>NC_140376.1:2482500-2577500 GCF_054491055.1 Hypomesus nipponensis | reverse complement strand
GTGTTTGGCTGTGCTCTCTCGTTCTCTGATGTGTGATGTCACAATCCTCTCGGTCTCCTCTTGTAGCCTAGGAAACGAGCCCAGCTAGAGACGGGAGACACCACACTGAGAGATATCTCCACACACACACATAGGCAGGCAGACAGGCAGACAGGCAGACAAGCAGACAGGCAGGCAGACAGGCAGACAGACAGGCAGACAGGCAGACAGGCAGACAGACAGACAGACAGACAGACAGACAGACAGACAGACAGACAGACAGACAGGCAGACAGACAGACAGGCAGACAGGCAGACAGGTAGTGTACCCTGATGGTGCACTGGCGCACAGTGGCGATGAGTTCCTGGATGACCATATCAACACATCTGAGACAGGGAGCCTTCAGAGTCAGAATCTGTCTCTTCACTATGGCCTCAAAGGCCATGTCTGGGGTGAACAGACCTGTCCTGCAGAGAGGGAGGAGAGAGAGAGACAGAGAGAGACAGAGAGAGACAGAGAGAGAGAGAGGGGGTCAGACAGAGAGAGAGAGAGAGAGAGAGAGAGAGAGAGAGAGAGAGAGAGAGAGACAGAGAGAGACAGAGAGAGACAGAGAGAGAGAGAGAGAGAGAGAGACAGAGAGAGAGAGAGAGAGAGAGAGAGAGAGAGAGAGAGAGAGGGGGTCAGACAGAGAGAGAGAGAGAGAGAGAGAGAGAGGGTCAGACAGAGAGAGAGAGAGAGAGAGAGAGAGAGAGGGGGTCAGACAGAGAGAGAGAGAGAGAGAGAGAGAGAGAGAGAGAGAGAGAGAGAGAGAGAGAGAGAGAGACAGAGAGAGAGAGAGAGAGAGAGAGAGAGAGAGAGACAGAGAGAGACAGAGAGAGAGAGAGAGAGAGAGAGAGAGAGAGAGAGAGAGAGAGGGGGTCAGACGAGAGAGAGAGAGAGAGAGAGAGAGAGAGAGAGAGGGTCAGACAGAGAGAGAGAGAGGGTCAGACAGAGAGAGAGAGACAGAGAGAGAGAGGCTCAGACAGAGAGACAAAGACAGACAGAGAGAGAGAGAGAGAGAGAGTGAGGGACGGATGGAAGGAAGAACCAGAGGGGAGAAAGTGAGGAAGAGATGCAGAGAAGAACAGAGACAGTGAGAGGAGGGCGAGAAGGAAGAGAACAGAGAGAGAGAGAGAGAGAGAGAGAGAGAGAGAGAGAGAGAGAGAGAGAGAGAGAGAGAGAGAGAGAGAGAGAGAGGGAGACAGAGACAGAGAGAGAGAGAGAGAGAGAGAGAGAGAGAGAGAGAGAGAGAGAGAGAGAGAGAGAGAGAGAGAGAGAGAGAGAGAGAGAGAGAGAGAGAGAGAGAGAGAGAGAGAGAGAGAGAGAGAGAGCACACCTGATACCGTGGATGTTCTTGATGGCGTAGGTGATCTCCCGGCGTACATCCATCTCCTCACACTCCATCTGAGTCCCAAGGTTTCAGCTCATCAGTGTCACACACACACACACACACACACACACACACTGTGGAGGGTTAAGGAGGGTGTGAAGGCTCACCTGGACCAGTTGGAGGGGGAAGCGTTGGTGGAAGATGCGGTTGATCCTGGCTCCTCCGGAAAGCTCCTCTGTGTTCACCTGGGGCCCACAGCCCTCGATGCACTTCTCAAAGTCCACCGCAAAATGCTGCATCAACCTACGGCACACACACACACACACACACACATTATCTTAGCTACGCACAAACAGGTAGGTGAACACACACACACCCACACACACACACAGAGGTGTTGACTGACTGCAGCAGAGCCTTGGTCTTGCGAGCGGGGTCGTCCGAGGGGTGTTGGCGGTACTCCTCCGCCTCGCGCCCCAGCACCAGCAGCTGGGCCTGCACACGGCCGCGGAACGCGGGCAGCATCTCCCGGATGTGATTGGTCAGTTGCTGCACAGAAGCACCACACACATGTAACGTGATGACACATGCGTGGGTATGTGTGTATGTGTGTGTGTGTATGTGTGTGTATGTGTGTGTGTGGACCTGATTGAGGACTCTCTGGAGGTGCAGTGAGCCCATGCGGTCTGCCATGTGTTTGTAGGAGGGGTGTGACAGGAAGAAGGTCCTCTCTGCAGCCAGCGCCTCGCTGATGTCCTTCCTGTCCTCGACGTCCTTCTGACCGCGGTTCACCACCCCTACATACCCTGGGGGGGGGGGAGAGGGAGGGAGGGAGGGAGGGAGGGAGGGAGGGAGGGAGGGAGGGAGGGAGGGAGGGAGGGAGGGAGGGAGGGAGGGAGGGAGGGAGGGAGGGAGGGAGGGAGGGAGGGAGGGAGGGAGGGAGGGAGGGAGGGGGGGCAGGGGGATAGAGGAGATGAGTGACAATGCAGGGATGTGTCTCTCATGTCTTTCAGAACGTGGAGTTATGGTCAGAGCGGGAACGAGCAGAGCTCCAGTGCAGTGTGGAGCAGAGAGGGGAAGGGCTGGTAGAGTGCTGTCTATGAGGGGCTGAGCTCCATGGTAGAGTGCTGTCTATGAGGGGCTGAGCTCCATGGTAGAGTGCTGGCTATGAGGGGCTGAGCTCCATGGTAGAGTGCTGTCTATGAGGGGCTGAGCTCCATGGTAGAGTGCTGTCTATGAGGGGCTGAGCTCCATGGTAGAGTGCTGTCTATGAGGGGCAGAGCTCCATGGTAGAGTGCTGTCTATGAGGGGCTGAGCTCCATGGTAGAGTGCTGTCTATGAGGGGCTGAGCTCCATGGTAGAGTGCTGTCTATGAGGGGCTGAGCTCCATGGTAGAGTGCTGTCTATGAGGGGCTGAGCTCCATGGTAGAGTGCTGTCTATGAGGGGCTGAGCTCCATGGCAGAGTGCTGTCTATGAGGGGCTGAGCTCCATGGTAGAGTGCTGTCTATGAGGGGCTGAGCTCCATGGTAGAGTGCTGTCTATGAGGGGCAGAGCTCCATGGTAGAGTGCTGTCTATGAGGGGCTGAGCTCCATGGTAGAGAGCTGTCTATGAGGGGCAGAGCTCCATGGTAGAGTGCTGTCTATGAGGGGCTGAGCTCCATGGTAGAGTGCTGTCTATGTGCTCCATGTCGAAAGGCCCAGTTTGGAGCCAGTCTGTGGGGTAACAGTAGAAGCATATCCCTGGGTCTCCATGGATAATGCATTTCCACTAAGAGAGTAGGCATGAAGGAGCCAGCACCTGCTGTGGCTTTACCCTGTCTTTACCCTGCCCCGGGGCATGCACACACACACACACACACACACACTGCTGGCACCGTCCCGGCTCCCACAGTCCAGACAGAAACACGAGCCCATGAGCTCAGCACTATGCACTGTCACTGTCTGTATCTGCTCACCGACACACACACACACACTCACACACACACACACACAGAGGTGTTACATCATACAGAATAGCTGGCTGTCTTTACCATTGCATTTGTGTGTGTGTGTGCGTGTGTGTTTGGGCAGTGGGACCGTGGTGAGAGATGCTTCAAAAGCCTGTCTCATGCTGAGCTTGGTCTGAACTGCTGCTTAGTGCTAAAAGACATGACCCCCCCCCCCCCACACACACACACACACACGCTCATCACACTGAAGCCTACCCCTGCGTAGAGGCAGCAGCCTGTTCTCCAGGATGGTCCGTGCGTCCGTGCCCTCATCCATCAGGTCCAGCTTGGTGATGACCCCGATGGTCCGCAGCCCTGGAGGTCAAAACAACAACACGGATTTCTTCCGAACAAGTCAACCTCCCTCTCTGGGTCTTCACACACACACACACACACACACATCCTACCCTGGGGGTCGACATCCTTGGCCAGTTTGAGAGCGTCCGAGTTGGCCAGGTCAGTGTTGCCGGGGGTGACGGCCAGGATGAGACAGTTGTCTTTACAGATGAACTGCATGATCATGTCTCGAACCTGGTACTCGATGTCTGCAGGCTGGTCCCCCAGCGGCACCTTGGTGATGCCGGGCAGGTCCACCAGAGTCAGGTGCAGAACTACACACACACACACACACAATATAAGGTTACAGTATACACACACAGGTAGGGTATTATACGACAACCAGTATTTTACTGTACACACACACACACACACACACACACGGTACACACACACACACAGAGGGTACCATGAGGGGAGTATATCCTCAGGTGGATGGGGGCAGCAGAGATGCCCTTATTGGCTCCTGTCAGTCTCTCCGTCTCCACTTCAATCTCCTGCCGCACCTCCAGGAAATCTGTGAACCTCTTCCCTTTACAGTGCAGGAACTCTGCATACTCTGAAGAAGGGAGGGGGAGGGGTGAGGGGGTCAGAGATGACATGTCGCCTGCCCAGCCCCCCAAAAAAGATCTGTCATCTTAACACAGTCCTGAGTCTGACACATCATGAGCTCCATATCTGGTGGTGTGCTGCCCTCTAGAGACAGAAGTTGATACTGACACGCTGATAAACTCTAAATTAACAGGCTGCAAACTTCTGGAAGGAGACCTGCGTTAGTACCTGCGTTAGTACCTGCGTTAGTACCTGCATTAGTGCCTGCGTTAGTGCCTGTGTTAGTGCCTGTGTTAGTACTTGTGTTAGTGCCTGTGTTAGTACCTGTGTTAGTACCTGTGTTAGTACCTGTGTTAGTACCTGTTCTAGTACCTGTGCTAGTACCTGTGTTAGTACCTGTGTTAGTACCTGTGTTAGTGCCTGTGTTAGCGCCTGTGTTAGCGCCTGTGTTAGTACCTGTGCTAGTACCTGTGCTAGTACCTGTGTTAGTACCTGTGCTAGCACCTGTGCTAGTACCTGTGTTAGTACCTGTGTTAGTGCCTGTGTTAGCGCCTGTGTTAGCGCCTGTGTTAGTACCTGTGCTAGTACCTGTGCTAGTACCTGTGTTAGTACTTGTGCTAGTACCTGTGTTAGTGCCTGTGTTAGTGCCTGTGTTAGTCATGTGTTAGTACCTGTGCTAGTACCTGTGCTAGTACCTGTGTTAGTACCTGTGTTAGCGCTGATGAGTTGGAGCACCAGAGGTCTGCGAGTCACGATGCCTGGACCCCGCGGGAGGAAGTCCCTGGAGGGAGGAGGGAGAGGAGGGAGGGGGGGGGGGGGAGGGAGGAGAGGGGAGGGAGGAGAGGGGAGGGACACACAAAACATATATATCACTTTTCATGCCTGGCCTTGACTGTGGCCCTTCACCTTCCTTTCCCCCCCCATCCCCTCTCTCTCCCTCTCTCCCCATCCCCTCTCTCTCCCCATCCCCTCTCTCTCCCTCTCTCCCCATCCCCTCTCTCTCCCTCTTTCCCCATCCCCTCTCTCCCCATCCCCTCTCCCTCTCTTCCTCTCTCCCTCTCCCTCTCTCCCCATCCCCTCTCTCCCATCCCCTCTCTGTCTCTCCCCATCCCTCACTCCCTATCCCCTCTCTTTCCCTTTCTCCCCATCCCCTCTGCCTCTCTCTATCTACTTCTTCCTCTCTCTCCCCTCCCTCTCTCTATCTGCTTCTCCCTCTCTCTCTCGACGTCTCCCTCCTTCTCTCCGTCTTTCACACACACACACACACACAGCAGGGCATACCAGTCACAACCAATGCAGGCGTGTCGAGAAACGCATACTGAAACACTATACCGCTTCTGCATCGTTACTACCGCTGCAATGCTTATTTATGGATGCTTTAGGTGTAGGCCTTTCCAGAGAGGAGAGAGGAAAGGGATCTAATCTACTGTCTATAAGAGTGCTTCAGGGCCCACCGGCCAGTTGTGAAATAGACAGGACAGTGTTGGATCTTTCCAAGCAAACTACAAAAGTCCAGGTTGGTAAGCAGTACGGTCAGTGGAACAGGCTTGGGTGGGAGTCATGCTCGCACGCGGCCCATGTTTCCTCTGCCTTACGTAACAACATCCTGCTGTTCTATTTAAGGTTTGGGAAGTTTATTTAACTTAACAGGATCCTTCTATTGACCACAGAGTGGAACACCAGTGAGAGGGCCCAGGTGTTGAAGAGATCTGGCCCTCGTGGTGCAGAGGACTGCTAACAGTTCACTAGGAGGAGACTTCAACCTCTCTCTCTCTCTTTGTGACTCTCTCTCTCTCTCACTCCCCTCTCTCTTTTCTCTCACTAGTACTCTCTCTATCCTCTCTTTCTCCCTCCCTCTATCTGATATAGCGACACTGAGTGGAGAGCTGGACGGTGTGCTCTGATCAACTCTCTGATGTTCTCTCTCCAGACCCGGTGTCTGTCTCCTGGGTCAAGTCCCCCTCAGGCTGGCCCGGACCCTTCCCCGACCTCACTTCCTCCTCTGTTAAAGCCTCTGTCTGGAACGGCAGTCCGTTCCAAAAGCTAGCACCATACCAGAGGCATTAGCAGAAGAATCCAGATGGAAACAGCGTGGTCTGTTTTCAAACAACCAGGCTTTTACAAAAGACCTGTTCTACTCTGCACAGCTTTCACCAAGACAATAACAACCATCTGCTGGTCACCCTGGACAACTCAAGACTTTCCCCCCCCCAGACCTTGTTCTGCCCCTGACCTGTCCCTGTGTTACCCTCTGACCTTTGACCTCCTGGTTGTGCTCCAGGACTTACACCTCAGTGGAGACCCACTGAGACAGCACCGCCTGGGCAATGTCACACACACACACCGTCCTGCCAGGCATCCAGCTATCACTTCTCCTAAATGCAGCCACACAACCCGATACAGGGACTACAGTATTCCATGGTCAGGAATGCTCTCCATCCCAGAGTGTGGACAGGAATCTGTCGAGGTCGCTTTTAGAACCAAAACGACGACCTTGTTCGGATCACTTCAGTGCAACACATTGTTCACCAGTGTGATGCAGTAGAAAACTCAAACCAGTCATAATTAAAAGAGGCATTCTTGATTATCTCCAGTCCTGCTGTATCGGGATAAGTTTATTGGGATAAACAGTTGGCTCACCTGCCTACGAAGTTTTCCAAGACGGAACTCTTGCCCGCGCTCTGACCACCTACGACTGCGATCTGCGGCAGCTCCAGATTGCAGCTCTGTCCGATGGTGCTAAATGCATCTTGAAGTCGATTCACCAGCGGAATAAGTTCCTCCATCCCTCGGTTGCCCATCGCAACACTGGAGTCTGGCTGTGGGGGTGGAGCAACTGACTCTTACTTGACCGCCGACCTGTCAAACTTCTATGCAACACCATCCAAGAGTTTAATCAGTCCTTGAGGATGAATAGTAGTTTGTTACCGTTACCCAACACTGTTTTAATTAAAGTCCCCTAATTGTATAAAACAATATGATTAACAATGTATGATTAATTTATAACTAATTCGTAGTTTCAAGTTGCCAGCCTCATTGGTTGCTAGAATGGCTAGAAAAGCTACTGTAGACTAGCTAACTCTACAGCAACTGATAAGATAGCTAGCTCTGTTTTATAGCTAGTGGTTTATTTAATGACAGTACCTTTCTATCCGATTTATAAGAATGAAAGACAGACTATGAGACGTTTCATCACTTGATATTCTGTGAATAAAAAGTTACTTTAGGATATTAATCTCAGCACCCATGTAGTCTAAGTAAGTGTAAAAACGAGTAGTCGCTGGTTGGTCCGCACCTCTCACTGCAGCGCAGGGGCAGGGCGCAGCGGTCCCTTCAAACTGTTTTGCTTTAAGGAATATTTCCCACTTGAAAATACGTTTGTTGTTCAGACAGTTTTGGGAATCATTTGTTTTCACTCGCCAAAGTTTTCGGTCCAATTACAGATCCATTACCAGAACGAAAGTCAAAAACTCTTCAAAGTAGTTTGACCGTCTGACAGCGAGCTAACGTTCCATGTATGTCCGCCCTCTGCGCAGACTCAACATTGGTTGTACGCACGTTCACCTCTGAGAACTCCTACACGAAATAACGACACATGAATTAACAAAGTAAGATCGTTGTTTGATTTGACAAACACCGAGTTATACCCTTCTCGCCGGTCGATGGCTATCAGAAGTGGGACAGTACTGTCCTCTCTGTCCCCCGCCCATTTCCAGAAAGTCTGCAACTGTAACTGTGCCGCTTGCGACTCATCAACTGTAAATAACACGGCTGCATTCTTTGGCACTGAGCGAGGAAGGGAGTAGTGTCGGCTCATACCGGCTAAAGGAATGAACCTCGAATCTATGTAAAATATTTACAAATGTTCAGCATGTTAGATGAATAGAGAAATAGCTCAAATGAAACAAACTGATGGTAGAATCTGGACTGTAGTTAGGAACAACGGTGCTGACATAGGATACAAGCGTCATAACTACAGTTTGCAGCATCCTCAATGGACTGAATGAGTCATAAAATGACCTGATATCCACCACCGCTTCACTCCAAAGACACACAATGGTTTGAGACAAATAAAACATAATTTACTGTGTTGATATCTGTACTGTCATCCAATATCCATCCAAAATTTATTTAGGAAAATCTAAAAAGAAAAAACGGAACAGAATCGCACTCTCTCCTCCGATAAGTATCCTCCTCCTCCTCTTTCGTTTCACTCCAATCACCTTCAAAACAGACATTTTCATGCTACTTTCAGGTCTTCCAGCATCTCTGCGATGTCTATCTGAGGTTTGCCAGTCCTGCCAGCACTGTTCAGGCTCAGCGCCCCCTGCAGGCTCTTGGCTGCCAGTGCGAGAGACGCAGGGAGAAGGGGGACGCAGTCCGCCTCTGCTCCCCCCCGCGAGCACAGGAGCACCTCGTTGACCTCCCCCTCGATCCCTCGTGACAGCATGCTCGGGAACACGTCCCGCACACGCTGCAGAACACTCTTCCTGAGCGCCGGGTCACGGCACACCAGGTTCAACATGAACACACCTGGGGAGGGAGGGAGGGAGGGAGGGAGGGAGGGAGGGAGGGAAAGGGGTGAGTGAAAGGTGCAAATAAACAGATGTAGACTCAATGTTCAACCAATGCACCAATCCCCTGGAAGATGGGGTGTTTCGGGGGGGGTACTGTACCTCTCGGGGTGAGCAGGTTGCGCACTTTCTCCAGGAAGGACGTTTCCACAAAGGCAGGAGGAGGACAGCTCATGCCCACAGTGGGGTCCTTGCTGTCCACGTCAAACATGACGACGTCACACGAACGAGAGCCTGTCGAGTCGACAGAAAACATCCATTGCATTCACATTGCGTTTGTCACGGGGACAACAACATGTCCTGTGACATCACAGTTCCTGTGACATCACAGTTCCTCTGACCGTCTCTCTCCAGGGTCCTGATGTGTTCCAGCCCGTCTCCCAGGGTGACCTTCAGCCTGTCATCGGGTCGAAACCCAAACCACCCCTGGGCCACCTCCAGGATGGCGGGGTCTAGCTCCACCACCTCCACGCTGGCACCAGGCACAAAGTCCCGCAAAAACTGGGGCAGACCCCCTCCCCCCAGCCCCACAAGGAGCACCGACACTGGGGCATCTAGGTAGGGGAGGAGGGTGAGGAAAGGAGGGTTGGAGGTCAGGGGTTAAAGGTCGCTAATGTCAAGTAATAAAATAATTATCTTAATACAGTAAAGCTGAACTACAAATCTACAGACGCGAAAGTCCGAGGTAGTCATTACATCTTTACAGCGCCCCACACACACACACACACACCTTTGTGTTGGGCTGAGCCCACTCCCAGCACGGTAAGACCAGCCACCATGACCTTATGGTGAGCACAGCAGAGATAGCCGCTGTCCACTGACAGGTCGCCCCCTGGAGCCTGGGAGGGGGATGACACTGGTGGAGGAGCAGCCGCCTTCACCTTCTTCCTGTTTTTCTTCCTCCGCACGGAAGCTTCAAGAGAAGAAAGTTGTTTGCGCTCGACTCAACAGCGGCCATGGCGAGCTGACGGAACCAGAGAAACTCTCACCTTCTGGGCGGATGAGGCGGCTTTCTGATTGGATGAGGCCGGCGTTCTTCAGGAAGACCAGCCGACGGTAGAGCTCTCCGTCCTCTCCCCGGACGTCCTCTACGGTGAACTCTCCACTCAGCTCACTGACCCCGCGACTCACCACCTCCCTCCAGCCCAGCTCGCCCCCTACAGACAGGAAAGGGACCTGCAGGGACAAACAGCACATTTCAAGTCATTTTCCACATACGTTGATGCCAGACGGGACAACATTTGTAGTATTGTAGGGCGACAATATTAGTCTAATTTGCTACCTGCTGATGGGCTGGCATCCCTGGAGGAGCCAGTTCCATCACCATAGGGGAGAGTTCTGATTGGACAGCCTGCATGTCAGTGTATTCCTGGTCCCGGTGCATCGCCACGACAACCAGCCTGCGGAAATTGGCACTGGCGGCTAGTTGACCACGCCCCTCCTTCGAGCCGTATAGCCAATCAGTCTCTCTGCCCTGAGGCACTGGGGTGACAAAAGGAACATACAAGCCACCATGAAGATTACTCAATTATTACAGAACAGCAAACAGTATGTCAGAGGAGTCCAATACATGACCTTAGACAGGAGAGTAGAGCAACAACTTACCAATAAAGATTGCAAAGTGGTTGGCTTTGGGCACCTTGGCTCCGGGGCAGCAGTCCTGCACCGTAAGGGTGTACCTGGGGCGCCCAGTGGGTGCGTGGCAGAGGGTGAGGGAGGGGCTGGAGGTGGCGTCAGTGCCCGCGCGGAGCCTCTGCCTCAAGATGGCGTATGCCTGCCTCTCCTTCACGGCCGAGAGGAGGTCTGCCACCTGCGCGAGGCGGGCAGCGGCTCCATCTTCTCCCTGGCACATCTCCAGGATGGGCGTGGGCGGAGCCACGCGGAACTTGGTGCAGATTAAAACGAAGACCGGCAGCGCGAAGGAAGACGCCTCGCTCTCTGGGTCGCCCAGGCAGTGAAGCCTCACGGCCCAGCCCACCCCCACGAAGTGTTCAACAGCCAGACGGATCACGCTCTCCTGGGCTAGCGTCACACACACATACCGGCCCCCCACAGCCAACACACGGCCCACCTGCGAACACAGTGTACAAACAGCTAATGATAAGCAAATGATACGGCTAATGATAATTCTTACCGAGATTAAGAAGAAACGACATGGAGGACGGACGTAACCGTGGCTAACCTCGGTAAGCATCCTGCCCGCTAGCGCGCCCTCCTCCTCGGAAGCCATGGCGTCCAGGGTGCCCTTGTCCAGCGACGCCTGGTAGCTGCCGTCCTCGTACGGGGTCTGAGTGGCGTCTACCTGGTGGAAGGTGAGCTCGGGTCGTCGTTCAACGTTCCGCTGGTTCATGTGATTCACGACTGTCTCGCTGATGTCGATGTTGGTGAGATGTCGGTAGCCAACATCATACAGCTGTTCGCTGAGCTCCGAGTTACCGCAACCAACCACCAACACCTGGAAGAAAAGTTATGTTCGCATAATCCTCCTGCGTGATGATAAACTCGCTCACTATACGATCATAAAGACAAAACATGGGACATTTGACAGAAAACGTGTAGGCCAGCTAAATGTTTACCTTGTCACGAGGTTTGATGTATTTATGCAGCACGCCGCAGAGTTTGTTGTAGTCTCCATACCATTCAAATGCCTTTTCTCCTCTCTTTTTGAAAAAACGCTCCCAATATTCAGCTGAACTGAATTCTTCGGCCGTACGGGGCAAAAGACTCATGTCTTTATCACTTAGATAGCTGTCTATGCAGTAATCTTTCTACGGACAATCTGTCAAGCCATTATACTACTCATCAGGACAGTTGGAAATGCACTCCTTTCCAGAGAACACACGCCTCTTACATCTTTACTTCCCACATGGCATTTTCCACCCGGACGACATATTCTTGCTGTACAGAACGAACTCGCTCTTCTGATTTGCTTAGCTTCTTGATAATGGGCTGTCATTGGCTGCTGCAGACCCGGATGTCTCTTCGGTCCGGCGAGTTATTGTACAAGCGCAAAATCCTTCCGCTCAACGAAGGAATTTATCTAGCCGTAGGACTGAGAATGGCAATGCCCGCGGGAAGATCTGTTGTTTTCGTGACTGGAAATGCAAAGAAATTAGAAGAGGTAGGATAATTATACTGTCAAATATTGAGCTGTCGCGCCATGCCATGATACGCCAGAATGTGTTGGGATGAAAGGCTACTTGCTTGATAGATAGTGCAGTGAATGGAGTCACTGTATACGTGCTATGCGTGTAACTAAATATAACCTACTACAGATTCACGCTCCTATTTTTATACGCATAATGGTGGTGTGTGACCGACTAAGAAACATATTATTAATCAATGGCTGTATCATTAGGTCATGCAGATCCTAGGAGACAAGTTTCCGTATAAACTAGTGTCCAAGAAGATTGATTGTAAGTAACATTTACACATGAAAGAAAACGACTCAACTGTGCAACTAACCTCTATGTTTGAGCCAACCATGATCTAACCACCATGTTGGTTGTTTGCCAGTGCCTGAATACCAAGGAGAACCCGATGAGATTTCCATCCAGAAGTGTAAAGAAGCAGCGAACCAGGTATGTTCTGCAAGCCTGTATTCAATCTTTAAAGTGCTGGCTTGTTAGGTGAAGTAGCCTACAACTGCCACTGTATGGCAGATGATGAATAATACACACCTGAGTCCACACCTGTGCCTCGCTGTTCTGATCTTCCCAGGTGGACGGCCCAGTGATCGTGGAGGATACCTGTTTGTGTTTCAGAGCCCTAGGAGGACTCCCTGGACCCTACATGTGAGTACTGAGTCACACCAGGATCCAAGGACGCAGGCAGCTGATTCCCACCTCAGTCCTCATGATCTGTGTCCATCACTGTGTTCTGTTAGAAACTATACATTGATGAATAATAAATCACTCGTGTTTTGTCTTTCTTGTAGTAAATGGTTCCTGGACAAACTGAAGCCTGAAGGTGAGGGAGCCTGCCTTAGTACCATGAAACAACTAGCTTAGACACATAAGAAGGAGTCAGGTGGCTGAGCGGTTAGGGAATCGGGTTAGAAATCTAAGGTTGCCGGTTTGATTCCTGGCTGTGAAAAAGGACGTTGTGTCCTTTGGCAAGGCACTTCACCCTACTTGCCTCGGGGAGAATGTCCCTGTACTTACTGTAAGTCGCTCTGGATAAGAGCGTCTGCTAAATGATTACATGTAAATAAGATGTTGTTTGTCAGTGATGGTTGCTGGTAATGGTTGTAACTGGTAGCTGGTAATGGTTGTGTGGTCCTCTAGGTCTGCATAAGCTCCTTGCTGGCTTTGAGGATAAATCTGCCTGGGCTCTCTGCACGTTCGCCTTCTGCGCTGGAAAACAGGAACCCGTGCAGCTCTTCAGGGGGATAACAGAGGTAGAATAATGCGATAAGAGCGTCTGCCAAATGACTAAATGAAATGTAAATGTGAATAACTTGCACACAGTTAGGCCTGTGCAAATTACGTTTGACCTACAGAGAACTTGAACTTCAAGTACCAACACAGAAAATTCTAAATGCCTGTTTGCATCTTTTGGATCTCAGGGCCGTATCGTAGAACCCAGAGGCTCAAGGGACTTTGGATGGGACCCCTGTTTCCAACCTGATGGTTATGACAAAACGTAAGCAAAATCCTGCACCAAACACGAGATTTTAGCTCATTTTAATTACACCACTAGGGGGCAGCAGAAGACAACAGGAAATAAAGTTAAACACCCTGGATGTAGATTGATGGTGGGTTTCCAAGAATGTTGTAGATCAATGTGACATGCTTTTTGCAGTGCATGAGGATTTTTATCTTTTACAGCTCCTTCACAAACCATTAACTTTATTCGTCCCCTGGAAGCAGAGAAAAACCATAAAACATTTTCCCTTTCCTCCCAAAAGCTATGCTGAATTGCCCAAGGAGGTGAAGAACTCGATCTCTCACAGATATCGAGCTCTGGCTGCCATGTCGGAACACTTCTGCTCCCAGGCCAAAGAAGACACCCCTCAGAGCAAGAAGAAGAAACAAGATGACTGACCAGCATCAGTCAATCCAAGATACGAGAACCAGAGATTCACCCATGGGATCTGTACAAGTCTCTGGTTCCTCAGCTGACACAGGGCTGAATTGTGGATGACAGTTACTCTTAGTTTGTTTTGTTTGTTTATATATAACAGACTGATCCTACTGTATTCTTATATTTTCATATTTGGGCATGTAAGACAGTGAACTTATATTCCAAGTGACCATCAGGATTCCTCTCCCAAAAGTTCTCATCAGACTTTTTTATCCACCTACTGGTTTGAATACATTTGTTTTTGTACAACAAAGTATGTGTAGCATTTTTTTTTACCGTTTCAAGCCTGAGTTGTAACGATGTTGCAGTTGCAGACACTGCATCTACTTGTGTCCTACTTGCATGGAAATGTAATTGTTTGCATGTAGAGATTGTTAAAACTGGTCTCCTGTCCTGGGCTTTGGGAAGCGGTTCAGGTGCTCTCGCTCCTCTGAGCGTTGGGTTCAAGGCTTGCCAGAGATCAGCAGAAACAAAGCCAAGGACCAAGCGTCCTGATGAGAGCAGCAGACAGAGGCCTGCGCCTGAGGCTGGCTCCTGGGGCCTCCAGAGGGGGGCAGGGAGAAGGAGGACAGGATGGGGGGCTGGAGGAGGTGGGAGTGGGCAGCATGAGGGCTGCTCAGTGCAGAGGCAGCAGCAGCAGCAGGGAAGTCTGGGTAACAAACGACCTGGGGTCTGGGTGTCGCTGGGCAGGAACCAGGCCAAATCTGTGACTGATTCCTCCCAGAT
This sequence comes from Hypomesus nipponensis, assembly GCF_054491055.1. NCBI lineage: Eukaryota > Metazoa > Chordata > Actinopteri > Osmeriformes > Osmeridae > Hypomesus > Hypomesus nipponensis. The sequence continues at coordinate 2,562,890 of NC_140376.1, read as the reverse complement.
GTACACACACACACACACACACAGGATAAACACACGTACACACACACAGGATAAACACACGTACACACACACAGGATACACACACACGTACACACACACAGGATACACACACACGTACACACACACAGGATACACACACACGTACACACACGCTCTCACTCTCCAGAGCCTGAAAGGGAGTAACATCATCATTTATCAGACGAAGGTATGTGAAAACATACTACAGTGACACGTAGACAGGAGGGCTGACTGAAGTAGACATGATCTGAAACACACGCTCACCCACACACCCAAACCTCTTTGATACAAAAAGCCATATAGCAAATTTAACAATTTAATATTTGTCCACCCACCCACACACACACACACAGGCAAATAACCCATGCAGGAGGATGTGGAGAAATTAAACAGCGATTCTCCAGTCCCCAGTCCATACCACCTGAAAATAAGATGGTCTTCCTCACAACTAAATATTTAAAGATTCCAGTACTAATGAGTTTATACTGTCATACAAATCAATTAATTCATCCAGGAATTGAGACTTTATTGTAAAGCGCTCCAGTTTGTTTAGGAAAGACTGAGTCACCATCTTGGATCGTGAATTTCTGCTTGACTGGTGCATCATGTAAAGCTATTGCCATGAATCTCATCTGATAACTGTTTGCTTAGTGTCATAGGGGCTGTGTAAATAATGAGCAACACAGCAGATCCGGAGAAAGCTTGGCTCGACTCATTGGTTTGTTAGAGGACCTGTGGGGACTGAAAGAGCTGTTTTCAGACGAACAATAACAGGCAGTTCGTCATCTCATAGCTTCTTTGTGTCAGCCACGGTCGTCACCGAGGTAACGAGAACATTTAATTCTGACCTGAGACCTCACCAGAGGTCGAAACCATATCTGAGACAGGACTGTAAGGGTCAGGCCCTCCTTGTCCCTGAGCTCTGCTGCACCTCTACAGCGAGACAAGATACCGTCGATATTCCAGCACGCAGAGACCCTCCCAGTCCACCCTCCACCTGACCTTGCTCTTCAGAATGTAAACCTCCCTGACGTATGTAAAGACAGATTGATTGATTTTGACTAAGTAACTGCGAACAGACAAAATGGACCCCTGCTTCTTTTCTGGCTCGGATCTTCCAGGAAATGACAATTCAGCATCAGTCATCCACAGGTTTACTCTTCCAGTCAAAGTGCTTGCATAAACACCAGGGATGGAAAGCCTATTCAAATGTTCCGCACGACAGAAGTACCGTGCCAAAAATGCCACTGAACAAAACAAGGTGTTTATGGAGACGGTGGATGTGGAAAAGCACACAGACACACACACACACACAAGACACAACGGCACACACACACACACAAACTACACACAAATGTATGCACACAAACAGGTGTTTAGGTGGAAAGACTGTATATGTCTGTCACTTGTCCAACAAAACACCAAAGACCTGTTTAATAGAAACCCCCAATTTCAATGGACTCCTTACAGTAAGCATGTTAACACTTTCTTCCCCGCAGGAGGGCCAAGGCAATAAACCTTACTCTCTCCGCTGTGAAATCGCTCGGAAGAGATTTAAAGGGATAATTTTTTTGTGCGTGAACGTATTGTCACGCCTCTGTGTGTCTACAAGTGTCCTTGACCTGAGTGGCAAGGTGGCATGATGTTCCAGACCAGGGTAACTAACTTTAAAGTGGAACTTTTTGATGGTGGTTGTCTTCTTCCTGGTTACGCCTGGTCGCCGGGGGCAGAGCTGTACCAGCAGGGATGTGGTATGAAGATCCCAGCACTCTGACTGACGCTGGTGTTAAAACCAGACAGGATGTTTTCATTCCTCACACACAGTAACAAAAAACAACAACATGTTTGGACTGGGTAGCGCGGGTACACAGACAGGAAATGATGTCACCTTTGTGATGTTTTGAGACAACGGGTTACAGATGAAGATTGAAGGCTGTTACACACCCACCTCAGTTAAGGATCTGGTATTCAGGAGCAGTGGAGGTTCTAGAACATTCAAACAGGGGCGCAAGCTGGGGCCACTTGTACAATTAGAGGTGCCAGTTGCATTAAATATTAGAGTTGTTGTGTAGTTTACTTCACTGCATTGCAGACTTTTCATGCATGCTGTATCTGAAGCTGCCTGCTTCCCTGCAGACCTCATCTTGTGATGGAGCACGACCCCAGAGGCACACGTTGCACTCTCATTCTGTTACATCCTCAGCCAGTCTGCCCTCCAACACAGCTTGAATAACTATGGGCCAGAGACCTAAAAGGTTTGTTTTTTACACATGTGACTTGATATTTCCAAAAACCAGAAAGATTTCAATTAAATCGTAAAGAAGTCATGAAAAAGAGCATTACCCCATAGTTTTACCATCTCGTAAATAACATTTTGGGGGAAATGACTCCTGAATGAAGCCTATCCAAGGTTCATAAGGGTGAGTCACTGCCGTAGAATCCCATTGATCTGAACGATTAAAACAGTTGGGATTGCAGTGATCCCATTTCCTTGTGAGACTCAATTTCCACTTTTCACGATTCCGCTGAGGTCATCCTGCAGCGCACACAGACGGCTCCTGTCCTCCGGTCCCCTAAACTCCAACTGGCGCACCACATGGAAACTACCGGTGCCCACAGAGGAATTGTGTTTTCATTTGCCTCGTTCCACAGATGAATCCCCGCTGACTCCCGTTCCCCAACCCTGCCAGGCCTTCTAAACCCTAACCCTCTGAGAGGGCAGGGGCACATGGTGAAATAGAGCTGGGGTTAATGTAGCTATAGTTGTTTTAACCATTAGACGCAGCCATGTTGTCTGTTAGTAACCACAACAGAGAATGATTATGTTACGGGGAGTTCTGCTATGATTGTGAAGTGGAGGAGATGCGGGGGAGGGATCGCAGAGTGACCGGAGCGGGTGCCGGGTGGGGAAGGAGAGAGGGCATGGATGGGAGTTGCGCCTGTGAGCGAGATGAGGGAACCAAACACGTCATTGTAATAAAATAAAACCAAGGGCACATCTGCATGCCGATAGACAATGGATCTTCCAAGTGATCCTCTAGGCAAACAGCCACGATCAATGGAATCTCAATACCTGTCTGCAATCAAGTTGGTCTCTGCTGTGGGTGCTTGGGTACGGAGGGAGGATTGTCACCTTGCCCCCTCCTCTCATGTGCTTAAATCTGGAGTTGCTGGACGGAGTCTCGACTTGATGGGTCTCACACCTCATTGTGCAACTTACTGTCGAAAGTAGAATTCCTGACCGTGGTAAAGTTGGTTGGAAGTTTGATATTCAACAGACTTCCTATAAAAGTAGGCTACATTTTTGGACTGATAATGGTTAAAATATTGCATCAAGCCAGAAAGTCATAATGCCCCCGGTATTTTTTCTGCGTATTTTCTTTAACATAGCCTACGATAGTTTTTGATGTAATAAATCATTTTCTGGCATTCTAAATAGTAGTGAGTATTAAGTCCAGGCATAGAGAGAGATCTGCTTTTGGGACGATGCCGCTGACAAACGGAGGCAGTGCAGTGATTATTCATCCTACAGCCTCCAGCTGTTTCCTAGTGCGGTCAGCTGATCAGACTGATCACAAGGCTGTAGAGGCAGTCTTGTATTGCTAGCACCACATCTGCAGTACAATGCACGATTGGCATTCATAGTGAACCATCTAAAGCTTGTTCGTTGATGTGAATCCGTGCCATCTCTTTGAGGATCTACCGGGACTAAAAAGCAGGTAATACACATTATGAGGCTAGCTTACCTGCGCATTAGCTGGCTACCTAGCTACCGCTAGCTACATAATGTTCATTCGACAGCTAGCTACCGTCGTCACATTAGCGGCCTTTCGCTGTCAAGCTAACTAAGCTAACATATACTAAGGGGGTACGAACTCTAAAGTGTAAATGTATGATTATCTTACTAAATAATATTACTGGGTTTGAAGTACATTTAGCATTCATACCTCACCTAGTAGTGGTACAGTATATAATGCAAGAGACAATGAGACCAATTTTGATCGGACAGGCAGACGTGATGAGATGCTGAGCTAGCCAGCCAACACAGTTAACCTAAACGCAGTCACTATTGTACAGTAACATTAATCAATGACAAAGATTAGAATACGCCTTAGCTAGCGAGTCATACGTATTCAAAATCGTATTTAGGTTTACATTAACATTTAATTCGCAAGTAAAATGGCTACAGCGCAGTCGATCAGTGTGATTCGACATAAATAGTGCGGGATTACTGTGATGTCAACAAGAAGCAGTTTAGTGTGAGCTAATTTAGCATGTTACATGACATAGCCCAGATTAAACGTCAACTACTGGTACAGCTAATCCTTCTAAACGGGCTCGACGGATCCACTAACGAAACATTTCCCAGGTTCATGTAAACACCCAACCACAGCCGAATTCAGTCCATTGCAGCTGATGAGCATCTGTTAAACCAGATAATCTCCGTTTCCCTGTTTCCATTTCTCTATCTCTGACGGTGCAATCTAAGCCTTTGTTCCCTAGTTATGTTCGAGAATACAACAAAATCATCATCATCACTCAAAACATCTTACCGGTCAACAAAACTGAAGTTGACTGCTCTCATATCTGCGCTCATATCTCTTGAGAGCTTAGACGTGATTGGCCAATCTGGGAATTGTGTGTTGACTGGTCAATATTGAGCTATTGAAAGCATGGCTAGCACCTCTTATAACACTGCTCCCTAGAAAATCAACAGCTGCTAGTTACTTTCCCCCTCTTTTTCCTCTCACCTTCTTCCTCTGCCCTTCTCTTCTCTCTAGTTGCTTCAGGTAGAAAGAAAGCTCTGTTCCCTCGCCTCTCTCTGCTCCTCTGTGCATCAGACAGCCTCTCTCCACCCCTGGCCCCTGACAGGCCTTGTCCACCTGGGGCCCTACAAGGAGAAGCTGAGAAAGCAACCGTTCCAGAGCTGAACTGGATTCAATGGTATCAGAACCACAGTGCAGCGGGGGTAGATGGGAAATTGTGTTTTTTCCTCTTGTCCTAGCACCACTGGGAACTACTAAAACCTGAGTTGCTGTGCGGTTGATTTGAAAGAGCAGACAAGGATTTTGTTGGTGTTTGTGTGTGTGTGTGAATGTTTTGGATCTCAGCTGTGTTTCTGAGTAATCTCAGAGAGACACAGACACTGAGATAGGATGTGGTTTAGTTACTGCATCTCCACTGTGAAACACAAGACCATGTCATACAATGTTTGGCTTCACAGTTACTAGTTTCCCCTCAGCTGAAGCTGAACAGGATTTGAACCATTGGATAAAATAGTTCACCCTGACAGTCGAGTGAGTGAGTGAGTGATTGTTGGCCATGGCCCGATGTCCCCTCTCATACCTCCTGTTGTGCACCTGTGACCAGGGCTGGCCGAAACTCTCACTCACACCCTCCTGCATGTCAGAGTCCCAGTGCTGGAGCGTCTCAGTCTGGTGGAACACTCAGTCCCTGTTGACACAAGCCTACTAGTCTGCACTCGCTCCCGCTCTGTCGGGCATTAACCATCACACTTAACGATTTGCATTTGCCTCAACCGTTTTCACAGATAATTAGTCACTTACAAAAGGGGAAATCATTCCAAGAAAAGGCCCACCCTGTTCTATCACACCCAGAGAATCAGATGAAGGTTAACGAAGGGTCAGGCACACCTCTCTCACCTGCTCTTCAGCTCAGCAACGTTAGGCTGTATCAACACCAAATCTGTTATTATTATTATGATTATTATGATTAATTCCTGTAAATCATATCATTTTATGTAAATCACACATTTACATTAAATATCCTTGTTTATGAAAGACGCGCTTTTGTCCAAAGCTTTGCAAACAGTGCAGGTAGTAGGCGCAGCAGAGAACCAAGGACTTTGTCTGTCCCAACGTAGCTGAAGCCGTTCTGTACATTAGCTATGCAGTGTCCTCGCAGTCATGTACATAGTAAAGGGACGGTGCTGTGAGGCTGTTCCCTGACACGTGCTTCCCCTCCCCGCCTGCAGAGGGAGCCAGAGCCGGAGGAGCAGCTTGACGACAACATGCCTCCCAAGTTCAAACGGCACCTGAACGACGACGAGGTCACGGGGTCCGTGCGCAGCGAGAGGGTAAGCCTCGGAGCTCACGTCTCCACCCCCAACCATGCATAGGGCACCAGGGGGGCACCAGAGGGGGGTTCATGGGGGCGTAGAAGAAGAAGAATATATGAAAAACAGAGGGAGTAGTGGAGAGGAAGGGAGGGATGACAGGTTGAAGACACTTCAGAGCTTCCAAGCCAAATGTCTGTTCCTTGTCCAAGCCTCCCTGTCTCTTTATCTCTCCCCCTTTCAGTCTGCAGTTCTGCCCTTCTCTCTCCCTCCCCCCTCCCCCCTCCCCCCTCTCCCCCTGTCCCTCCACTCTTTGTCCTGAGGGAAGGCTGCATCATCCGGTTGGCTGTTGTGTTGACGACTGATCAAAGAGAACCCTAATGCATCTCTTGCATAACAAACACGCCAAATCCTCCCCTCTCTCTCTCTCTCTCTCTCTCTCTCTCTCTCTCTCTCTCTCTCTCTCTCTCTCTCTCTCTCTCTCTCTCTCTCTCTCTCTCTCTCTCTCTCTCTCTCTCTCTCTCTCTCTCTCTCTCTCTCTCTCTCCCTCTCTCCCTCTCTCCCTCTCTCCCTCTCTCCCTCTCCACCTCTCTCGCCCTCAACCCCTCTGGTAATAACCACCAGTCCTCTGTCCTCCCTTGTCTTACCGACCCAGCAGCAGCCCCAGACTGGTATTCCAAGGGCTCCCATCCTTCAGTCAGATACCAGCATTATTAGAAGGTATTTTTATGGTAGCGTGTCCATGCCTCCTTTTATACGAGCTCCTATATGTGGCTGAGAGGGGTGGGACTGGCCAGGGGCCCGTAAAAACCTCCTGACAGAAGCCCGATGAGAAGCAGAGGTCCGACCCGACTCTTCCCCGGCCAACTCACACTCTCCCCCCTCCCCCTCCCCCCTCCCAATCAGTTGTACCTCAGGTGCAGCTTTGAATAAGATTTAACACACGGCCTGTTAGGCCTTTACTGAAGACGGCAAGAGAGAAGCTGGTTGTCGTTATCGGGTGTTTTGGAAGATAGCTTCTCCTGGTCGTCAGATGCCTAGTCTGTCTGTACACCCCTGGGCTGGTTCAGCAGGGGGCTGGGTACACACAGGACCAAACACATTCCTTTGATAATGTGAGAGGTCAGGGTGAAGTTATCTTTAGTTAAGGTTATCATCATCTACTATCCGTTTCCCACCTTCTCTCACAGAGGAACCTGCTTGAGGAAGACTCCGACGAAGAGGAGGACTTCTTCTTGTGAGTTCATGTTTGCTCTGTTCGTTTCCTCTGGGCGGGGTGCAGTCTTGAGACATGGTTGGATGCTTGTTGTCGTTGCTAGGTCATTTGTTGAGCCCACTGGCTGGAAAGTTACTGTGTGAGTGCTGGCCGTGTTGTGACTCTGTTCCAACCGTGCTGTTCACAGGAGGGGACCCACTGCTCCCAGGTTTGGAGCTCCAACTGACAAAATCAAACAGTAAGTACTCGGTTTACATCACACACACACACACACACGCGTGTGTTATGTAACTGAGACTGTTTAGCTGAGCCGTCTCGCTAGTGATTACGTAAACAAGGCTGCTCTGCTGTGCTTGTTGAGTAATGCTGCCAGCCTTTTTGAAATGCTTTACATCAGCGACAAGCAACACACAGCTACACACAACTTGACACTTCTGAAGACAGAAAACATTTCACTTAAAGCCAAGTACACGAGGGGGATTTGAACTTGCGACGTCTGCCGTCAAAGGCTCTGCCACTGAGCTATACCCCTCAACAAATCCTACCAACCTAACAGATTCATTTACCAGACTCAAACCCAGTTTCTTTGCTTTGTTAGGACAACATTAGGGTCCGTTCCCATATCTAACCCCCCCACCTCTCCGCTTGCTCCCTCGCCCACGCGGCCCTCAGTGTGCAGTCTCAGGTTGATGAGGTCATCGACGTGATGCAGGAGAACATCTCCAAGGTGATAGAGAGAGGGGAGAGGCTGGAAGACCTGCAGGACAAGTCAGGTGAGGCATGGACACTGACAGGCCTTACACATCATACACTTTGCGCTCTCTCTCTCTCTCTCTCTCTCTCTGTCTCTCTGTCTCTCTGTCTCTCTCTCTATATCTCTCTGTCTCTCTCTGTCTCTGTTCCCCTCTCCTCTCCTTTCCTTTCCTTTGTTCCAGTGGCTGAGTGGATCAAAAGAGGTCTGTTTACGGGAGTCCATTAGGGCTCATTAAGACGCACACACACACACAATGTGAATCTGTCTTGCTCTGGCATGTGTCCTGGCACAGACAAGAGCAAACATCTGGAACACGTTGCGTCACGTGCGCAGTTGTGCATGTGTGCACGTGTGCACGTGAAAAGAACCAAGTGTGTGCGTGTCATGATCAGAAGCATACAAGGGTTGTGAAACTCCATGTTGTGTCCAGATGAAGGAAACCTTGTTACTGTCCGTCCCTGCTGAGAGAGAGAGAGCCACAGAGCAGTGGGCTCTCTCTCCCTCTCTCTCTCCCTGTGTAGATCGTTCTGTCTGTAGTCGTGTTTCTGACAGAGACAGAGAGACAGACAGAGAGAGAGACAGAAAGAGAGATAGAGACAGACAGACAGACAGAGAGTCTGTACATAACTACTTCTCATCCTAGCATCAGCATACAGCTAGCTTCACTCTCACATTGCTAACACACATTCCTCTGCCCCCCCCCCCCTCTCCCTACATCCCTGTTTCCTCGGGTCACCTGGTCACCTCCAGAGAGCCTATCAGACAACGCGTCGGCCTTCAGTAGCCGCGCCAAGCAGATGCACAGGAGGATGTGGTGGAGAGACACAAAGGTGAGGAGGAGGAGGGGGAGGAGGTGGGGGGGGAGGAGGAGGAGGTACTGGAGGCGTTTTGTCTGTGCTGACATGGGCATGTTTGTGTTGTGTCGTCCGCAGATGAAGATGATCATCGGCCTGGTGGTGGTCGGCCTGCTTCTCATTATCATCAGTGAGTCTTGAGAGTTTACACACACACACACACACACACACACGTTTCCTAGTGTCACTAGTGTCCACAACTCTCTCTCTCTCAGTTCCAGTGATCATGCGGAATCGTGGCTAGCGGCTGACCTGGAGGACGAGGGGTGAATCTTCCTCCTCTTCCTCCTCCTCCCCTCTCCTCGACACAGTCCTCCACAGCCACCAGGAGGCGCCACCCAGCTCAACCTCAGCCCCTCGTCAGTGTCAGGAGAACTCCACCCTGTCACCCAACATCTCCCCCCAGGGCCTCCAGTAACTCCACCCTGTCACCCAACATATCACTGCTAGGGCCTCCAGTTCCCCCCAGCAGCCCCACCTGCCTGGGCAGAGCTCCAGGCCCAGTGTTTACACCCCAGCTGGGCAGACAGGGACTTTCTGAGTCTCTGTCTTGTTCCTCGAGTTGAGTGTCTGCTCCCTACAGTCTGAGGCGACTCCGCCAGTGTCTCTGCCCCACCCCTGCAGGATGAGAGGCAGCTCTGCCCCGCCCCTCCAGGATGAGAGGCAGCTCTGCCCCGCCCCTGCAGGATGAGAGGCAGCTCTGCCCCGCCCCTGCAGGATGAGAGGCAGCTCTGCCCCGCCCCTGCAGGATGAGAGGCAGCTCTGCCCCGCCCCTGCAGGATGAGAGGCAGCTCGGCCCCGCCCCTCCAGGATGAGGCAGCTCTGGGAGGTGCTGGCTCTGGTGTCGGACCCCAGCAGGGGGAAGGAGGCGGGAGGTCGTGGACGAGGTCACCTCAGACTGGCGGGGACGTAGACCCTCTCCTCATCATCCTCCTTGTTTTATGACGTCCTTGTTGTTGTTTTTCTACCGTCGTTGTTGATGTCTACCATCCGCACCACCGTAGTGTCCGGATTAAGAATGTATCCCTCTCCAGCCTGCGTGGTCACCTCCTCTCACCCCTGACCCCACGTCCGGCCCTCCGGTTCTGGGGGGCCTGGTCACCGCTGACCCCTCCTGTCCGGGGCTCTGGCTGACTGACCCCTGACCCCATCTGCTCTCTGGTCTCATCTAGGTTCTGTAGTGTCGTTCCTCTGGAAGGTTCTGTATTGTTCTTCTGGGAGGTTCTGTATCATTGTTCCTCTCTGAGGTTCTGTATTGTTCTTCTGGGAGGTTCTGTATTGTTCTTCTGGAAGGTTCTCCAGATGAGCTTTTTGAACACCTGCTGCTTTTGCCATCACCACGGGAACGTAAAGGGTCTTTCCAGTACCGGTGTGTGTGTGTGTGTGCTGAGTGTGTGTGAGACAACCTGGGTGATCGAGACGTAGATTCTGGAGGGTTTGAAATGACATTGGTATGATGTGTGTATTAGATGAAGTGACAGATTGGGCTGTGAAGCACACACACACACACACACTTAAAGGGATGTGTCAGTACCAAATGGGATGACATCTCGGCATCTAGAATATGCGTACCAATAAGCCCTAACAATTATCATTCCTTCATTGTTTTTTCGTTTATTTTTTGTATTTAAGTTAATTTATTTGAAGTGTAAATATTAATTCAGTAATGATGTACTATACTCTGACATTGCATTGGCAGACTGTGAAATACTGTAATGTTGCTCTGGAATAAAGTGATTGAAAAGGGCATCTGGACCTCGTCTGGTTTGATCTGGTGTGGTCTGGCCGGAGCTGTGAGGAAGCAAGGTTGAGGAGGGGACAGAGAGTGGAAAGAGAGGGAGACAGAGAGAGACAGAGATGGAAACAGAAGGAGGAGATTGGTCGTTAGCAGTTGGGACTTTGCTGCCAGTTTGTGGAGGGTTAGAAGGGGTGGTGTGTGTGTGTGTGTCCCCCTCTGTTCTCTGAGCCAATAAGGCCTGCTGGTATACCTCTCTCACATCTCATTATGAGGTATTTTTATTCGTCGCTCGCAAAGTCCTTGTTTTATTGGCAGGTGGGAGTCCCAGGGTGGTGGTAAATCAGGGCCTTGTTGGAGATGTGATTGGCTGATACAGGACTGTCCAGGCCGGGGGGGGTTTTACCTGCTGCACCTGACACGCACACACACACACAACTGAGGACAGTAGTTGAGATAAACACAGTTCTATCCATCAGGAGGTGTGACCTGAAGCCCACAGGTGAGAGAAGCAGTTTGACCTGGCTGTCCATCTCTCCCAACTCAGACAGGAGACCAGCTATCGTGTCTGGGTCTCCTGCATCCAAACCTCTGGTCCTGGTGTGTGTGTGTGTGATGGAGAGAGAAAGGAACACACCCATGTTGGCGGGACAGTGTGTTTTGGTTGTGTGCTGCTGGCCTGTTGTGGATGACCTCAGATTCCGGGCAGAGCAGAAGTCATGTGACTGCGAAAAACTGAAATCAGACTTAATGAGCGGAGCTGTGCTGACCAGTGCCACTGGACTGGGACACACACACACGTCAAGACTGTCTCAGGTTTGGGCGAGGAGGCGGAGAATGACTTCCCTTCAGAAGCGTCCAGTCGGCACCTGATACGTCTGTCCCTGTGTCTCAGGAACATGCTGGAAACATCAGCTGTGACTCACAGGGGAACAAAGGACCTGTTTGTGGTTTTGCGCACCTCTCTCTCTCTCTCTCTCTTTCTCTCCCTCCTCTCCCTCCCACCACCAATGTTCTTCTGTTTTTCTGTTTTTCAACTCCTGACTCCGTCTCTCAGCCCTCTGGCTCTCTCGCACCTTCTCTGCTCCCTTTTCTTTCCTTCACTCCCTCCCTCCCTCACTCCTTCCTCTTGATATTTCCTCTCAGAGGATGTGCCCCGTCCAGAAATGCTGCCCCCAAAATCAGTGCTTCCTCAATCAAATGCATACCTCAATCCTCCAGCTAATCACTCGCGTACCCATTTAGTCTCTCGTGCGGCTATGCCAAGCCCGGAGCCAAACCCAACCTCTTATCGGGTCAGAGGACAAGGCCATGAGAACAGGCCTGCGTCAACCTGCAGGGAAGGAGACTGTTTGTGCACGTGTCTGGAGGTGTGCGCTTGCTGTGCCCTCTCTCTCCCTCCCTCTCCATCTCTCTCTTCCTCCCTCCCTACCTCCCTCTCTTTCTCTCTCTCCTTTCCTCCTTCCCTCCACCCCTCTCCATCTCTCTCTTCCTCCCTACCTTCCTCTCTTTCCCTCCCTCCCTCTCCGCCCCTCTTTTTCTCTTTCTCCCTCCCCTCTCTCTCCCCTTTACCCTGGGAGCCCTGTGGGGTGAGGTTCCAGGGCCAGGGGGGGAGGGTTGGGGGCGGGGCGATAGGGGTGGCAGGAGGGGTCAACAGGAACAGACAGGGGAGGATGAAGGAGAGAGAGCAGACATGAGGGGTTAGAGAGAGAGGGGGGGGGTGGGGGAGAAGGAGGGAAAACAGAAACTCTTTCATCTCCGCTTGCTAATAATAAACAAGGGATTGTAAAACTCTGCGTCTCACGAGACGGCGAGGGAGAGCAGTGAGCAGGGGCTGCTCGTCCCTGAGGTGCACTGGTAGAAAGAGAGGGAGAGAGACCCTGAGGTGCACTGGTAGAGAGAGAGGGAGAGAGACCCTGAGGTGCACTGGTAGAGAGAGAGGGAGAGAGACCCTGAGGTGCACTGGTAGAGAGAGAGGGAGAGAGACCCTGAGGTACACTGGTAGAGAGAGAGGGAGAGAGACCCTGAGGTGCACTGGTAGAGAGAGAGGGAGAGCGACCCTGAGGTACACTGTTAGAGAGAGAGGGAGAGAGACCCTGAGGTGCACTGGTAGAGAGAGAGGGAGAGAGACACACACACACACACACATAGCCCATCATAACAAACCCAGTCGGATGTAAGGTCAAACCTAAGAATCCTGGGAGTCAGATCTGACTCCCCCATCTTGATGCTCCATGTCGCCCGTGCACGTCACAGGGCCCACTCCACACCCGTGTGAAAGGGGACACCTTCTCCAAGGAGAGGGTAACTCTATCCCCCTCTAGCCCAGCTATCCCTCCCTTTCTGGGGATAGACTTCCAGCATGTCCCCCTGTCCTGATAGGATGTTCTGGAACTCGAGATATAGAGTTTCTAGAGTTCCTCAACAGTCTAACTGACAAACCATGGCTAACGCTTAGACTCAACACTCAAAACATGAATTCTATAAAGAGAAAACATTCTATTCTACAAGTAGAACATGCTATTCATATGTATTTCACAAAACAAACATACACGTACATAAACTCAGAGCATCCCATTTCTCCTCTCCTCTTTCTTTCCTTCCCTCTCATTCTCCCTCCCTCTCATTCTCCCTCCCTCCCTCCCTCCCTCCCTCCCTCCCTCCCTCCCTCCCTCCCTCCCTCCCTCCCTCCCTCCCTCCCTCCCTCCCTCTCCCTCCCTCCCTCCCTCCCTCCCTCCCTCCCTCTCCCTCCCTCCCTCCCTCTCCCTCCCTCTCCCTCCCTCCCTCCCTCCCTCCCTCCAAACTGTATAAATATCTGGGAGCTGTTGAGACGAGCTCACAGCTCTGTGGAACCTGTCCTGAGAGACCGGAGGAGAGAAAACAAAGAGAAGAAGTAGAGACAGAAGGAACAGGCAAACTGAGTCCCATTTTTAAGAGGAACACGATAAAGAGGGAAAACAAATCACCCATACACGAGAGAATTCCAGATCAGTGACAGAAAATCTGAAGCTCTGTTCGTCTTTCAGTGACTGTCGTGAGAAACACGACAGAGAGAGAGAGATAGAGAGAGATAGTGGAGTTTGAGGTTCCGCCGAGTGTTTTTTCCGGACCGGGGCGCCATGTTTCTCCTGCTGTGCGTGTGTCTGAGCTCCGCTCTGCTGGGCGCTGAAGCACAGGACCGAGCCTCTCTCTGGAGGGCCAATGACCGCTCCGGACACTGCCAGTACACCTTCACCGTGCCCAGCCCCAGCGAGACCAGCTGCCCACAGCCAGCCCCCGCCGGAGGCCCAGAGATGGAGGGACTGAAGGCCAGACTCAGCCTGCTGGAGGTGCTGGTGGCCAGGCTGACGGGGGGAGAGATGACAGGGGGCCCCGGGGGCCCCGCCTCTCAGACAGGGCTGCAGGAGGCCCTGGCCGTGGCCGTGGGGGAGAGGAGCCTGCTGCAGGGGGAAAAGGAGCGTCTGGAGAGGGAGGTGGAGGCGATGCAGAGGAAGGTGGAGGACCTGAGGAGAGAGACAGAAAGACTGAGGAACAGATGTCCCTCCCAGATGGTTCCTCCCAAACCCCCCTTACAGGACGGCAGCATGAGACCCTCCCCAGGTAAGCCCCCCCCCCCCCCCCCACAGTAATATGTAATGATACAATTTACTGTTATGGTGGAAAAGTCTGATTTGAATGAGTCTCCTGGTGGTCTTGATGTGAACGTGTGTGTCTCCCTGGCTCTAGTGACTCAGAGAGTCTTAGCTGACCGGCAGAGCTAATGACACACACACACGCACGCTTAACACTGCTTATTTCTGTAACATGGCGGGGATGCCTTAGATGTGTGTGTGTGTGTGTGCATGACTGGGACACGTGAAGCGGGGTGTGTGTGCGAGGGTTGGGGAACTCCGGGGTGGTGTGTGTTGGGAGCAGCGAGGTGGGGGGTTCAGGGTGGTTTGGGGTCCCTCTCAGAGTCTCCACAATCTCAGCGTGTCAGGGGATGGGACCAGAAGGGGCCACGGTCAGGTTTCTGCGGACTGTCTGTTTTTTCTGAGATTCGTGTGTCTCTGCTGTGTGTGTGTGTGTGTGTTTGGGCCACATGGGGGTGCAGAGAGGACTGCTTCAGGTTTCCCTCCCTGTGTTCAGCCTGATGGTGCTGAAGACCAGGAGAACATGGAGGCCCAGCTTGGTATTCAGCCGTATTTATGACCGGGTCCAGCTTTATGACCAGTGGTTCCCTCTGCATGGAGAACACTCTAGGGAGGACGAGGGGCAGGGGGGTGTGGAAACGTGATGCCGAGGTGAGGGGGGGGGGTCTTGTGATGACGCCAGTCCCCCTCAGAGACCACCGGCTTTGCTGGTGGGGGTTACAGCCGGGGGGGGGCTCTGGGGGGGGCTTGTTTTCCTGTGAAGATGAATGTCTGTGTGCTGTGGGAATGTGTTTGTGGAGCTCGAGCACAAGGTGGGACGTTCCTAGAAAGAGTGATCCATTAACCTGCTCCACTCTTCTCTCCAGTCCTCCATATCTCCTCCATCTCTCCAGTCCTCCATCTCTCCAGTCCTCCATCTCTCCTCCATCTCTCCAGTCCTCCATCTCTCCAGTCCTCCATCTCTCCAGTCCTCCATCTCTCCTCCATCTCTCCAGTCCTCCATCTCTCCAGTCCTCCATCTCTCCAGTCCTCCATCTCTCCAGTCCTCCATCTCTCCAGTCCTCCATCTCTCCTCCATCTCTCCAGTCCTCCATCTCTCCAGTCCTCCATCTCTCCAGTCCTCCATCTCTCCTCCCTGTACAGGTCACAGCATCCACCATGTAGTCACACACATACACACACTCTCACAGACACACAGGGGAAATCAACATCAGCTTCCAGATGCTGACGCACTTGCGAGCACAACATGGTCAGTGCTCATTATGAACCTGTGAGCATATTTACACACACGCACACACACACACACTCACTCTCACAAACACACACAGCTCCAACAAAACAAACTATTTGGGGATGTAACAAATTAGCACATTCACTTTAATCTCCCTTAGAGGGCATTTGGCAAGAGGCTGCAGGTGTTTGGAACAATCTTCAGGACTGTACAGTAATGGGCTACTGCTAATGTCAACCAGACGATAAGAGGAGAGGGGGGGGGGGCTGCTGTAGGAGGATGAGGGGTCATAGGTGAGGAGTGAGGAGAGAGGACAGGAGTTGTTCCAGGTTGAACTGAACTTGTATGACAGAGAGATCACTCAGAGTAATATGGAGGCATGCGGAAGACCGGAGATTGTTGTGGCGTGTGTGTGTGTGTGTGTGTGGGTAGGGAGATCCACAGTCATGAAGACTCCACAGCAGCAGCTGGGAATCCACTCAGAGGTGTTTATTTCCTGCTGCTACATTCCCGCTTGTCAGTGGTGCCCCCCACAGACCCCCCCCCTCCCCTGACCACCCCCCCCATAACACACAACACAAGACACACACATATCTGCAACTCTTATGTGTACGTGTTCTGGATTCTAGATTATACTGTCTTAAGCTTGATCATTGGATTGAACATCTTCCTCTGTGTGTGTGTGTGTGTGTGTGTGTGTGTGTGTGTCTGCAGGTTCCGGTGTTCTCTCCCACCTGGTGTCCAGACCAGTCAGTCAGGGAGACAGTGGGAGTCTGAGAGGTGAGTGGACCAGGTGTGGACCAGCTGTTCTGGTCCAGTGATAGACCAGGTGTGGACCAGCTGTTCTGGTCCAGTGATAGACCAGGTGTGCTGTATTCTATTCATACAGCCCACATCTCGCTCCAACAGAACTCCAGGGTAGACATGGACTAGCAGGGACAGGTGTGCTGGGAATGAACACCTGGAGGAACTGCTTCTAATCATCTCTGACTGTCTTCATTAAGGCTTCTCTTTTGCATGCCTCCCTTCTACTGTCTCCATCACTCTCTCCTCTCCCTCCTCTCCTCTCCTCCTTCTCTCTCTCCCTCCTGTCTCTCTCTTTCTACTTCCTTTCTGTCATCTCCTCTCTCATCTCCACTCTCATCTCCTCTCTCATCTCATCTCTCTATTTCAGACCCCTCCTGGGAGTTCAGTTCTCAGGGGTTCCAGGAGCTGAAGGCTGAGGTGACCGAGGTTCCTGCCCCTAGTCCAGAGAGCTCAGTGGAGACAGGTAAGACACACACACACACACACTCACACATAGCCCTCAGTGGACAGCACAGGTAAGACACACACACACACTCACACATAGCCCTCAGTGGACAGCACAGGTAAGACACACACACACGCTCATTAGCATTCTCCTGACCCCCCCCCCCACACACACACACACACACACACACTCCTCAGTCTCCTGAACATTTGACCCTACAAACACGACCCTCCCCCCTGCTGACAGCCCCTAAACAAATACTGCTGTTGATACGGACGCAGAGTGGAGAGAGACAGAGAGAGAGGGCCGAGATCACCAGGGAGACCAGAGGGCTTCTGCTAGGAAGTTCCCCAAGTTCCTCCCATGGACCCGGGACCAGGAACGATCCAGTTTGTCCCGGTTCTGGAACCTTCTGCCTCACATTAGAGTAGAACGTGTACGCACACGCGAGTGTGTTTGAGAGTCGTTTTTTTAAATCTCTGATGACTAAGTGGCAGGATATTTTAATCCATACGCCACAAAGAGCTGAAATGTGATGTTGTCAGTATTAATATCTTTATATTTAACCTTGTATCCAGTATTGCCTGCAGCGCCCTTCCCTCGGGGTATTTTAGGAAGTGGTGGATGTATCGTTTTTCTCCAGCGAGGGGGGCTTGGAGTGATTGAGTCCCTGAGGGTTGACGTCCTGGTCCCCTGAGCGGCCTCAGCCTCACCCTCAGCCTCGCGGCCTCACCCTCAGCCTCGCGGCCTCACCCTCAGCCTCACCCTCAGCCTCACCCTCGCGGCCTCACCCTCAGCCTCACCCTCAGCCTCGCGGCCTCAACCTCAGCCTCGCGGCCTCAACCTCAGCCTCGCGGCCTCACCCTCAGCCTCACCCTCAGTGCTGTCACACAGTGCTCATCATCATGTCCCATCTGTCAACAGGATCCCCAGGAGCCTTCCCCACCTTCACACTCCATAAGCAGCCACTCATACTCTCTCTCCCCCTCTCTCTCTCTTACTTTCCCATGTCTCTCTCCCCCTCTCTCTCTCTCTTACTTTCCCATGTCTCTCCCCCCCCCTCTCTCTCTCTCTCTCTCTCTCTTACTTTCCCATGTCTCTCTCTCTCTCCCCCTCTCTTACTTTCCCATGTCTCTCTCCCCCTCTCTCTCTTACTTTCCCATGTCTCTCTCCCTCTCTCTCTCTTACTTTCCCATGTCTCTCTCCCCCTCTCTCTCTTACTTTCCCATGTCTCTCTCCCTCTCTCTCTCTTACTTTCCCATGTCTCTCTCTCTCTCACTTTCCCATGTATCTCTACCTCTCTCTCTGCTTACCTCTCTCTCTCCCAGGCTGTGGGGAGCTGGTGTCCGTGGGCGAGCCGGTCCTCCACAGGAGAACAGACTCCATAGCGGGGAAGTACGGCGTGTGGATGCAGGACCCCGAGGCTGTCGCCCCCTACGGACCACAGATGGTGTGGCGCATCGACACGGTCGGCACCGAGGTGCGACAGCTCTTCGGCTACGAGGACATGGAGCAGTTTTCTCGGGGCTTCCCGTCCGAGGTAGTACTCTCTTCACCTCTTCTACTTTCTCCTCTCCCCTCTTCACCTGTCCTCTCTGCTCCTCTCCCCTCTTCACCTGTCCCCTCTGCTCCTTTCTCCTCCTCTCCTCTTTAGCTCGACCTAGTATTGAGCACAAACATCTAAGTTCCCCTTCTGTGGCCCCTCTCCCCCTCCTCTCCCCCTTCCACCCTCTCCCCCTCCTCCTCTCCCCCCTTCCACCCTCTCCCCCCTCCTCCTCTCCCCCTCCTCCTCTCCCCCCTTCTCCTCTCCCCCTTCCACCCTCTCCCCCTCCTCCTCTTCCCCCTTCCACCCTCTCCCCCCTTCCTCTCCCCCTCCTCCTCTCCCCCCTTCCACCCTCTCCCCCCTTCCTCCTCTCCCCCCTCCTCCTCTCCCCCCCCTCCTCTCCCCCCCTCCAGGTCCTGTTGCTCCCAGAGCCAGTGGAGAGCACGGGAGCCACCCTCTACCGGGGCTCTCTATACTACCAGCGCCGCCGCAGCCGGACCATCCTGCGCTACGACTTAGCCTCCAAGAGCATCGCGGCCCGCAGAGACCTCCCCCACGCCGGCTTCCATGGCCAGTACCCCTACTCCTGGGGCGGCTACACTGACGTGGACCTGGCGGTGGATGAGCAGGGCCTGTGGGCCGTCTACTCCACCAACAAGGCCAAGGGAGCCATTGTGCTGTCCCAGCTGGACCCCCACAGCCTGGAGGTGAGGCGGAGCTGGGAGACGGGCATCCGGAAGAACTCGGTGGCCAACGCCTTCATGATCTGCGGCCGCCTGTACACGGTGGCCAGCTACACGTCCCCCAACACCACCGTGAACCACGCGTACGACACTGCCAGTGGCCAGGGCAAGGCCGTCGCCGTGCCCTTCAGGAACAAGTACCGCTACAACAGCATGATCGACTACAACCCAGCCCAGAGGAAGCTGTTCGCCTGGGACAACTTCCACATCGTGTCCTACGACGTCCGGCTAGGGACGGCCCAGGCTAACTGAGGCTGGGCGGGAGGCCCGACCTAAGGCACCTCCAGTCTCCTGAACCCTCCTCTCCTCCACACCCAGTCCCTCAGTCTTCTTAGCAAGCGGCGGCCACTTTTAGACGATTGAGATGCCGCCCGGATGTTCCAGCGCTGTCCCCCGGAGGCGAGAGGAGCCCCGTAGCTTTTGTCGAGGAGGTTTGATTGGCTCTGGGGCGGTCAGTGAGTTCAGCTGCGGTGGTCACCTCGGCTGTGAACTCACCGGTCCTGCTTCTGAGACTGACAAGCCTGCAAAGCATAATCGCGTGGCAGTAGAAGTTAGAATGAGTCTGTGTACGTTTGTTACCTAAACTCCCATGAGCGCTCAAAACGACGTGAGAGGAACCCTCCCCTGCAGGTGCTGTGTCAGGGGGAAGGTTTTTGCTGTGGCGCAACCCCACTAACGTGTTTATAGAGGAATTATTTTTCTACTGTTTTGGTTACAAGATTTTGTGTTTTCATGTGTCGCGCTGAGAAAGGTTAGATGGCTCAATTTAATAAAATCACTGATAGTTCCGATGTGTATCATAACAGCTTCTAAAGACTAATTAGAGTGCAAAGGTTCCTCTTCACTCATTCAACATAAGCAAAAATGTAGAGCATGTTCCTTTGAGCTGTATTTCTCAATACTAGGGCATGTACAGATGTATACCATGAGAACAAATAAACTATAAATGATAAACCAAGTTTGTTTTTGTGGTTGTCTAAACCCACACCTGAGGGTAACCCATCAGCAATACCCAAACTGATCTTTCCCCCGTATCTCACCTGCAAACACCAACAGTCATACTGACCCCTAGTGGCGCAATCTGGGATCTACGTCTCAGTTCAAAAACCCGAGAAGTAAAGTCGGGACTCAGAACAGGATGAAAAATCAATCAGCGAAACACAAATTCACCTTATAACAGCATATTATTTTATTAGTTTCTGTAACCAAACCAAGAGAATGTAAATAAGACCGTACATATTTTAATACAGCGATGTAACCCCTGTACAAGTAAAACAAAAACAAAAAACAAAAAAACCCCAAATCATCATCAACATCATCATCACCCCCTTCCCCCCCTTCACGTCAGGGTAGGAACCTGCATACTACTATACATCTTCCCCAAGGACACTCGTTACCGCGGTAACCACCATACCGGGGGGAGGGGGGGGGGTTATTTTCGGGTGGTGGTGGTGGGGGGGGGACAGAGGTGGGATGAGGGTGAGGGGTGAGAGGGTTCTGGACGACGCCTTCAGTCCTCTCAACATGGAAAAAGGAAACGCTTGACTTCCTACTGCCCGAGACACCCCTTCAGAACTACAAGTCCACACCCCTTCAGAACTACAAGTCCCATCTAGAGGTCTCTTCCCTTTCCTCAAGTCACGCCGGCTCTGCGCTTGAGAACACTCGGTTCTCCTGAGACCGTCTGGCCGCAGGTCGGAGGGCACTAGGACCCTGCGAGCACCTGCTACTCTCCAGAGAGGACCGCGTGTGTGTGTGTGTGTGAGAGACGGCGAGGATGGGTGTGAAAGCGGTGGAGGTGTGTGTATGGGTCAGTCCCCCCTGACTAGATACAGGCAACGTCTATCTGGAGTAACCGTTTGCAAACAGCCCATAATAACTTCACTCAAAACGCCGCTGCCACAGCAACAGGCATGTTAAAGGCTTTGTGACGTCATATTTTCGCAAACTTATCCTTTGGCTAAAGATACAGGACACACACACACACACAACCTCCTCAGGCAAGAGCCGCAAGCAGAAGGCGGGAGGAGCTCACAGGCAGAATAATCAACGAATCAATCAATCATCAAATCAATTAATCAACCGATTCAATGACATTTTTCTTCTTTCGGGATAAACAAAAGCAGTAGAATTCCTGATTAAATCGATTTCAGTTCAGAGAAAATGGACAGAACGGTTGAGTACAAAGTTGAGAGTGTGTGTGTGTGTGTGTGTGATGGTGCAATGCAGAGATTACACACACTCCCTCCCTTTCCTCTGGGTTAGTACTGCTGGGAGGGTTGGTAGGGAAAATAATGTGTGCTTCACTAAAATACATCTTTAAATAAGATTGTTCGTTCAACTACAAAAACAAAAGATTGATTCTTTTTTTTTTTTCTTTTCTTCTTCTTCAGAAAAACGCTACACCCGCCCACTTCTCTAATACGTGTGGTTCTGCTGAAGAACGTGTGGTTCTGCTGAAGGAACAGAAGTCAAAGAGCTAGAAGAATGCCTAACTCAGCAGCAAATCTCATTTCATTTTTTTCTTCTCTCTTTTCTCCCTCCCTCCCTCCCTCCCTCCCTCCCTCCCTCCCTTTCTTTCTCTACCACTACAGTAGACGTCTTGTGTACAGCTAGTGTAGTCGTTTCATACAACACCCCCTCTTCCCCTTCAGAGGCCTAGCGAGGGGGGGGGGGGGGGGGGCAGGAGGAGAGAAGCAGGAGTGAGGGGGAACTTCAGTACCCCTCTTCTCAATAACCATTCACGTTTGGACCCCCAGTCCCCTTGCCCCCCCCCTTCCCAGTCCCTCCTTCCCCCCCTCCCTCAAGGCTGATGTGAGAGGGAGAGAGAAAGAGTGTGAGTGATTGGAGCAGCTGGATTCTCTTTCTCCCTCTCCTCCCCCCCCCCCCCGCCTCCACACTGTGGTCTGAGAGGAGGGCGTGCGCGAGGGCACTACTTGCCCTCTTCAGGCTTGATGGCCTGGGGCTTGATGGGACCAGTCCGTATGGGCTTGCCCGTGGAGAGGGAGGGCTTGTCGGGCTCTGCACGGTCCAGGACGCCCCCCGCCTGGTGGTTGGGGGCCATGCTGTCCAGGGAGGGCTTGCCTCCCGGGTCGAGGCGAGAGGCCTTGCTGACGGCGGGAGCCTTCATCTGCTGCTGCTCTGAGAAGAACCTGTGCGTGGACTGGAGCACCTCAGCCCTCTGCTTCGCCTGGAGGGGGAGAAGACGTGAAGACAGTCAGTCACTGGACACAAAACACTCAGCACCAATTAGACCGTCATCAAACGACGGGACATGCCATCAATCAATCCACCGACGAAACAACCAAAAGCCGAGTGAATCGATCACGTATCAGCGAGGCGATGAAGTGATCAGCGAGCCTGTGACTGAGTCAAACGGTCCTGTTCCGAGGAGAGTACCTTGAGGTCCTGCTCTGCCTTCAGGGCTGCCTGTGTCCCTCTGGGCACCATGGGGGGCCCCGGGGGGCCCCTGGGAGCGTGCTGGGGCCGGGGGTGAGGCATCAGCCCTCCGCCCAGAGAGGGGGACATGGGGGGGCCCATGGGGGGGCCCATGGGGGGGCCCATGGGGGAGCGTTGGATGCCCCCCGAGAATGAGTTAACATGGGGGGGCCGGACCAGGGGAGACACCATGTTGGACTGAGACAGCATCTGACGGGGAGACGACCAGTTAGTCAGTCACACAACACTCTCTATCATAGGGAAGCCACGTGTGTGTGTGTGACAGTGTGTGTGTGTGTGTGTGTGTGTGTGAGAGAGTTACCTGTGGGTTGAACTGGCCAGGGAAGTGTTGTGTGATCCTCATGCCTGCAGAGCTGGGCTGGAACTGTTTCTGGTAGAGCATGCTGTTCATCTTACTGGACTGGCTGCTAGGGGAGGTGGAGCTGGCCCTGGGGAGGGAGAGGAGGAGGGGGGAGGAGGAGGAGGGTGAGGGTGAGGAGCCGCGTGGAGGCAGGCGCAGTGTGTGTGTGTGTGTGTGTGTGTGGTCGTGGTGGATCTTACCTGTCATAGCGGTAGTGACTCGATGTGGGCGTGGTGCTTCTGGCACTGGGAGGAGTCCCTGGTTTGATGTCCATCCCAGAGCCAAACAGCTTCAGATCCATGTCCATCTGGACACACACACACACACACACACACGTTAGATCCCACTGCTAGACAGACAGACAGACAGACAGACAGACTAACAGGCAGACAGGCTAACAGGCAGACAGGCTAACAGACAGACAGGCAAACAGACAGACAGACAGGCAAACAGACAGACAGACAGGCAAACAGACAGACAGACAGGCAAACAGACAGACAGGCAAACAGACAGACAGGCTAACAGACAGACAGACAGGCTAACAGACAGACAGACAGACTAACAGACAGACAGACAGACTAACAGACAGACAGGCTACCTTGCTAGAGGGGGGCTGCATCATGCCATGGCTGGGGCCCATTAGGCCCCGGTAACCCTGGGATACTGGGGGCTGCCTGCTGATGCTGGGGGGCGGGGCCTGGGGCGGGGTGGGGGGCAGGGCCAAGAGGGGCTGGCCCCCCCCAGACCCAAAGTTAGACAGAGACAGCTGAGAGCCTGGCAGAGGAACTGTCACCTGGAGGAGGGGGAGGGGGGGGGGTAGAGGGGTTAAGGAAGGCGTTTTCATGAGTCTGAATACTATATCACAGTACATATTGTGTGTGTGTGTGTGTGTGACTTACCTGCTGCATTGCAGAGCTGGCAGACTGGGTGTTGCTATAGTAACTGCTCTGGCCGTGCTGCTGCACCTGCCCCGAGTACATGTTAGAATGCTGATTCATCCCCTGGCGAGCCTGAAACACACACACAGCAAAACACAAAGATAAGCATGTAAGGGTGTGTGTGTGTGTGTGTGTGTGAGCATGCATGTGTGTGTGTCTTAGTGAGCAGCTCCTCTACCTACAGCAAGTGTGTGTGTGTGTGTCCGCAGTACCTGCTGCAGCAGGTGTGTGTCTATGAGCTGGGAGGCGCCCATGCCGGAGGTCTGGTTGAGCTGAGGCTCAAACAGGATGGGGATGTGCTGCGTGGAGGAGGGCTGCTGGTAGGCCAGGCTGGACTGAGGCTTCCCCAGCTCAGGGCCCTGCACCCCGGGGTAGCTGTGCAGGGAGGGCCCCGACAGCAGCATGGAAGGCTGGGACAGACTGCTCTGCATGAACGCCTGCTGGGACCTGGGGAGGGACACAGAGTTAAGAGGCATGGGGGGGTGTGTGTGTGTGTGTGAGAGAGAGAGAGCTGTATGGTTTTGAGACTGCATGGTGTGTGCGTGTGTGTGACTGCATGGTGTGTGTGTCTCACCTGTAAGGCTGCAGTGAGGAGCTGAACAGGTCCTGGGGTTGGGAGACCGGAGGCCCGCTGCTGAGGCCCAGCTGGGCTTGGTGTGTGTGTTGGTGTGTGTGTTGGCCTTGATGTGTGTGTTGGTGTGTGTGCTGGGCCTGATGTGTGTGTTGGTGTGTGTGCTGGTGTGTGTGTTGGTGCTGGCCCTGGAGCGGGGCGTAGATGGGGATGGGGATCTGCTGCACGGCCGTGGTCTGCAGAATGCATGCACACACACACACACACACACACACACACACACAGAGAGGCAGGACACAAACACAGAACACACACACAGGCAGAAGGTATTAGTATGCATCGTCAGGTGATGGCCCCTCCCCTCCCCCTCCAGGTGAGTGCCCCCTCCCCCTCCAGGTGAGTGCCCCTCCCCCTCCAGGTGAGTGCCCCTCCCCCTCCAGGTGAGTGCCCCTCCCCCTCCAGGTGAGTATGTTGGGGTGGTTCTGACCTGGGACAGTCCAGGCTGGAAGCCCTGCTGCTGGGCCAGCGAGGGCGGGGCCAGGCGGGGGTGGGGGGTGCTGAACAGGTGGCTGGTGTCCATGTAGAAGGCTGGGATCTGGGCTGCAGAGCCTGGAAGGCAGAAGGGTGAGGATACACAAGGTTTAAAGCTGAACGTTTTACACCTATTGCGTAATGTCTGGTCAACTGATGGGCCAACGGCTGCCTGATTGGCTGTGTCTGGCACGTGGGGTGTGTGTGTCTTTTTTTCCAGAAATATTTTCTGAAACATCCCAACATTTTTCGAAAATATTTTTCTACCTTTTGAAATATTTTTTTCCAAACCTTTCATTTTCCCACAAAAAACACAACAAGTTTTTCTATGTTTTTTCCCACACAGTAAAAAGAGAGGGGAGAGGGACAACAGAAAACCATGAAAGAGAGGAGAGTACAGTCGAGTACAGTCGAGTACAGTCGAGTGCTATGCTGCGGCGCAGACCCTACGCAGATGCGTTTGACAGTATAAATCAGACTTGAGCCAGTGTGTGTGTGTGTGTGTGTGTGTGTGTGTGCGTTTGTGTGCTGACTACTAACCTCCCAGTGTAAATGAGAGCCTCATTAGACTGAGGTAATCTGAGGTAAAGATCTCTCAGACTCCAGGGACCCAGAGCGCTAATCAGCTAACGGCAAGCTAGTTCCCCAGAAGGGGGAGGGGGGGTAATAGAGCTGGCCCAATGCCCTCTGCGGGGCGAGGGGGGGAGGAGGAGGGGGGCATAGAATGTAGGACTGAATAACAACCGCAGATTAAGTCTAGATGAGAGTGTGTGCGAAAGTCTGTGTGTGCGTGTGTGAGAGAGAGAGTGAGAGACAGAGAGAGAGAGAGTGAGAGACAAACAGAGAGACAGAGAGAGAGAGAGTCAGAGAGGCTGTGCTGACCTGCTGCAGACTGGGACACGTAGACCTGGGGGCTCTGCGGCTGGGACAGCAGGGGGGCCACGCAGCCCAGCTGGGAGAAGCTGCTGCTGGACATGGCCCCCCCCTGGAGCTGCTGGGGCTTCACCTTGCAGATGTTGGGGGGGTCAGAGGCCGTGGTGGTCTTGGTGCCCAGGGAAGATGTGGTGTAGGTGCCGGACCCTGGAGAGAGGGGGAGGGAGAGAGAGAGGGAGGTTAACTTGAGAACAGAGATTCTTAGGGGAGAGTGGAGGTGGACTAGACCGGCCTTCGGATAAGAGTGAGATTAAGAAAATGATGTGACGGCCGTATCCTCGGTTACAAAAACGAAACAAAAGCTGTCCCAGCCACGTTTGACCAAACAAACCCCCGCTGCCCCTGCCTGTGCACGGGGAGCAGGGAGGAGCGTGTGTGTGTGTGTGTGTGTGTGTACCTGACAGCGAGGTGCTGGGCGTGACGGAGGCCACAGGGATCTGAGGCATGGAGGCGGAGGAGAAGGAGGAGTAGGAGGCGGGGCAGGAGGTGATGGGGGAGGAGGAGCAGGTGACGGGGGAGCTGTTGTCCCCCAGGCTGGGGGAGTTCTCCCAGGCCTTGCGGGCTGACTCCATCTGGGGGGAGAGAGGAGAGGAGAGGAGGGGAGGGAGGGAACAGTCAGAGAAAAGCACACTTCTGGATTGTCTGATTCTACAAGTTGAAGAGTTTTTGAGTGCAAGGGTCAGACATGGTACAGTAAAGTGTGTGTGTGGATGTGTGTGTGTGTGTCTGAGGTCACCTTCAGGGTGAGGTCGACGGTGGCGGGGGACACAGTACTGAGGCTGGAGCTCTGCTGGAGAGCCTCCCTGCGAGGCAGGTGGGGCAGCGCCACCTGGTGGACACACACAAGACAGCATCTCAGAGGACAAGCTGGCACAGTACACAAGTACATCATGGTGATGGTAGGACTTATCATGACACTGCTGATATGACTGTTCTCATGACTGGGCTGATATGACTGTTCTCATGACTATTCTGTTCTTATGACTGTGGTATCATGACTGTGCTGTTGTTATGCTGTTCTCATGACTGTGCTGTTGTTATGCTGTTCTCATGACTGTGCTGTTGTTATGACTGTGGTATCATGACTGTGCTGTTGTTATGACTGTGGTATCATGACTGTGCTGTTGTTATGACTGTGGTATCATGACTGTGCTGTTGTTATGCTGTTCTCATGACTGTGCTGTTGTTATGCTGTTCTCATGACTGTGCTGTTGTTATGCTGTTCTCATGACTGTGCTGTTGTTATGCTGTTCTCATGACTGTGCTGTTGTTATGCTGTTCTCATGACTGTGCTGTTGTTATGCTGTTCTCATGACTGTGCTGTTGTTATGCTGTTCTCATGACTGTGCTGTTGTTATGCTGTTCTCATGACTGTGCTGTTGTTATGCTGTTCTCATGACTGTGCTGTTGTTATGCTGTTCTCATGACTGTGCTGTTGTTATGCTGTTCTCATGACTGTGCTGTTGTTATGCTGTTCTCATGACTGTGCTGTTGTTATGCTGTTCTCATGACTGTGCTGTTGTTATGCTGTTCTCATGACTGTGCTGTTGTTATGCTGTTCTTATGACTGTGCTGTGCCTCACATTGGCCACCAGACTCTCCTCCATCTTGCTGCCAACTGTGGGGACGCTGTCAGCCAGGGATGAGGATGGGGTGGTGTAGTCAGTCACAGACTCCTGAGGGAACACACACACACACACACAGACAGACACACAGACAGACACACAGTGAGAACAGCTCTGCGTGTTCCAGAGGCTCCTGCGGTCACACGGTGGAGACGCGTTGTACCTTGGAGCTGCTGGTGAACTCGGCCGACGGCACGGTGATCATGCCCTCGATGTCTCCCCCCAGCTCGGGCACACCTGGGTCCGTGGTGGGGGGGCTGGAGGCGGCCGGCCGGACGCCCCCTCCCCCTGACACGCCCGCCTCCAGGCCCTCGCCCTCCCCCGCACGGCCGTCCTTGGCCTTGCGGTTCTTCAGGGAGCGCTCCTTGCCGATGGGCCCAGGCTTGTAGCCTTTGGTCTCCACGAGCTCCATGTCTGGGAGCTGAGAGAGAGACAGAGGGAGGGAGGGGGAGAGAGAGAGAGAGAGAGAGAGAGAGAGAGAGAGAGTGTGAGAGAGAGAGAGAGTGTGTGTGAGAAAGAGTGTGTGAGAGAGAGACTGTGTGTGAGAGAGAGAGCGTGTGAGAGAGAGAGTGTGTGTATATGTGAGAGAGAGAGTGTGTGTGTGAGTGTGTGTGTGTGTGAGCTCCGTACCTTCTGGGTCTTGATGGGTCCAGCACGGCTCTGCTTCTGTCTCTGTTCCTTGGGGGCCGGCAGCCCAGCCTCCAGGAGGACCGGGCCCCCGTCGCTGTCCGTGCTCCCTGCAGATGAGGGGGCCCCGAACTGGATACCGTCCAGCCCTAGCTCAACCACACCCTCTGGTCCTCCCTTCACACCCTGACACACACACACACACACACACACACACACACAGACAGACAGACAGACAGACACACGGTTACACTACATACCATATCCACACACGAGCGTGACTGCAGCTCTCTGAACGTGAGGATATCCGAGACCTCCAAGCCTCCCTGCTGTGAGGTTGAGGTTCCTACCTCGGTCGTCCCGGTGAAGGAGGTGAGGGGCTTGTTCCAGGCACTCACGGAGGGGGGCTGCGGGGGGCTGATGGGCCCCACTGAAACAAACAGGGAGGCAGCCGTTAGCAGAGGACCGGAGGCGGGGGGGACCTGCTTCTTCTGGAAGTCTCCGCCTGCGTGGAACGCCAGGAACTCACGTTTCTTGACGTCGGGAAGCACCGTGGAACTCGCCACCTTGTTCTCCCACAATTCCGTTCCCAGGGTGCTGTGCGGGGCGGGGGCCGCGGGCAGGGGGGCCGGGGGCAGGGTCTTGGAGGTGAAGTCCACCGCGGCTGGGGGGGCGGCGGGCAGGGGGGCCGGGGGCACCTCCTGGGGCCGGGGGGCGGCGGAGACGGCAGCAGGGGGGGGCTGGGAAGGGGGAGGGTGGGCGTGCTGGGGGGCAGAGATGGGGGGCTGGGGCAGGGGGGCCTGTGGTGGGGGGGGCTGGGAGGGTTGTTGTTGCGTTTGTTGTTGATGTTGTTGTTTTTTGGCAAATCTGGGAGGCAGCTTTCCTCCTCCCCCTCTGCCTTTATCTCCGGAGCCTTTCTTTCCCCAGTTCTGTCAACAAACAGGCAGGAGTTAAGACCCATGGGGCGCTGGGGTAGTCTCTCTATCCCCACCCTCTCCTCCTCCTCTCTCTCTCCCTCCCCTCCTCACCTGTGTGGTCTGCTCCTCCTTCTTGCGTCTCTCCTCGTCCTGCAGGCGTTTCTGCTGCTTGCGGGAGACCACCTCGGTGAAGCCGTCGTCCGTGGTGTTGGACTGGGGGTCCTCCAGGGTGGTCACCTCCGGGTGGTCGTCGATGATCACCACACCTGGGGGGGAGAGGGGTGGGGGGAGTGAGGTGTGGGGGGGGAGAGGGGGTGGGGGGGGAGAGGGGTGGGGGGGGAGGTGTGGGGAGCAACAGAGCTCACTCACTGTGCCAGGGAACACTAACTGTGGTCTGTACCCCTGGATTCTGGGATGGTTTGTGTTTGAGTGTGTGTATTGGGAAGTGTGTGTGTGTGTATTAGCAGGTGTGTGTGTGTGTGACTCACTGGCGTAGTTGTTGAGGTCAAACTGGGATAGGGCGTTCTCCTTCTCCTTGGGCTTCTTGGCAGCCTGCTTGGCCTGGTCCTTGCGGCGCGAGGCCTGGTCCTTGCCGGGCCTCTGGCCTGACCCTCCTGACACCCCCTCTGGGTTCTGGGGCCCGGTTCTGACGGAGGGGAGGGCACACACACACACACACACACACACACACACACACACACACACACACAACGTTAACCAGATGAATCGACAACACACGCACAGGATTCCACCACACACACACACAGCGACAAACCATCCCAGAAGTGTTGGAAAAGGGTGGGGTAGAGATCCTTGCCCTCATTCTTCTGCACTACGGTTGTGAAGGGTGGAACAGCCTCTAGTTAGAAACGAACAAATGTCACCTTCCTACTGCAACTTCAACTCAGAGACTCACTATACTCCTGCTGTGTACACGAGGTAGGAAGGCCTTAGACGGCTTCAGGGTGTTTCTGCTGTTCTGACGGGGAAAGAAGAAGCCACGAGACAGATGTGACTAGAGAGAGAGAGAGAGGGGGGAGGGAGAGAGACTGAGATGTGACTAGAGATAGAGAGGGGGAGTAGGAGAGAGTGATAAAGAGAGGGAGAGGGGGAGACAGAGAGTGGGAGAGAGAGAGAGAATAAGAAAGAGATGATGTGTTCAGTCTTCTATAGAGGGACGGCCACAGAGGAGGGAGCAGACTATAAATATCCTGAACCTCTGTCTATATTTAACACTCGCAGACGAGGAGGGGATCAAACATGTCCTTCATATGGGAGGATATTAATACACACAGCTGAAGACAATTAGGTGTGCCTGCACTGAGGCAGTGCGCACATACAGACACACACACACACACACACACGAGACAGAAACCGAGATTCACACTGCCATCTTGACAACCAACTAGGAACCCAAGAGAAGAAGCCAGAACGTGATGACATTCGGGGTAAACGTGATTTAAAAAAAGAAGCTGTCGCTTGCTGCAGCGCTGCTTTTTTTTTTTAAGCCCCGCCTCTAATCTCTGGTAGACCCCGCCCCCCCCCCCCGGTCCTCACCCTCGCCGGCCAGGCTTGGGCCCTCCTCTCCTCTCCCCCTTGGCTCCGGTGTAGCCCCGGCCAGGTTTGGCTCCGCTGTTGCCCCTGCGGTTCTGTCTCTCCGTGGGCCTCTGGCTGGAGAAGCTCCTCTTGGCGGCGGGCGCCACCTCCCTCTTGGGGGTCACCCCGCCCTCGGTGGGGCTCCTGCTGGGGGGGGCGGAGCCTTGGGGGGCGGGCGGGGCCGGGGCGGAGGCTGGGGCGGCGGCGCAGGCTGCCTCCAGCGCCCCCCTCCTCTCCTCTCGCTCTCGGCGTTCGTTGAAGTCGCTGCTCTCCGAGGCAGTCTCCCACTCCTCGTTGGCTTGGTCCGACGAGTTCTGATTGGACAGGTCTGGAGACTTGGTGCCCACGGCCGTCACGGTGGGACTGCTTCCCTCCGGCAGGGAGGCCTCGGTGGGGGAGGGCAGGTCTGGGCCGGGGGCCCCCACTTCGGCAGGCACGGTGACAGGCGTCCCAGGGGCTCTGGACAGGGTGGGGGACAAGGAGACGGAGGCGGGGGCCACAGGCACTGAGGGTAAGGGGGCGGGGGGCAGGGGGGCAGGCGTCTCCCCCCCGGCCAACACGGCAGCCTCTCTCTCCTTTAGGCGGCGGAAGCGAGGGGGCTTGTCTTGCCTGGGGGGCCGGGCTGGTCTGGGGCGACGGGGCCTCTCTCGGCTGTTTTGAGGGCCCACGTCCCCGAACTTCTTGCCTTCGTACTTGGGGGGCCGTCGGTCCAGGGGAGGGTTGTCGTATCTGGAGGGATCCGCCTCCTCGGGCCTGAAGGTCTCCATGGGTTTTGAGGGCCACTGGGAGGACGCCTCCCGGGCCCCCGGACGCCTGAGAGGGGCCGACCGGGGCCCCCCTCGCTCCCGGGCCCCTCCACGCCGGCTGTACAGACCCCCTCGGCCCCGCCTAGAGGGCTCTCCTTTGGGCAGGAACCCTGGCTTGGGCCTGCCCTCCTCCTCTCCCCTGGAGCCTCCCTTCTCCCCCAGGGGAGGGGCTCCGAAGCCGGGCTTGCCTGCGCCGGGCCTTCCCTCCCCTGGAAGCTCTCGTCTGATTGGCCGGCTGGGTTTGGTGCTGGGTTCTCGGTCGGACGGCCCTGTGTCGCTGGCAGACTCCCGGCCCCCCTCGCTCTCCGTGTCCGTGTCGGAACCTCGTCGACGACGTCGCTTGGGCATCACCTCGAAGTCCGAGCTCTCGCTGCGAGTCTCGCTCTCCTCGCGGCAGCGGAAGGCGGCCGCAGCGCCCCCGGCGACGGGAAGGTCAGAGCGGGACCGGGGCTCACGGTACGGATAGTCACCTCGGCTCCGCCCACGACCGCCCCTGTTCCTCCCCCCGTACGTCCCCCGG
Organism: Hypomesus nipponensis; assembly: GCF_054491055.1. Classification (NCBI taxonomy): domain Eukaryota; kingdom Metazoa; phylum Chordata; class Actinopteri; order Osmeriformes; family Osmeridae; genus Hypomesus; species Hypomesus nipponensis. The sequence continues at coordinate 2,530,973 of NC_140376.1, read as the reverse complement.
TAACTGCGTCCCCTGGAGTAGTACTCTCCGCGGCCACGCCCACGGAAGCTGGCGTCCATTGGCCAATCCCTGTCCCTGTCCCTGTCCAACTCCCTGTCCCTCTCTCTCTCCCGATCCCTCTCCCTCTCTCTCTCCTCCCTCCGGAAGGCGCGAGGGGGCAGGTTCGACTCTTTCCTGGGGGGCAGTTTGGGTTCGGGGTGCTTGTCGTTGGTGGTTGGCTTGTTGTCCGTTTTGTCCTCCTGAGCGGAGGTGGGGGGGGTCCCGGAGGGGGCCAGGGTGTCCCTAGCCCTCTGAAGCCCAGCCTGGGGCGCCTCCTCTGGGTCGACAGGCTCCCTCTTCGCCTCCGCCTGGGGCCTGGAGCCCTCGGAAACGGCAGCGGCGGCAGACTGGACCTTGGCCACGCCCCCTTCCTTCTTGGGCCTCTCTCCTCGTTCCCCTCTCTCGTGGCGCTTCTCTCTCTCCTCCCTCTGCTCCCTCTCCTCCTTCATGTCCCTCAGGACCGGCTTCTTGATGGGCCCAGACCGGCGCACCGGCCTCTCCCCCCCCGATCCCTCCCTGCGCCCGGCCCCCGCCCTGACCCCCCAGCGCAGCTCTGTCTTCTGCCTGCTGGGGGCGGGCGGGAGCAGCTTGTCGGGTTTGTAGAGCACGTCGACGGGAGGCGCAGCCTTGGTGGCTGCCGCGACCTGGGAGAAGGGCTCCGTACGGGCCTTGTCCTCGGGCCTCTCCCCTGCATCCTGGACCCCCAGTGTTTTTGTTCCCAGCGAGAGGCTGTCGAAGCGGGGCTCGTCCTGGGAGACGACGCCCCTGTGGAGCATGGCTTGGCCCAGGGCCTCCACCTCCTCTCCGCTAGGAAGACCCGGCTCCTCGGGGTCGAAGCTGGACCCCGCGGAGGCCCTCTCCTCCGGGCCCTGGATGAAGGCAGACTGGGGCTCGGACGGCTCCCTGAAGAAGTCGATCTTCACCCGGGGCTCCAGGGGCTCCTGGGAGTACATGGAGGACAGGCCTCTGTCCAGATCTAACCCTGCGTCCAGTCTGGAGAGGGAGAGAGAGAGATGGAGGGTTAGAAAACAAGCAACCCAAACAGAATCCAGCTGCAGCGGTCGCCAAGCTCCGCCCCCTATCACCAAGCTCCGCCCCCTATCACCAAGCTCCGCCCCCTATCACCAAGCTCCGCCCCCTATCACCAAGCTCCGCCCCCTATCACCAAGCTCCGCCCCCCCCATCACCAAACTCCACCCCCCCAATCACCAAGCTCCGCCCCCTCACCTGGGCTCCTTGTCCTCCCGCCCCTTAGGGGGCGTGACCGAAGGAAGAGGTTCTGATTGGGCGTACGGCTCGGAGCCCCAGACCATGCGGGGCTCAGAGGGGACCCCGTGGTCGCGGCCGGCCCGGCTCAGGTGGTCGAAGGAGTCGGAGCTGGAGCTGGAGTTGTCTCCGGGCTCCCGCCGGACGATCTGCTTGGGGGGCATCCTCCCTGGACGGGTCACAACACAGCAAGCGTCAGAACCAAGGCTTGCTTACGGGAGCACAGCAGGGTTAGAGCTGTACCCCAAACATATGCACTCAGGGCTGGTGTGGGAAAGGAGAGCAACAACAGTAAATTAAGACAAACAGAGAGACAGAGACAGAGAGACAGGGAGAGAGAGAGACAGACACAAAAAGAAAAAGAGAGAGAGAAGGAGGTAGAGAGACAAAGACACAGTATTTAAGCTCATGTTTGATTGACAGGTGGTGTGTACCTGGGTGTATGGGCGGTCCGTCCATGGGCGTTCGTCCAGACATCATGCGGGGGTCCATGTAGGACTGCATCATGAGCCAGCGGGGGTCGAAGCCCATGGAGGCCAGGTGCTGCTGATGGTGGGGGCCCATGGTCTGGTACAGGGAGCGCTGCTGCTGGGGGGGCCCAGCCACCCCGGCCCCCCCTGAGGGGGACACGGACCTCCCGCTCTGCTGCTGCTGTTGTTGCCACTGCTGTTGCTTCATCTGCTCCTGTAGAGGGGGGAGGGACAGGGGGGAGGGACAGGGGGGAAGGACAGGGGGGAAGGACAGGGGGGAGGGAAAGGGGGGAGGGAAAGGGGGGAGGGAAAGGGGGGAGGGAAAGGGGGGAGGGAAAGGGGGGAGGGAAAGGGGGGAGGGAAAGGGGGGAGGGAAAGGGGGGAGGGAAAGGGGGAGGAGGAGTAAGACTGTTACGAGGGATCATTGCTGAATGCACAGCTGCAGTTGCTGTTTGTAGGGTCAATCTCCATCCCTCCCAGGTCCCCTTCCAACACACACACACAGTCTACCTGCTGTCTGAGGAAGCGAGGAGGCAGAGTTTTCTGGAACTGTTTGGAGTATCCGGAGGAGAGAGGGGGGCGCACAGAGGCCCCAGCCTCCCCCTCCAGGTCCAGGGGAGCAGCAGGCCCCTCCTCTCCGCTGGGGGGGTCCACGCGGGGCAGGGAGGGGTGGGACTCCTCCACTGTCAGACAGAACACAAACACACATTCATGAGAATGTTCTGGTACCCAACAGAACACACAAGGAGGAGGGAATCTCTCTGGAGGAGGCAGAGCAGAAGCAGGACTATGAACAGCAAGCCTCAGCTGGGAGCAGAGACCAGAAGGTTGTTTATTTTACCCATTAGGGAGTAGTGTCACACATACGTGATTGTTCGAATGCGGCTCTCACACCGTAGCGTCGCACATATGCGATTTTGAACATTCCAACTGAATATTATCTGATAGACAAACGCTTTAGTATGGCTTCAAAATGTACTAATGAGGAGGCTAACAAGTAACACTAGCAGGTAGTAGCATTGCTACGAGTGTTATGCTATGTTGCTAGGTAACGGAAGCTAACTAAAGCTGGCTAGCTTCCGTTTTGGAAATATTTAGAACTCACGCATCTAAAAGGTTAAAAGGACAGAGAGTCACATGGTTGATCACTGCCAAGGGGCTCACCTCTGCTGTCGTCCACGCTGAAGTAATCCCTGATGGGCATGGGAATCCTCTCTACCTGGGTCTCCTCCACCAGGGGGCCCACATCTCCCAGGGGCCCTGCCTCCGCGAGGGGGCCCACCTCCGCGAGGGGGCTCTCTCTGCTGGGAGGCTGGGGCGACACGGCCACCGGCCTCTGGACTGGAGGGCTGGGCTGGCGAGGCACAAAATGACTGTCTTCCTCCAAGCTGGGCTCTGCTCTCTCTCTGTCTCTGTCCAGTCTCTCCTGGTCTCTCTCGGCACCCTCTCTCTCAGGGGGAGTGGCTTGCCGGAGCAGGGGCGGAGCCAGGGGCGTAGGTGCTGAAGGAGCTGGGCTGGAGACGAGAGGAGGAGCAGGAGCAGGGAGGGAGGGAGACTCCTGGTCGCGACCCGCTACCTTCTCCTCGGCGGGAGTCTCCGTGGGGGCAGGTCTGGGCTCCGACGAGGGCGGGCGGAGCTTCTCGTTGAGCCTCTTAAGTTTCTCTGCGCATGCGGCCAGGCGCTGCTCCTCCATGCGCCGCTCCTCCTCCGCCCTCCTGCTCCGCGCGCGCTCCACCGCCTCCGACTGCTGCTGACGCTTCTGCCGCCACGCCTCCGAGTCCTCTTCTCCTGCGGGGGGCGCCGTGGCGGGGGGCTTGGACAAGCGGGGGCCTCCGCTGCCCACGACACGCCCGCCAGCATGACCCTGAGAGAGAGAGGGAGAGGGGTATGAGTAATCTGTACATAAGAGACTTCATTCTTCAAATTCCCCCAGCCTGGCACTGCCACGCCCCCCCGGTGCAGCCTCACCTGGTGCAGCCTCACCTGTTGCAGTCTCACCTGGTGGTCCTTGCTGTACTGCCCCACGCTCCCTGGGGAAGGAGTCCTGGGGGCGCCGCCATCTACCCATGATGTTCTGTTACCAGCGCGCTCCTCAGAGCCCTCTGGAGGGCGTGGCCTCATCCGCTCCACTTTGCCCATCCACTCCCTATAGAGAGTAGAGAGAGAGAGGAGAGAGAGAGAAGAGGGAGAGAGTAGAGAGAGAGAGTAGAGAGAGAGAGTAGAGAGAGAGAGTAGAGAGAGAGAGTAGAGAGAGAGAGTAGAGAGAGAGAGTAGAGAGAGAGAGTAGAGAGAGAGGAGAGAGAGAGAAAGTAGAGAGAGAGAGGGTAGAGAGAGAGAGTAGAGAGAGAGAGTAGAGAGAGAGTAGAGAGAGAGTAGAGAGAGAGAGAGTAGAGAGAGAGTAGAGAGAGAGTAGAGAGAGAGGGTAGAGAGAGAGAGTAGAGAGGGTAGAGAGAAAGAGAGACTCCAGAGGTAAGACCACAGAGGACTAACAGGTCAGAGACCTGAGATGAGACCTCGGGCAGGAAGGAAGACGTTCCAGAACCCACCAGTTCTCTCCCTTCTCCTTGGCCGCTTGGTTTTCCTCGTCGTCGCTGAAGTTGAGTTTCTCTGTGTAGTCCACCTCCATCTGGGCTCCTGAGACAGACAGAGAGAGAAGTTAGCACCCAGCCTCCACCCCCACACCCCTCCAGGACAGGCAGAGGTGACATCACCGCCATCCACCAAGTCAACAAAAGCCAAACCAGGAAGCACAACCTCCAGGCCCACTGACCTGCCCAGCCCTCGTCAGCCTCCGTGTCCAGGTTGTCCAGCTCCTTGAGCTCCGTGGCGCTGATGATGGAGGGTCTGTCCGGATCCTGGAGCCAGGCCTGGGGGGGCCCCTGCTGGGGGCGGCCTGGTCGTGGAGCCCTGGGCACACAAAACAGAGACGGTGGGGTCAATCCCTCCGGCTACGAGCCCTTACAGACCAGGACAGCTCTCTGGTGGGGAGGCCCCGCCCCTAGCCCAGCCCCTGGCTGTCTGATCGCAGCTGGTGTGCGGTTGCCGGGCAGGACACACGAGAGGTCTACTCACCTGGCTCCATCCTGCAGTGGCACGGGGTATCTGAAGTTGCCTTGTGTGGGGGGAAAGGGCATTCGGGGATACGCGTGGAACATCTACAACAGGAACACACACGGTTTATGGCAGAGAAATTAGAAGTCTGATAACCAAAGCAAACACAAAGACAGGTCTGTGTGTGCAGAGCGAGCGGTGGGCATGGAAGCGTGCTGTCGGAAGGGACTCACATAGGGAGGCATCATGCCCCGGAACTGGGGGTGGAACTGGGGGGGGACCCCGGCCGGAGGCTGCTGCCCCCCGTTGAGTTTGGCCTGGGGGGGCCCCAAGGAGGAGGAGGAGGGGGGAGCGGAGGAGGAGGGGGGAGCGGAGGAGGAGGGGGGAGCGGAGGAGGAGGGGGTGGTCTGGGGGGCCGGCAGGGCGCACTGAGGTAGTCTTTCCCTGGCTTCCCTCTTCTCCCTCTGGCTCTCCCCGGAGGAGGCTCGGCCTGCCTCCTCCGCCTCTCCGGGGGGCGAGGGGGTGCTGCTGGCCCCCTTGCCCTCCTCCTCTGGCTCTCTGCTGTCCATCTCAGAGGGGCTGGTGGAAGCGTTCAGATTCCGGCCCCCTCCCTCGCGCCAGCTGCCAACATCTGGAAGAGGACAGACGAAGGCTGGTTAGTGAGTGTCTGGGACAGAGGCCTGGGTGAAGATGAGGGGAGGATGGGTGAGGCGAGGGTTCATACTCTGAGGTCTGAGGCTGGGTCCTGGCCCATAAGGCTCCTCCTCCTGCCCCTCCCCTTTCTCAGGCTCTCCTGCAGCCTGCAAGCTGGGAAACTCCTGGTGGAACTGGCTGTTCACCTGCGGAGCCCCTGCAGAACACACAGAGTGTTGACTGAAATGCACAGACAGACAGACAGACAGACGAGACAGACAGACGAGACAGGCAGGCAGACAGACAGACAGGCAGACAGGCAGACGAGACAGACAGACGAGACAGACAGACGAGACAGACAGACGAGACAGACAGACAGACGAGACAGACAGACAGACAGACGAGACAGACAGACAGACGAGACAGACAGACAGACGAGACAGACAGACAGACGAGACAGACAGACAGACGAGACAGACAGACAGACAGACAGACAGACGAGACAGACAGACAGACGAGACAGACAGACGAGACAGACGAGACAGACGAGACAGACGGACAGACAGGGCTAGTGACCGGAGCAGGTGGAAGTTGCCGGAAGCCTCACCAGCAGGCTGTGTTGGTGGCTTGTTGCTGGCCCAGGAGCGGCTCCCACCGAGGGGGACCTCCGGGGGCTGGGGGGCCACCGGTTTGGGCGGGGGCGGGGGGGTCTCCTGCTGCCTGTAGGACGACAATCAGGGGGGGAGGGAGGGGTTATGAGAGGTGGGGGCAAGTATCTACATTAACAACTACAGGTAGGACAGTGTGCAGGGGGTCTGTGAGTGTGCAGGGTGTCTGTGAGTGTGCAGGGTGTCTGTGAGTGTGCAGGGTGTCTGTGAGTGTGCAGGGTGTCTGTGAGTGTGCAGGGTGTCTGTGAGTGTGCAGGGTGTCTGTGAGTGTGCAGGGTGTCTGTGGGTGTGCAGGGTGTCTGTGAGTGTGCAGGGTGTTGTTCTTCTCTCTGCACCCTTACCTCTCTTCTCCTCCTTCTGTCCGCGATGCCCAACCACTGCCGTCCTTGGGTACGATGTTGACGTTGGGGTCGTTGCCCTTGTTCTCTGCCTTCAGGCTGGGCAGGTTGGCTGGCGGGGGCATGCGTCTGCTGACCGCAACTTTGCCCAAACTCTGGAGCCCATGTCTGGCAGCCACTGTGGGAGGGAGGGAGGGAGGGAGGGAGGGAGGGAGGGAGGGAGGGAGGGAGGGAGGGAGGGAGGGAGGGAGGGAGGGAGGGAGGGAGGGAGGGAGGGAGGGAGGGAGGGAGGGAGGGAGAGGGAGAGGGGGAGGGGGAGGGAGAGAGGGAGGGAGGGAGGGAGGGAGGGAGGGAGGGAGGGAGGGAGGGAGGGAGGGAGGGAGGGAGGGAGGGAGGGAGGGAGGGAGGGAGGGAGGGAGGGAGGGAGGGAGGGAGGGAGGGAGGGAGGGAGGGAGGGAGGGAGGGAGGGAGGGAGGGAGGGAGGGAGGGAGGGAGGGAGGGAGGGAGGGAGGGAGGGAGTTTACTGGGTTAAGCCGTGTAACAGGAGAACTGCTGCTCTCACTGGGACAAAAACAGGCTCTGGGTCAACGGAAACACGGCTTCTCGCTCCCGTGATTAGCTAAAGCACTGTCAGTTACGTATGTGTGGGTGTGTCCGTGTGTCCATGTGTACCCCTGAGGCAGTGAACAGAAGGCATGGATGGATCGTGACATGCGAGGCCGAGGCCCGGTGGAGGCTCACCTGCAGTTTTCTGGGTCTCCAGAGACTTGCCCTTGTAGGTGTTGAAGAGGCTAAGGGTTGCATACTTGGTCTTCCCATCCTTTGCCTTGGTACTCTGCCCTGACTTCTCTGACATTTCGCTGGAAACTCATCGAGTCTGGTCTCCTGTCTCACCCCCAGAACCAGCCTCCTGACAGGGGAGGGAGGGAAGAGAGGGCTTTACATTTAGTAGACACTCTTATCCAGACCCACTTACAGGGAGTACAGGGACATTCCCCCCCCCCGGGGCAAGTAGGGTGAAGTGCCCAAGGACCCAACCTCATTTCGCACGGCTAGGAATCGAACCGGCAACCTTCTGATTAATAGCCCGATTCCCTAACCGCGCAGCCATCTGACTCTGGCTTTAGCTACTGATCGATTTTAAAGGAACCCAAATGCATCAAGTGTATCCACAGCACCCAGAAAGTTAGCTCACATCCCCTGATAGAGTCCCCTGGTAAAACTGAGCCTTCGCTTCGCCGCTAAACAAACCACGCTGGGTCCCGCAAACCGTTAAGGAGTCAATACAGCTTTACTGACTCCCGAGGTTGTGTGTGAAAACTCGAGTGCCGCGCGATAAGAGGGGTCCACAGTGTGCGTAAACAAACCAGTTTCTTGTCAGCTAGAGAGACTAGAGCACAGAGACAGGCCCTTCCCTGGGGGGGGGAGGGGGTCACATGGTCAGGAAAGGGCTCTCTGTCTGTTGTTGTGAAGGGTGATGGAATGAGAGAGACTCTTCACCTCTCCATCACAATGCCTTCGCTCCGCTCAACGGGGCATGTCAGGTTGCCATGCCTACGCCACCTAAGACGGCGGGAGAGAGAGAGAGAGACAGAGAGAGAGACAGAGAGAGAGACAGAGAGAGAGAGACAGAGAGAGAGAGACAGAGAGAGAGAGAGAGAGAGAGAGAGAGAGAGAGAGAGAGAGAGAGAGAGAGAGAGAGAGAGAGAGAGAGAGAGAGAGAGAGAGAGAGAGAGAGAGAGAGAGAGAGAGAGAGAGAGAGAGAGAGGAAAGAGATGGCAGAGAAACAGAGAGAGGTGTGTGGCCTCTGCAGAGCCCCACAGGGTCGTTCATAATTGATGTACTGGTACAGGAACACTGACAGGGGGGGGGGGGGGAGACAGCACCCAGTTAAACAGCCCTGACGTCCACGTAACACCTGCCCTCTGAGAAGCTGCCATGGGCACATCCCCTCGGGTCTGCCCAGACTGGGCACATCCCCTCGGGTCTGCCCAGACTGGGCACATCCCCTCGGGTCTGCCCAGACTGGGCACATCCCCTCGGGTCTGCCCAGACTGGGCACATCCCCTCCGGTCTGCCCGGACTGGGCACATCCCCTCTGGTCTGCCCAGACTCCAGTCTCCTCGCTTCAGAATGACACAGCAGTCCAGACGAGGGAAGCTACGCCTGTACGCCTCGACTGTGAGCAAAACATATCTTCCGCGACACGAAAGTCCATCGGACAACACGTCGGCTACTCTGATGCCAGAATGTAATGCAGAGGCCCTGGGAAAGAGAGAGAGAGAGAGGAAGGGTTTGGTGATAAGAGGCAGAGCGGAGTGACAGCTGGGATACTTCCACTGAACCTTGTGGCACAGACAAGGCCACAACACAGAACTCCTGGGAGGGCTCGGGTCAGCCGGGGAGAGAGAGGGGAGACAGGGGGGGGGGGGGGGATTAGTGTCACACGAGGACACGGCCTCCACCAGTCATGTTCCTGCACAGCCCACATTTGCCTCCCTGCCGGCTGGTTTTCCCTCCATTTTTCTCGGGCTGACCTCCAGCACACCTCCCCCCCCTACCCTGCCTTGCACTCCCTGACCTGGTCTGTGTGTGGAGGGCAGCAGGGTAGCGTTGCTCCACCTCCTCACACACAGAAAGGACCAGGATGCCCGCATCTCATCTCCAACAAGGAAGTGCGTATCAAACGTCCGCGATTCGTGTCTTAACATGATACAAGCTCGGTCCTCCGCTTGCCGTCGCTCGCCCCCCGAGGGCCCACCTTAACACTGTGGAGGCTCTTCCCTCCGCCGCTCTCCTCAGGGCCACTCAGGAGACAAAGAGTGCAGCCAAAGGGAATCGGATGTGGATCTAATATGCTCTGTTTATTTTCAAGGCAGAGCAAAACAAAAAGGGGGACTGAGGAATCCTCCATCAGACCGTCGACATGCATCATGTCTCCTGAACCCCGGAGCAGGGCTGGGAGTCTGTGCAGAGGGGGGGGGGGGGGGCTGCCAGAGGGGGGGCTGCCTGTGGAGGAGGACAACAGTCTGAGTCACCACCTCTCACTTCCTCACACCGTGGGCCGGGGGGGAGGATAACGGCGAGCTCAGTCACCAGTGACCACAGCAGGGTAGCTCATTTTTAGGATCATTGTCAAGAGTAATGGGCATGTAAGCCTCCAGTCTGTCTGGAAGCCGATAGGACAATAAACAGGAGTCACATCTTGGATGAAAGGGGAGGTACGCTAGGGTGAGTCTTATTTGTCCTGGGGGGGTGTGGATCAATGCAGATGAACGGGGGGAGGAGGAGAGAGGATGAGGACAGAGGAGGAGAGAGGATGAGGAGGAGAGTTGATGAGGAGGAGAGTTGATGAGGAGAGAGGAGAGGATGAGGACAGAGGAGGAGAGAGGATGAGGACAGAGGAGGAGAGAGGATGAGGACAGAGGAGGAGAGAGGATGAGGACAGAGGAGGATAGAGGAGAGAGGATAAGGAGAGAGGATAAGGAGAGAGGAGGCCAATCAAGCCTGCAGCCCTATGGGAGGAGACAACATAATTATCTCTCCATCCAGAAGGGGAGAGGAGATTAGATGGTAGCATCAATCTCTCCCTTGTTCTTTTGGGACTGAGGAGTGCAGATTCATTATGCTGACGTAATAACTTCCCAACACCAAAACATACATTTTCAATACACCATCATGGGTCACAGGGTTAAAACACTTAAGATATTAGGAATCAAGGGCATCTACGAGACCATCACTCAGTCAAACGCATCAGTTTTTTACAACTAAACAGCTCCTTGATCTCAATAATAGTTTACCCGAAAAATCTAATTATCTATCAATAGGGCCACAGGACGCTGGCTAAGCCCTTCAATTAAATACCAAAATCCAAGTATTGAACCAGTGATGATGCATGTGCGCCTGCCAGCCTACACCAGCTTGTTCCTGTGTGTGCAGATGGAAATGATGAATCATTTGACTACTTCACACTAATCCAGGCATCAACACACACGTTTGTACATTCACACACACTACACTGAATCTTTTGAAAACTGGAAGAAGAAAAAATCTGTCGGGTCTAATTCACGTGTATGTGTTAAGTTAGACAGCTGGGTTTGATTGATTCCTTGTTTAAATTATTCAACTTAACCGGGCTGAAATGTGGCATTGGGAGACTGAGAATTTCTAGCTAAGAGACATTTTAGATACACTAGTTTTCCCTTTCTCGGCCTCAATCACAAATACACTATTGTTCATCCAAACTCACTATGAAACGGTCTTCTAATCAATCGGATGTGTACTATAATTCACACTAAACCTAAATGCCCACAATGAATACGGTAGAAGTAGCTAGCTATCCTGATTCAGCCGACTGCAAGATGAGTCTTCACACTGGACAAGCCGATGTCGTGTTGGTTGGAATAGGCAGGGTGGGTCGCATCACTACGCCGCGAAGGGGCCTCTGTAGTGTAGACCGAACTGACTTCGACTAGATAGCCAGGGTATAGCTAAATAATCAAGGATGTTAGCTAACTAGTATGATGACTTACGACGGTGCGAGAAATCGCCCAGCAACTCAGTCCACCTAGCTACTTTTGGACGTTGGCAGCATGGTGGTTGCTAACATGTAACTTGAAAGAAATGTAGCTAGCTATACTACGTAGCCATACATCTAGCTTCTGCACAGCTATCGCTTGGTGTATGGCTGTGTTACGTTCAGTTTCGGTTCTCAGGTCGCCATCGCATCCACATCACATTGAGATTTTTTTTTCTGTGCCGTGGACACTAGGCGCTTTTAGCGTTCCAAGCTAACCCCAGTTTAGCAAGTATGAGGTTAGGCTGAACGCAACCATCGCCTCTCCGACAACGTTACACAGAAATATCCATGACAAGTTGACCTACCTGGTACCGCCGGTCCTGTGTTTGTCTTCTAGTCTGTCGTACAGCCAGACTAGGCGTCTGAATTTGGTCTGGACTGCGGTGTGCGGGTTAGTGTGGCCGGCGGATTACAAAAGCTGGTTTGCCTGCTAGTTTAGCTAACGATAGTTAGCGCACACTAGCAACTAACAGCTGCTCCTCAGTTGCACGGGCCTGGTTTCTTTCCAGCGTTAACGCTGTGCTTCTTCTCTCTCAATATGTCCTCTGTAATTCGGACGTTAATAGTTTTTCGGTGTGTGTTCCTCTTGTGTTTCAATGTTTTCCCCCACCCGTTATCTCGTGCGACAGTGTAGCTCTAGTTGAGTGAGGCCCCGCTCGCGCCGCGGCCTGTCGCACAATCAAAGATGGCAGACCGCCAATCCACGGCGGCCTGACGTCATCACGCAGACCACGAAGCCTACGAAGCGTCTTTTTTGTTGCTAAAATACAAGTAGAAATAACCATCTGAAAAGTCTGCTAATGTTCTCTCTCCGGTAACAAAATACAGACTACATCAGAACGGATCCAGCGGGCACGCACAGCTTGTTTAAAACTGCTCTCTGTTCACCTGGGGAGAAACATTTCATGGTTTTCTTTTGCCACCTGCGAACCTCCATGAATCTTCAGATGTATTGAGTGCATTGAAACTTCTGATCCAACCGGTCCCTTTAATACAGTTGTTTTCACTATTTAGAAGACCAGATCAGATCTCGTCAGAAATACTGGGATTCTTGATCAATATAGCCAAACCACCTTAAAAATAAAGGCTGCATAGTGGACTTTGTTTTGCTCAGTTTTTTTATTTGTGATCAGAAAACAACTTTTTTTACATTTTAGTAATTTAGCAGACGCTCTTATCCTGAGCAACTTACAGTAAGTACAGGGGACGTTCACCCCCGAGGCAAGTAGGGTGAAGTGCCTTGCACAATGTCTGGACTGCGTCATTTGGCACAGCTGGGAAATTGATCCGGCAACCTTTTGATTACTAGCCCGCCTCCCTCACCACTCAGCCATCTGACTCCCTATTATTAATAATTATTAAAAGATCAACAAGAAATTGTCGTGTGTAAAACCACAGGAAATGCTGAGACCCTACATTACAGAACAAGTTGGTCCCGCTCCCGCGCAGACAGAGGTTATCGGTCTCACTTTACCTAGTTCCTGTTTGCAGACAATGTTTGGGAAGAGCAGTCCATGGCACTGAATATATTTGCTTTGAACTTTATATTAATAAAACCACCCACGTATTATCTCTCAAAAGCAACATCAAGTGAATCAACAGACAGAGAGGAATGCTATCTGACAGCTAGCGGTTTTGCACCGAGTGGATAAGGGGGCGTGTCTCCCAGCTCAGGGGCCAGGCAGGTAGACCTTGATCCTATCCAGCAAGGCAGTGGAGTCCCACTGTAGGGCGGCCAGGCTGCCCCTGCAGTAGTAGGCAGTGGCAGCCAGGCCGGCCACCACCAGGGAGAGGACCACCGTGGGGGTGGAGGACTGTGGGGGCTCCGGGGGATCTTCAGGTCTGGTATTCAGGGCCTGGGCCACCCGCTCCCACTGCGTGAGGATAGCCTGGCGGGCCCCGGCCCACTTCCCCGGCCCGGTCAGACGGTACTGGTATGGGGTGACGGGCCCCAGGAGAACCTCCAGACCCAGTCTGGGGTCAGTCAGCAGCAGCTTCAGCAGGCTGGGACGCACCCCCACCTGGGCTGAAATCTCGTCCATGTACGGTGCATACTCTACCTGGATGGTGTGCCTCTGGGACGTCACGTACCTGGGAGACAGAGAGGGGACGTCAACCCGGCCAGCGTTCGATCTACCCCTGCCTACATTCCTCCAGACCTTAAGGAATCCATCGAAATCCTCCCAGGAACGGAGACAGCCTCCCAAACAGTGCTTGACTAACCCAGATACTGCCCAGAATTAGCCCGATATTTAATAACACTTTCATGAATGACAAGATTCGAGTCTTTGAGGTACCGTTTAGCCATCGTCTCTTCCTTGAACTTAATGTCTTTCAGCATGTTCGCCATCGAAGGAAGCTTGTTCAAACCTTGAGTGACACAAGTGATGTGCGATGAGTGGTTGTGGAGGTAAATGAGATCTATGTTGAAAGACCAGACTGGAAGAGAGGATGTTTGCGTTGTTGTTTACCTTTAAAGACACGGGTGGCCCAGCGGGCCTGCATCTCAGAGATGGGCATGATAGCCCCTAGTGGCTGCACCAGCCCGATAACAGCCAGCGTGGGGCGCTCTAACCCAGGAGGAAACATGTACTTGTACAGGGACACCTTGTTTCCAGACACAGAGAAAACCTCTGAGGCGACGAAGGGGAAGGAGAAATTGTAGCCTGTGGCAAACACCTGGAGAAAAAAAAAGAAGATGAAATCGGATACTTTGCAGTATAACAAGAGTCAGATGGCTGAGTGGATAGGGAATCGGGCTCGTAATCAAAAGGTCACTGGTTCGATTCCCGGCTGTGCCAAATGACGTTGTGTCCTTGGGAAAGGCACTTCACCCTACTTGCCTCGGGGGGAATGTCCCTGTACTTGCTGTAAGTCGCTCTGGATAAGAGCGTCTGCTAAATGTAAACAAGACACCAATCACACGTGCATGTGTGTTGGGAGAGCGGGGAGCATACCATTAGGTCGATGTCATCCTCGACCGTCCCGTCGGAGAATACCACACTGGATCCCTGGATCCTCTGGATGTCAGGCTTCACCTTCACCGTCCCGGAGAGGATGCGGTTTGGCAGCTCGTCATTCAACATGGGGTGCTGGCTGAACACCCTGGAGGATCAACGCAAACACCAGTGTGTTAGAACCAGTGGCAAAACTCTGCTATCAATTTTGGGGGGGCTATGACATTTTCTCAAGAGCAATTCCTGAGGGGGACACCAACATTACTGCTGTAACACACAGCCTACCTTGTAATAAGTTCAATGTAAATTAATGTTATTTAAATGTCCTTATGTTTACAGTGATTTATTGGGGGGGCAAATCATATTTTCCCAGGATGGGGGGGTGTGTTCCCCCTTGTCCCCCCCGGGATTTCTGCCTCTGGTTAGAACCATAGAATCTGAATTTGGTTTATTTGCCATGTAAGTTCTGATTCATACACACCAAAACAAGAAATCCTATTGCTTCATCAGAAAAAAAGCTTACATGGTTTAGAGTAAAGACTTTACTAAAGAGTAAAGTGTATATGTGATGACTTTTTCGAGGGGGGGGGATCTTTGATTAAATGTATGGAGTTCCGTGCGGCTTTGGACAACGTGGACGTGCACACCTGTGTTTGGGCTTCAGGCCATACAGACTGTGATTGAATCTTTTGTTTAGTCGGCCCTCTACCACGGAGCAGATCATCCCGAAAGGCAGAATTTTCCGGAGAAAACTGGCAGGCCTGCCAAACAGCATGTCTAGGGGTAACCCGTAATCCCCCACGCGGTTCAAAACCCATGACCCTCGTCTGGTACTCAGGAACACCTGGAGGGAAGAACCAAAGGATACAGGTGACCTTTGACCAGGGCCGGCCCAAGGCATAAGCGAACTAAGCGGCTGCTTAGGGCCCCTGTGGCCACCAGAGGGCACCCAAGAGCAAATGAAATTACAGTTTAATGTATTATGTAAAAATAGATATATTCTTTTTTTTTTACGGCAACGATATGCAATGCCGAGGGCCCCCCAAATCAATTTTGCTTAAGGAACCATAAAGGCTTGGGCCATCCCTGCCTTTGACCTAGGATGTATTTATCTATGAGAAAAAATGTAATACAAAATTTCAAAGGTCTCGTCTTGCAGTAGTCTGTTTCTAGTACAGTACAATTACAGCATAGCTTAATATATTCTGGAATACAGCAGTTTGTGTATTTAGTAGTCAGCCTTTTGTCCCCCTAGCTAGACCTTTCATACCCGTAGCAACCAAAAAACAATATGACATGTAAAAAACATCATCTTTAATGCTTGAGCACACACAACACCTCTTATACAGTGGTTCTTTATTAATCATAGTAGAGTTTCTGAAAAGTGTGAAGCAGGACTGGGCGAGGGCTAAGGTGTGTGTGTGTGTGTGTGTGTGTGTGAGACATACCTGTCGAGCGACTCTGCTAAACTCCACAGAGATGTCTCCACCTGAGTTTCCGATGCCGATCACCACCACCTTCTTCCCTCTCCACTCTTCTGGGCACTTGTAGTCCCGGCTGTGGAAGAACGTTCCCTTGAACGTATCGATGCCTACGAGTCACACACACCTCCCTCAATTAGGCTGCCCACTTCAGCCTAGCTGTCCAACTGTAATTTGCAATAAATATGATCATAATTATAATAATAATACAATATGTTTCTAAAAGCGAATAATGAGTTTGAAGACACAGTATTTGTCTGGAAGATCTCAAAGCCGCTATTAGTCAGTTTACTCCACTACAACATTGTGGAATCAATGTGTTCAATTCAACGTTTTATTGTATGTTGACTTTTGGTGCTGTGTGTAGAAAGGCAAATGGGTGCAGCTAGACAGCATGTGCCCTTGTTCCTGGATCACTGATATGAAGTTGACCTGTAGTACAGTTTCTTAAACAATCTTTGATATCCTCCTGTGAATGCAGGTCAAAGTCCCTGCCTCCCGTAGCACATGAATTGTTGATCTTATACAACTGTGTCAGAGGCTAACTGAAGCTGGAATCAAATCGCCAGCGTAAACAGTAGCACCTTAGGAACACTTAGGAGAACCCCTCAGGGGAACATTGTAGCATGTGAGGTTGTGAAAGCTCCTGAAGTCACACACACGCACGCGTGCGCGCAGTGTCATACCAGGGAAGTCATGCAGAGGAAGATGGGGGTGACAGTGGTGTCCTATGCAGATCATCACAGCATCGAAGACAAGCCGCTCCTTCTCCCCTGCCTTGTTCTCCGTCTCTACATCCCACTGGCCGGAGTGGCAGAAGTCTGGTCTCTGACGCACCTGCAGCACCCTGGTCTGAGAGGGCAGACAGACAGGCATTTAGACCAGACAGACGGACAGACGGACAGACAAACAGACAGACAGACAGACAGACAGACAGACAGTCAGTGGGTCAGACAGGTTCCTGCCTCTCCTACGAGGGTTATCGTCAGAGGCCTCTTTGACCCCCTGATGACCACAACGACGACCTCACCTGGAAACGGATGTACTTGGTCAGCTGGAAGTGGTTGGCGTACATGCGAAAGTACTCCATGATCTGGGAGTTGTGCATGTAGTTTGGGAAGTGGCTGGGGATGGGGTAGTCACTGAAGCACATCATCTCCTTGGAGGTGTTGATGATGACAGAGTGGTAGATGCTTGCTCTGTCTGGCTCTGGGTTCTCCTGGAACGTGAACGTCAAAGAGAACATCATTGACGTTACCGCTGTTTCTTACATACCTGGCAACCCAGCTTAAAATAATGAGTGCGTTTTTGCAACTGGGAGAATTTAGCTTTCAGATCGTTGCACCGTCAGATTCCTACTCACCTTGAACCTCCACAGTCCTCCGATGTCATCGCTGGACTCGAAGCACACAGGCTCCAGGCCCTCCTCGAGACAGGACTTGATGCAGGCCAGACCTGAGCTCCCGCCTCCGATCACGGCCACGCGACGACTCATCCTGTGTGCCTGAGGAGTTAAGGTTGGACTTTAAGTGAAGCTACTGTACGAAACACAAGCGATATACATGGCCATACACAACAGGGGTGGACTGACTGAAATACAGCAAGTTCCCGTCTTTTCCTGCATCTTTTTGGTCAGTTGCACGAGGGCCTGCAGGTAGTCTAAGCTGCAGAGATAACGCTTTTACAAATCTGACAGATCCCCATTTAAACAACACCTGGGCTATTGCAAACTACTGTAGGCCTACACTACAATAGGTGCGGTTACAACTAACCACCCCACGGAGCCTATATTTTGCTAATTGCAGTCGAATCGCCGTTAATGTTTTTTTAGTCTGAACTTGTTAACGGGCTTTTTCAAAGCATTCTACAAAGTCGCAAATTAAATTTCCACAAACTTGTTTTCATCGGAAGGTGTCGCTTTACAAGAAGTGTAAACTGCCTTGAAAACAATATGGAACGTTTTCTTGAAAAACGTATAAGCGAATTAGAAAATGCCCGAAATTCATAAAAGTTTATAAAATTCTAGTTTACGCTTGTCTTAAGTTACCTGTTACACCGACAGCAGAAATGTTTAGTTGGGAAGCTGAAAGTGTTGTATCGGCTACGGAGGGCGGAGTTAAGTTCAGCGTCCTGTAGGCTGGGTTTTCGAAGTCTTTAGACTGTTAATAAAACGATTATCAATAAATGACACACGATCTCACGGTCTTTTTGACAATTAGTTCATTTAGTAAAGAATCAAATTACGTAAATAACGTTTAAGTTCATTGCGAAATCACAATCACAATAGGTAACATCACTACTACTTCAAAATGGGGTTCGGTGTTCAGACGGTACTGCTATTGGGTGACATGACAGTGTGTGTGTCTGTAAGTCAGTGATTGTGTGTGTCCATACGTGTGTGTCCGCGGAGATATAGTCTGTGTGTATGTGTGTGTGTCAGTGTGACTGCTCATGTCAAGTGGGCAGGTCTGCTGGAGGGAGGAGGAGGGAGGTATGAGGAGGGAGAGGAGGAGGGGGGAGGGGAGGGGAGGGGAGGGGAGGAGAGGAAGATTGCTGTGTCTGGTTGGTTGGATCCCTATGTCATTGTGAGTCCAGTAGCCTACAATGTGCATCCCTCTGAATACAAGGACGTTTAAAAACAAGTATTTTACCAATCAACGGAACACATCCTGTTTTATTATTGTTTATGTCTCATTTAGCTGATTGACCAAATCAATCTCTTCCTGATGCAGCTGCAGACACAGGAACCAAACGACTTTGAGGCGGTTGAGAGGTGAGTTGTTAAATGAGATCTCTATCTCCTTGCAAGGGTAATTGCCCACACTGTTACACGTCATGTACAGCAGGAACAGAGGCAACACTGTCGCAGTAATCAAACACTTAAGAATTCAACACCGCATCCCCCCAGGGTGTGAGTGCGTCCTAACCCCCCCACCCCCGACTCCTGTTCCCCACCTGGAGGGCTGCCCAGGAGGATGTTTTAATCCACTATGCTGTTTAGCCTGAGTAAGCAGATCTCGGGGAGTAGGTCATCAACCCATTCAGCCTGAATGACAACAGGACAACAGCACTCCTACTTCCTCTGCTGCTTCCTGCTTCTCCCTGACCCACTTCCTCTGCTGCTTCCTGTTTCTCCCTGGCCCACTTCCTCTGCTGCTTCCTGCTTCTCCCTGGCCCACTTCCTCTGCTGCTTCCTGCTTCTCCCTGGCCCACTTCCTCTGCTGCTTCCTGCTTCTCCCTGGCCCACTTCCTCTGCTGCTTCCTGCTTCTCCCTGGCCCACTTCCTCTGCTGCTTCCTGCTTCTCCCTGGCCCACTTCCTGCTCTGCTATTTTGGTGCTGGACAGTGAGATCCCTCACACACCTGGGAAGGAGGAGGCATGCAGTAGGATCTTCATCCTTGATTCATCCCTTAGGCATTGTGCCATTTCTTGTAAAACAAAAACAATTTTATTTGGTGTTGCATATGAAACTCACTGTGAGGAATTATGATGTCAGAAAATATAAGATGATTTTGGTTGTGACATTTGTTGTTTTGGTACATCGTGAAGAAAAGTCCAAGAAGGTGAAGGATAGACATTTTCTTTCAATGGGTACATAAAACAAAAACTGGAGAAACATTTAGTAGTTATACATTCTGTCGGTTCCTTGTTCCTTCAGTGTGAGATGTGTGAGGCCTGGCTACAATGTCAGCACAGTGTTGGTTTATTCTAGATCCTTCCGTGGAGCAGCCTCTACAAGATCCCCCCGAGCAGGGCGGGGAAGTCCTCCAGGAGCTGGGCTGGGTCTGGCAGGGCGGCTATCAGTCGTCCGTGGAACACCAGGACAGCCAGCACCACCGACCCCCCAAACAGGGTGAGCAGCCAGGGGGAGGAGAGGAGCCCCGAGGGGCTGGGGGCTGGTTCTGGTTCTTCCCTGGTCCTGAAGGGCCGGGCCACACGCTCCCACTGTGTGAGGATAGCCTGGCGGGCCCCGGCCCACTTCCCCGGCCCGGTCAGACGGTACTGGTATGGGGTGACGGGCCCCAGGAGAACCTCCAGACCCAGTCTGGGGTCAGTCAGCAGCAGCTTCAGCAGGCTGGGACGCACCCCCACCTGGAGGGATGAAACAAACATCCCATAATGTTGACCCACTATAAAACGATAGCCGTCAATGCTCCGCCTTTGTTTTCCCACTGACCTCCGTAGCGATGGAGTCCAGGTATGAGATGAAGTCCACCTGGAGGGCAGCCTGTTTGGGGCAGGGGTAGCTGGGGGCAGAGACAGACCCTGTTAGAGCGCCGAGCTAAAAGCGTCGTGGACCGAGCGAACCACCTCCTTTACTAGTCATCCTTTTTACCCCTTCATGTTTCTCTTCCTCTCGGTCTCTATTGCAGTCAGCATTAGGCGCTTTGGAGGAAGCTGGTGCAGCCCTGAGAAGAAATAAAGAGAGGGGGAAACGATATTTGAGATGTAACCAGTAGAGTATGACTGTGTATGTCTGTGTATTTATGTGTATGTATGTGTGTCTATGTCTGTGTGTCTGTGTGTGTATGTGTGTGTCTGCGTGTCTGTATGTGTGAGTGTCTGTGTGTGTGTATGTTTGTGTGTGTATATGTGTGTGTGTCTGTGTGTGTCTGTGTGTGTGTGTGTGTTGACCTGCTATGACTCGTGCAGCCCAACGCGCCTGCATCTCCACCAGCGGCATGATGGGCCCTTTGGTCTGGAACAACCCCATGACGGCCAGCGTGGGGCGCTCCAGAGACGGGGGGAACATACGCCTGAAAACACGACGCGGGACAAGGAAACAGAAACCAACGGTCAAACAGAGATCCTGATCACATGACGTTCCAGGATATCCTCGTCTGCTCTCGGTTCAATCGCATGGAAGGAGCTTGAAAATGTGTGTTTTCATCCAGAGAGTCTTGTGTATATAGTTTGTGAGGGTCCTGTGGATGTCCAGCCTGATGACATCTGACCTGTAGAGGCTCAGTTCTCCTCCAGACCCCTGGAACAGAGACGAGGGCAGGAAGGAGAAGGTTCCGCTGTAGCCGGTGCAGAACACCACGGCGTCAATGTTCTCCTCCGCGGTTCCGTCCTCAAACGTAACTCCGGAGCCCTGGAACCCCTGCAGGTTGGGCTTCATCACCAGCGCCCCCTGGAGGACACGTCCTGGAAGGTCGTCGTTGATCAGCGGCCTCCTGTCCAATAGCCTGGGAGACACAGGTAGGAGAGACGGGTGGGAGAGACAGGTAGGAGAGACAGGTAGGAGAGACAGGTGGGAGAGACAGGTAGGAGAGACAGGTGGGAGAGACAGGTGGGAGAGACAGGTAGGAAAGACAGGTAGGAGAGACAGGTGGGAGAGACAGGTAGGAGAGACAGGTAGGAGAGACAAGTTGGATTGACAGGTAGGAGAAATAGGTAGGAGAGAAAAAGCATTGGTAATTGAAGCACCAAATGACTGTATGGTGGCAGAACTGTGTCTGGTCTGTAGCTGTGTGTCTGTAGGATGAAGCACCTGTGTGTGGTCTGTAGCTGTGTGTCTGTAGGATGAAGCACCTGTGTGTGGTCTGTAGCTGTGTGTCTGTAGGATGAAGCACCTGTGTGTGGTCTGTAGCTGTGTGTCTGTAGGATGAAGCACCTGTGTGTGGTCTGTAGCTGTGTGTCTGTAGGATGAAGCACCTGTGTGTGGTCTGTAGCTGTGTGTCTGTAGGATGAAGCACCTGTGTGTGGTCTGTAGCTGTGTGTCTGTAGGATGAAGCACCTGTGTGTGGTCTGTAGCTGTGTGTCTGCAGCATGAAGCACCTGTGTGTGGTCTGTAGCTGTGTGTCTGTAGGATGAAGCACCTGTGTGTGGTCTGTAGCTGTGTGTCTGTAGGATGAAGCACCTGTGTGTGGTCTGTAGCTGTGTGTCTGTAGGATGAAGCACCTGTGTGTGGTCTGTAGCTGTGTGTCTGCAGCATGAAGCACCTGTGTGTGGTCTGTAGCTGTGTGTCTGTAGGATGAAGCACCTGTGTGTGGTCTGTAGCTGTGTGTCTGTAGGATGAAGCACCTGTGTGTGGTCTGTAGCTGTGTGTCTGTAGGATGAAGCACCTGTGTGTGGTCTGTAGCTGTGTGTCTGTAGGATGAAGCACCTGTGTGTGGTCTGTAGCTGTGTGTCTGCAGCATGAAGCACCTGTGTGTGGTCTGCAGCATGAAGCACCTGTGTGTGGGCTGCAGGCCGTACAGCCTGTGGTCGTATCTGTGGTTGAGGTCTCTCTCGGCGGCCCAGTTGACCAGAGCCCTGGGCAGGAGGAGGGTCAGCAGGGCGTTCTTCCTGGTAATGGCCGTCATGTCCAGGGGAAGACCACGGTCGGACATGCGACTGATCACCCAGGCTCCCTTTCGTGTGCTCAAGAATGTCTGAGGGGGGGGAAATTAAATCTCATGAGCCGGATAAACAGGAAGTGTTGGTAGATGGTAAGATGTTGGTCAGCAGCAACACGGTGGCCAGATTTGAAATGGTTTCCTCCGACAGTCGTCCCTACCTTCTCTGCGGATCGGCTGATCTCCACGGCGATGTCTCCTCCAGAGTTCCCGATGCCAACCACCAGCACTCTCTTCCCTCGGAGGGCTTGAGCATCCTTGTACTCCCAGCTGTGGCAGCAGCTCCCCTGGAACGTGTCGTGACCTGGAGGACAACACGGAAACACACGTTAACACGCCGCACGCTTCCTCGTCGACAAGACGCGGAGCTGAGAGGAGTGTGGGGAACAAGCAGGGGGACCTGGGAAGTCCTTGAGGGGGGATATGGGGTGTGTGTAGTGGCCGGAACACACTAGAACCCCGTCAAACGCGTGTCTCTCCTCCTGTCCCTCCCTGTCTTCAGTCACCACCTCCCACTGCCCAGAATGAGTGAAGTCTGGCCTCTGTCTCACACTCTGCACTGTGGTCTGTCAAAACACACACACACACACACACACACACACACACAGCAACACCCTCACACACTAGAAAAACTAAGAATCACATAAAAACAAGCACACAGGAAAATGTGAGGAAACAAAGACACACAAACAAACACACAGAACACACATGCAGTACACCTGCACAAACGCACTACATGAGGATCTGTCCAAACTGTTTGGATTCCAGCACAGACAGAAAAGGAGAGAGGGTTGACCTGGAAACGGATGTGTCGCAGGAGGTCAAAGTGCTCAGAGTAGAGTCTGAAGTACTGCAGCAACTGGGAGTGCTTCATGTAGTTAGGGTAGTGATCAGGCATGGGGAAGTCACTGAAGCACATCATCTCCTTGGAGGTGTTCACGACCAGGGAGCGATAGATGCTGGAGCGTTCCGGCTCCGCTCTCTCCTGTGGACACAGGAACATCCGATCAGACACAGGGAGGCAAGACTTTGACGGTTGTCGCTGGTCTTGTGTGATGTAATGATGTTATATTCTGTGGTGTCTGAATTCTCTGGGCCTTCAGAGATGCAGTTGTGATCCACTGAAGCAGGCTCCAGTCTCTCAGGCTCCTCTCAGAGCTCACCTTGAACCTCCACAGTCCTCCGATGTCATCGCTGGACTCGAAGCACACAGGCTCCAGGCCCTCCTCCAGACAGGACTTGATGCAGGCCAGACCTGAGCTCCCGCCTCCGATCACTGCCACGCGACGACTCATCCTGTCTGCCTGCCTGTCTGCCTGTCTGTCTGTCTGTCTGTCTGTCTGTCTGCCTGTCTGCCTGCCTGTCTGCCTGCCTGTCTGTCTGTCTGTCTGTCTGTCTGTCTGTCTGCCTGTCTGTCTGTCTGTCTTTCTGTCTGTCTGTCTGCCTGTCTGTCTTTCTGTCTTTCTGTCTTTCTGTCTGTCTGCCTGCCTGTCTGCCTGTCTGCCTGTCTGCCTGTCTGCCTGTCTGTCTGCCTGCCTGTCTGTCTGTCTGTCTGTCTGTCTGTCTGTCTGTCTGTCTGTCTGTCTGTCTGTCTGACTGCCTGTCTGTCTGTCTTTCTGTCTGTCTGTCTGTCTGTCTGTCTGTCTGTCTGTCTGTCTGTCTGTCTGCTTGCTTGCTTGCCTGCCTGTCTGGGTTAGCGGGAAGCTAAGACCGCTGGATAGAACACAGCCAGGGAGAGCAAAGGGAAGATCCGTCAGCCATTACAGTGAGTTGAGCTATAAAAAAAACAAACATTGACCCAGTGAGACAAGGCAACTCACCAAACTGCATGGACAGTGCTGTAATTGTTGATTTGATTTCAAACTACTAGTATTTCATTCCTAACTTGCTGATCCTGCTTGTTTTCACCTCTTGCTGGGGCCTCTGCCTCGGCATTGCCTGAGCTAGCTGACGCTGACGTAGAAAATCCTGAAAACTAGCAGAAAGAAGCCTGTTGCGCAACTCTCAGTCTGCCTCGGGGGAGGAACTTTGATCTGCGGCCGTCTGAAGAGGAGGGGGAGGATCCCCCGCGTCTGTCTGGGATCCTCTGATAGCAGCTAGACTCACTCACTGTCCTCTACAGATCATACACGTTTGGGGTTAGATTAAGCATTGTTTTAGACGACTGAAGCATGTTTATTGATTATTCATTGACAGAGGATGGATTTCCGTGAACTATATTCCACATCAAGGGGTTCAGGGGGGTAGGGAAGGGACGATCACCTTGCTTAACCCCTTACTTTAGTATTCATTAACTAAAAGGTCTAAAAGCCTGCCAGCTTTTGGCCACGACAAAACTCTGCTGTTGCTCTGTAATTATGAACACTGGGACATCACTAGGCATTGATGGAACATGCTACTGTGGTCGATTCCAGCTTCAGAAGAACAACAGGCTTGAAAAGTCTGTCTCTTCACAAACTGAAATGACTCACGTGTTGTTCAGGCAGAGGAAGATCTTTTGCTATGAGATCATGAACCAGTTTGTAAAACACTGGACACATCTTCACAGAAGGGCACACACATTTATGATTAAAATATTTTATTCACGATGCAAAAGGTTAAAGATGGTGAATCATACACATTCATAAGGTGATGTGACAAAATTAGTCTCATTCTCCACAATCGGCACTAACAGATGATTGATTGATTGATATTGAGGCTACAGAGGACAGAAGAAGCGATCATAAACAACATAATAATCGGATACAGGAGATTTGGTGCTTTCTCTTCGATTCATGAAAACTGTCTGAGAGGCAGTAGAGTGTGATGGGATCGAGGAAGGTTTGGGGTGAACTTGAGATCATATCCTGCCTCTGCATCCTGTGGGAGGGTCTTCTCCTGGTCCGGACCGCGTCACACGCTCAGAGGTCGGATGGAGGCGAGGAGGGAGACGAGGAGGGAGGGGGGGTGGCGGTGGACGTAGTAGGCAGCACCTCCCCCCACCGCGGCAGTCAGACTGAGCTTGAACAGACGACCAAGCCAGGAACTTTCCGGCTTATCCACCTGGGGGGGTGAAAGGGGATGTCAGTCAGAACTACCGGTAACATTTTACATTTACATTTAGTAATTTAGCAGACCCTCTTATCCAGAGCGACTTCCACTAATATACAGTGGTTACTTACAGTAACTTCACCTTACATTTCCCCCGAGAAAAGGACACAACGTCATTTTGCACGGCCGGGAATCAAACCGGAAACCTTCTGATTAATAGCCCAATTCCCCAACCGCTCAGCCATCTGACCCCCCCCCCCCACACACACACCTTGATAACTGACCCGTCGGATCACAAAACTGCGGTGGACCCACCTGTCTGGTCTTCAGAGGCTGGTACATGCGATCATTCTGGGTGAGAATAGCCTGGCGAGCTCCGGCCCATCTCCCAGGGCCCGTCAGGCGGTACTGGTAGGCGGACACGGGCCCCCACAGGATGTGCTTGAAGAGCGGATAGTCTGTGAAGAGCAGCCGGAGCAGGCTGGGTCTCACCCCCGCCTCCCCAGCGATGTCATCCATGTAGGAGACGAAATCCACGTGCAGAGGAGTCAGCTTGGACAGAACGAAGCTGTTGGGAGGACAGCGAGATCAGATCAGAGGATATCGTGTGGGTGGTTGTAACCTAGGATAGATTGGATTAGTCGTCTTTGTAATCAAGTGTTTGTGGACACTCACTTCTTGTCCATGTCTTTGGTGTCACTCTCAACTGACTTTAACATAGCCTGGCTAGACGGCAGTTTCTTGAGCCCTGTGGAACAAAAGCAAACGGAACAG
The DNA here is from genome assembly GCF_054491055.1 of Hypomesus nipponensis. Classification (NCBI taxonomy): domain Eukaryota; kingdom Metazoa; phylum Chordata; class Actinopteri; order Osmeriformes; family Osmeridae; genus Hypomesus; species Hypomesus nipponensis. The sequence continues at coordinate 2,505,346 of NC_140376.1, read as the reverse complement.
CTGAGAGGAAACGCCACAATAGCCAGCCAACAAGTCAACATTGCTAGCCAGCAAGCTAGCCAGTCGACCAGCCCAACATCCAGCTTCAGGCTACCTTTGAAGACGCGTGCCACCCAGCGAGCCTGCATCTCAGCCTGGGGCATGATGGCCCCCAGGGCATGGATGAACCCCACCACGGCCAGGGTGTTGTGCTCCAGGGCGGGGGGAAACACGTGTTTGTACAGCGCCACCCGGTGGCCGGACATCTGCAGCACGTTTCGCGGCAGGAAGGAGAAGTCGTAGTTGTATCCCGTGGCAAACACAACCACGTCCACCTGCGAAGAGCGAAACCCCACGGGTTACCGACGACACGGCTGTACGTTCATACGAGGAGAGGTTTAGATGTCTCCGTGACGGTTCGGACCTTGTCCGCCACGCTCCCGTCTTCGAAGACGACGCTGGAGCCGACAAACTCCTTCACGTTGGGTTTGATCACCACGCTGCCCGCCAGGATCTTGTGAGGGAGCTCGTCATTTATCACCGGGATCTGACTGAAGAGCCTGGGGAGGGGGGGAGGGAGAGGGGGAGGGAGGAGGGGAGGGAGAGGGGGAGGGAGGGAGGAGGGGAGGGAGAGGGGGAGGGAGGAGGGGAGGGAGAGGGGGAGGGAGGGAGGAGGGGAGGGAGAGGGGGAGGGAGGAGGGGAGGGAGGAGGGAGAGGGGGAGGGAGGGAGGAGGGAGGAGGGGAGGGAGGAGGGAGAGGGGGAGGGAGGGAGGAGGGGAGGGAGAGGGGGAGGGAGGGAGGTGGGGAGGGAGAGGGGGAGGGAGGGAGGGGAGGGAGGGAGAGGGGGAGGGAGGGAGGGAGAGGGGGAGGGAGGGAGGAGGGGAGGGAGGGAGGGAGAGGGGGAGGAGGGGAGGGAGGAGGGAGAGGGGGAGGGAGGGAGGAGGGGAGGGAGAGGGGGAGGGAGGGAGGAGGGGAGGGAGAGGGGGAGGGAGGGAGGAGGGGAGGGAGGGAGAGGGGGAGGGAGGGAGGGAGAGGGGGAGGGAGGGAGGGAGGGAGGGAGGAGGGGAGGGAGGGAGGAGGGGAGGGAGGGAGGGAGAGGGGGAGGGAGGGAGGGGGGACCGAGGGGGGCACCAACACCAGTCATCAGCCAGATGTATCGCTGGATCAATAGGACCACAATGGGGGAGCGAGGAGGGTCAATGCAGGACAGGAGAGACATCGACCGCAGCAGACAGGCGAGTGATGCTCTGCTGGCTCACGACACAGCGCAAGCACAGACACAGGCAGGCAGACAGACAGACAGACAGACAGACAGACAGGCAGGCAGGCAGGCAGGCAGGCAGGCAGGCAGGCAGGCAGGCAGAGCGCAAGCACAATACAGTCTGATGTAGCGGATGGAGCACGCGCTTAATCAGGGTGTTCATTCATTTCTACTGTTAAGAGGGGAACTGCTGAACATCTGATTTCAGGGAGAGAGACAGAGACAGAGACAGACGCAGGCAGGCAGACAGGCAGGCAGACAGGCAGGCAGGCAGGCAGGCAGGCAGGCAGGCAGGCAGGCAGGCAGGCAGGCAGGCAGGCAGGCAGGCAGGCAGGCAGGCAGGCAGGTCCTCACCTGTGTTTGGGCTTGAGGGCGTACGTGGTGTGGTCATACATGGCGTTGAGCATCCTCTCTCCAAGCCAGTTAAGGAATCTCATTGGCAGCACCTGGAAGAGGATGTGGACGAACCTGGTGTTGTAGTTCATGTCCACGGGCAGCCCGTTGTCCGACACCTGGCGTAACACCCAGGCTCCTCGCCGGGTGCTCAGGTACACCTGGACATCCCAACAACAGTTTCCCATCACACATTTTCATGTAGTCATTTAGCAGACGCTCTTATCCAGAGTGACTTACAGTAAGTACAGGGACATTCCCCAGAGGCAAGGACACAATGTCATTTTGCACGACTGGGAATCGATCCGGCAACCTTCTGATTACTAGACCGATTCCCTAACCGCTCAGCCATCTGACTCCCATCACACCTCACTATGTGGAACCCAGTCACGTCAATTTGTGGAACGAAGACAGGTCTAACTAACTAGGTCAGAGAACGAAAATATTCTAATTTTCAGTAAAACATCTTTGGGGGGGATTCTCACCTCACGAGTGAGATGTTTGACTTGTGACAGACAAAAAAAAAAGTATATTTTATAATCAGTGTGTGTTTATACAAGCACATATGATGAAGACCTCTGACCTGTTCTGCCACTCGGCTGGTCTCCACGGCGATGTCGCTTCCTGAGTTTCCAATGCCAACCACCACCACCCTCTTGCCCTTCATGTCATCAGGCTCCTTGTAGTCCCAGCTGTGGCTGTACTTCCCCTCAAACGCCTCGATCCCTGACACACACACACACACACACATTGGAGTTCCCATTTTCACAGTGCTGGACTCCTGGACATGGTATTCTTAGTTGGTCAGAGTTGTGTGGTCAGGGTGGGTGTCAAGTCACCTGGGAACTCTCCGAGAGGCAGGTGTGGGGAGGTGTAGTGACCAGAGCAGACGATGACTGCGTCAAACACGTGTCTCTCCTCCACCCCCTCCCTGCTCGCCGTCACCACCTCCCACTGGCCTGAGCGGCTGAAGTTTGAACTCTGTCTCACACTCCGCACCGTGGTCTGCAACACACACACACACACACAGACACACACACACACACCGACACACACACACACACAGACACACACACACACACACACAGACACACACACACAGACACACACACAGACACACAGACACACACACACAGACACACACACACACACACAGACACACACACACACACACACACACAGACACACACACAGACACACACACACACACAGACACACACAGACACACACACACAGACACACACACAGACACACAGACGCACACACACAGACACACACACAGACACACACACACAGACACACACAGACACACACACACAGACACACACACAGACACACAGACACACACACACAGACACACACACAGACACACACACAGACACACACACACACACAGACACACACACAGACACACACACACACACACACACACACACACACAGACACACACAGACACACACACACACAACAGCATGTCAACTGAGAGGGCTGTTCCCCAGCAGCTCCACTGTCTCCTCGCTCCGTCTGTCTACCTGGAAACGGATGCGTTGCAGCAGTTTGAAGGTCTCCGCGTACAGCCTGAAGTACTGCAGGATGCGTGAGTGGTGCATGTAGTTGGGGTAGTCTGCGGGGATGGGGAAGTCGCTGAAACATATCATCTCCTTGGAGGTGTTGATGGTGAGGGAGCGGTAGATGTTGGCCCTCTTGGGCTCGGAGACTTCCTGTTTGGACGACAGGACGACACGGTGAGCCCCTGCCACTGCCGTGACCGTTACCGTGGGTACAGGTCAAAATAAATTCCGGCATCTTCACTAAAAATGAGAAAGACGATGTGGATTTCGGTGCAGAAATCACGCCATCCCGCCCTTCTCTACTGTGGAGATAGTGATCCCCATCTCACCTTGAACCTCCACAGTCCTCCGATGTCGTCGCTGGACTCAAAGCACACAGGCTCCAGGCCCTCCTCCAGACAGGACTTGATGCTGGCCAGACCAGAGGGCCCAGCCCCGATGACAGCCACCCTACGCACCATGCTGGATCTGAGGAGGAAGCGTCACCCTGGGATAGGGGGATGGACCCAAACACATGTTCAAACCAGATATCCACCCTTGGAAACTGTTGTGGATTAAGAAGTTTGCTCTCCTCAGAAGGATTCTCAAAAATAGAGTCAAGGTGGCTTGATGGTTTATTCAACGTCAGTTGTGCATGGTAGGTTCAAAAAGCAAGATTCACATTTCTCTGGACATCTCGTTATATATACAGATCCCCCTTCCTGCATGATACCATGTCACAACCTTCTAGAAAGTTCTAGAAGGTTTCTTCCCACAGTTCAGTCAAGGCCAACCTGTACATAACAGCCCCAAACATGCATGCGCATTTCTTCTCAAACCCCAGTTCACTCCAGATCTCAATCTCAACATACACAACCACTTGAACAGTCATCCATCTACAATCTCCCCTTCTCTGGCTTCTGCTCTATGGGTTTCTCCCCCGAAACAAGACCCCTTGTTTACACAATGATTTATTTAAGAGAATGTGATTATAGTGAACACATACCAGATAAGTTATGGGTTAGTTGGGCCAGAACAGTACAGTAGGCCTAGATTCTAATGCGAGCGCACTACACAATGGCTGTGTAGAGCGCGTGTGGAGAGGGAGGGGGAAGAAGGTGAGGAAGAGGTAGAGAGGAAGAGGCTTCTATAGTAACAATGATGACGATCAAGGGCAACTGACCTAACGATGGTTAAGTTAAATCATTTGTAAAATACAATCAAACATCAACAATTAAATCACAACATGCCAATATGTCACAAGTAAGAAATATTGCAAATCGCAGTTACTTTTGTCGGTTTGAAGAACGGACTCAATGGTTCGTTATGTCCAACGAATAGAAAACGGAATCTTTCGTCAAAGTTCTGGGCGCAAAGTGAATGTGCAGGTTATGAGTAATAGACGAGAGTGTGCACCTTCAGTTAATCCTACAAACAAGTGGGCGTGATTGTACGTTTGGGGGTTTTATACTCCAAAGAACAGGGGTTATCCATTTGAAGGTGACCTCTCTCATTGGTCAGTTACTTCCCACCTGGGCGTCGTCCTGGGATCTGCCCAGAGGTGTGAAGTGGCTTTTAGCTTTGAGTTCCGTTATCTCAAATGTCCATGGAATGCTTAAACTTCAGAATATAACAATACAACGTTCATTACTGGTTTTTTTTGTATGATACAATTATTTTGATACCAAGATTGACTGATTTAACTACCTGAAGGGGACTTGAAATCAAACATCAATTAAACAACGTTCTAGGTAAATGAGAAAAACACACATTATAACACATCGACTACTGTCATTGAATGAGTGTCCATGAGCCATGTAGTCCTTGAGAATATGTTTGTAAATCCACACAAGTTCCTCCTTGTAAATCCTTTAGTCTGATACTGTGGGCCCGTGTGGCCTCGGATCCTGACATGCCGGGTCAGGAGCCCCCCCAGCCCTCAACACTCATTCCGGTCTGAGCTTGTTCTCACAGTGTAGCACATACACCTTAGGCCAAGATTCTCCTCTAGGGCCTGCCGCCTGGACCCTGACTATCCCCTGCCTAATAATCAAGGAACCACGACAAAACGTACTAGAGTATTTATCTTGAGACCACGAGGAACTGGGTGATCCTAACGTGTCAAACACACGACAAGGAACTGACGAAGACTAAGCGAGAGAGGAACCAAAGACCACAGGGAACAAACATGAACTCAAGCTGGTGCAAGCAATTACATATGTTTCTGTTGACTTCTCAAAACTGTTACCTGGATAAATATTCATGTAGCAATGACATAATATGTATTACTTTTCTTTTGCAGAATAACAAATACTCACACCAGCAAAATAACGTGTAAAATCTCAGCTCTCTTACAATGTTAAGTCTCGATATTTAAACCTAAAGATTTCAGAGTAGAATTGAATATTGAGGGAGTGTTACCTTAGTCCTGGCAGATGAAACTGAGGAGTCAGTCTCTCGGGGGACCAGCCTTATTTAAGATCTGCCTTGTGGTTTAATCATCTCTAAATTCTATCAATCTGAGTTTGCGTCAGCCAAAAAGCTTGACAGTGCAAGTGTGTCTCCTTCTAGACATCCACTCAATTCCATCTCTCTCTCTCTCTGTCTCTCTCTCTCACACATACACACACACACACACGCACGCTTAACCCTTAACTTACCTCAGGTGGAAAGGTACCCTTTGGTTTAGTCTTAAAAAGTCAGGTGAGATTTTAAGTCCCCGAAAGTCAGACGCATCACTGATGACATCATCATTGATGAGATTCCTTGTGTTTCGTGTCAATGAACCAATCAGCTATAGTGTTGCACTTTGCTCTAATCTAATCAGTTTCTTCTCCTCACGGTCAGGCCCCACGGGTGACATGAGGACCAGGGCTGCAGTGTTGACCACTTGATTTCAGAAGCGTCATCTGGTAAATGGATAGTAGAACACAGGACTCAGCACACGGGAACATTGATATCAAACTGTTGTGATACTGTGAGAGAAGATGATTTACCAGTGATGTATACTAATCGTAATCTTTAGTAAAACGTTTACTGAAATCTTAAATCACAGAACCCACCAATGAAACAGCACAAATTGTGGACTTTCTTCATTCATTCTTTTTATTAAAAGATACCCCATAACAGTGTAATAATTCTAGAGTAAACCTCAAGAAAAAAACTGATACATGTGCTGACATATACAAGCAATTCAAAGAACGTGATTTGCCGTATTCCAATGACCATATATTTACATATATTTGACACCACGATTAATATTAAGTGTTATACAATAGACACGCAAGCTACTCTAAATTAAGTTATTTTTTCAAGAGCACATAGCAGGTGTTCATGGGGTGAAGCCTTGATGGATCAGCAGTGGTTGACTGTACAGAAGGCGTGACGAGTTGGCAGGCGTGGGTTGAACAACTGATCAGGTGCCTGAAACAGAGACCCATTTCACCGCTACACGGACGTTTGAAAAAGATTTACTGAACCATAGTGACATGGTCGATGTTTGTCCGGCAATAAGTGACATTTGCCGTATTGCTGAGATCAAACCAAACCCTCTTCCTTTTGGTCTCAAATCTAGACAACAGGCTTCAACCAGCTGAGTCTAACATACTGCAGATGTAACCGGGAAGCTCTTGCTGTGAGGGTAACCTAGCAGCTCCTGGTAGAACTACCCAGTTACAAAGAAAACATAGTTAGTGTTTCATACCAGTGAAACAATCAAACAATCAGTTATAGAGTTGTGGTGCACTTTGCTGTAATTTAATCACTCCCTTGCCTGTGTGGTCAGTCAGACGACCACCAAGCTGGTCTGAACAGTGTGAACTATAGCGTATGGCTATAAGGAGTCCAGGAAGCATTGTGACAGCTTAGCCCATTGGTTCAATCAATGATTCAATCAGGACTCAGACACAGGATTATTGCAAATGGAAGAAACAGCGTGGAGGCGGGGCTGGAAACAGTCATGTGATGCATCTCCACATTGCGGAGTGTCACCCCGCATGCCTTGACACGCAAGTCTGGAGCTGACCTCACCACGTACGTTTAAGGAGACAGTTCACAAACATCTACAGATTATGTACAAGCCTAGGGGTTGCTACGGACAACGATGAATCTGGGTCCGACCAATCAGAGGTGAGGGTGTTTGTGGGTGATGCAGTTGGCGGGGGGGGGGCAGTAGGATAGAAGCTACATCCAAAGTGCTGATTGGGACTACAGTCTAAGTGTCTAAGTGATTTGAGAGCGAGGGGGGGGGGGGGGGAGAGGATGGGGAATGGAGAGCAGGGTGTAATTAGAAGAAGGGAGAGAGAGGGGAGAGAGAGAGAGGGGGGAAACCAGAGAGACAGAGAGAGGGATAATAAGCTGCTCTTCCATATCTCATCAGAGTGGGGGACTTTTGAGTGGGTGGCCCACTTAGCAGAGGAGGGCCAAAGATGGAGGATGTTAGACACAAGGGGGCATGAGGGTTCTAGGGAACAGACAGCTCGTGGGGTACTGCTGGGAGGGGGCGGAGCCAGCTAGTGGGGTACTGCTGGGAGGGGGCGGAGCCAGCTAGTGGGGTACTGCTGGGAGGGGGCGGAGCCAGCAAGTGGGGTACTGCTGGGAGGGGGCAGAGCCAGTCTCATCGTGACGTTGTTGGAGATTACCGACCAGTTGAACATGAGAGAACATTAACGTGAGGACATGCAGGTTAAGTTAGACACACATTCATGGGAAGAAAAAGAAAACCAGGCAGGTAAACAGAGAACTAACACTGACATGCACACAAACAGACAAGTGGGGTCAAATTCCCTGGCCTATGACGCATTTCAAAACATCTACAGCTCCTCCCCTACACCTCATATCTTCTGCATGAGCTTAGCAGCACATTTCCCCCCAGAAGTTCATTCCCGGGTTTACAACTTTGGTCCTCAACCCTGGTGTTGCATAAACGACCAGTCAGCCAACGTCCAGGAAGTTGTTCAGTGGGGCGGGGCTAGGTGGGATGTGGAGGCGGAGTCATAGGTGATGTGTGTGTGTGTGTGTAGGGGGGGGAACAGGCTCTTGTGAAACGAAAACTGCATGTCTCTGTCGTACCGGTAAAAACTTCAGCTGCTCTCCTAGGTCGTCCTGCTTATGGGTCACCCACTTTAGCAAGCGCCTGCTCCTGAAATCCTTCACACACCGTGATGAACAGTCTTCACTGTGGGGGAAAATAGACCATGAAGCTTAAGTGAATCGAAAGTAAACCATTACATGAATGGATCCTTATTAAAAAAAAGAACCCGTTTGGCCCTACAGACTCTGAAAGTGCTCTCCTAATTATCCAGCATAATATCATTACATTCCCCTCGGAGAAAAGGGAAACTAGAAGATCTCTTCTTCTCCTTAATACTCACTCACGCACACATTCTCTCTCTCTTTCTCTCTTGATTCATATCCCCAATTCTTTCCAAACATCAAAAGGATAAAACAGGGGAGAGTTCTCTCCTCCCACGTAATCCTCCATAGCTCCCAGTAGGGAAGTATTGAGGGCAATACCTCCCCCAGGCTGCCATAACAAGCTCATTCCCTTCTACCTCCCCCCCCCCCCCCCCCCACACACACACACATACCCACACACACCCCCACACACACAACTGTATCTTCTATAGGCGCTAAATGCAATGGCAATGACGTTCAGAGGAGAGTTTGTATAGCGGGGGTGTGACGTTTCATGGTTCCGGGCCTATCATCTTCAGTCACTGTTCTCCGAGGGAGCATCTTTGATCTCTGATTGGTCGGTAGCGGCCTTCCTCTTCCTCAGCAAACAGCGGCGAGTGACAGGACGCCGTCCGTACGACAGCTAGGGGCCGGCCCCGACGCCCTCCTCCAGGCCCCTCCCTCCCAGAAGCCCTTGCAGGCCCAGCGGAGACACCCAGAGCAGCTCTACCAGGTTGTACTGCCCGTAGCCCATGATGAACCCAAACAGCACGTCTGTGACGTTGTGGCGCCCGAGCAGCACCCGGCTGAAGCCCACCAGGCCGGCCCACAGCACCACCAGCACCCGCAGGGGGGCGGCCAGGACCAGGTGGGCCAGCACGAAGCGCCCGCACATGGCGGCGCGCGTGGCGTGGCCCGACGGGAAAGAGTAGCGGTCCACGGAAAAGGTGGCGAACATGTCCATGCGGTTGTGGGAGGGGCGTCGGCGACGGACCACAGCCTTGACCACGCCCACCAGGACCACGTCGAGCAGCAGGGCTGTGGAGGGGGGCATGGGGGGGGGGGGCACGGGGGTTAGAAACGCAGAGTAAAGACATTTACAAGACATTACATTTGGTCATTTAGCAGACGCACTTATCCAGAGCGACTTACAGTAAGTACAGGGACATTACCCCGAGGCAAGTAGGGTGAGGTGCCTTGCCCAAGGGCACAACGTCCTTTGAGCACGACAGGGAATCGAACCGGGAACCTTCTGATTACTAGCCTGATCCCCCTAACTGCTCATCCACCTGACTCACACACACATCTGTTTTTCCTGCGTAGATAAAAGACACGTTTGGAAGACTGTTTGATGTGGCTGCTGGCGTGGGGGCAGGTGCAGGCAGTGAGCAGAGTCTGGGTCTTTGTGATGACATCAGACACCACAGAGCACCACCCGCTTGGCATACACCGGAACACCCACCTACTCCACAGGCACACAGACACGTTTGGTTCTAACGCCCGCCTACTCCACAGGCACACAGACACGTTGGGTTCTAACACCCACCTACTCCACAGGCACACAGACACGTTTGGTTCTAACGCCCGCCTACTCCACAGGCACACAGACACGTTGGGTTCTAACACCCACCTACTCCACAGGCACACAGACACGTTTGGTTCTAACACCCACCTACTCCACAGGCACACAGACACGTTTGGTTCTAACGCCCGCCTACTCCACAGGCACACAGACACGTTGGGTTCTAACACCCACCTACTCCACAGGCACACAGACACGTTTGGTTCTAACGCCCGCCTACTCCACAGGCACACAGACACGTTGGGTTCTAACACCCACCTACTCCACAGGCACACAGACACGTTTGGTTCTAACACCCACCTACTCCACAGGCACACAGACACGTTTGGTTCTAACGCCCACCTACTCCACAGGCACACAGACACGTTGGGTTCTAACACCCACCTACTCCACAGGCACACAGACACGTTTGGTTCTAACACCCACCTACTCCACAGGCACACAGACACGTTTGGTTCTAACGCCCGCCTACGCCCGCACACAGGTGATGAGGAGCAGCCTTTGAAGTGAGGAGAGAATGAGCAGAGAGAGAGCAGAGAGAGCACAGAGAGAGCACAGAGCACACAGAGAGAGAGTGCAGAGAGAGAGAGGGCTGCAGTACTTTCATTCCAGTGGTGATATTATACTACACTGTAATGGATCAGCTGGCATTGGCTCTCCTCTCCTCTCCACCCTTCTCCTCTCCTCTCCACCCTCTCCTGTCCTCTCCACCCTCTCCTGTCCTCTCCACCCTCTCCTCTCCTCTCCACCCTCTCCTCTCCTCTCCACCCTTCTCCTCTCCTCTCCACCCTCTCCTGTCCTCTCCACCCTTCTCCTCTCCTCTCCACCCTTCTCCTCTCCACCCTCTCCTGTCCTCTCCACCCTTCTCCTCTCCTCTCCACCCTTCTCCTCTCCTCTCCACCCTTCTCCTCTCCTCTCCACCCTCTCCTGTCCTCTCCACCCTCTCCTGTCCTCTCCACCCTTCTCCTCTCCTCTCCACCCTTCTCCTCTCCTCTCCACCCTTCTCCTCTCCTCTCCACCCTCTCCTGTCCTCTCCACCCTTCTCCTCTCCCCTCTGAAACACAGCTGGCCGAGCATCACATAGCTTCAAACAGATTATCTGATCTACAGGACTGCCAAACTAGCCTGCCCTTATGAATAGGAGAATAAAGACTAGAGACCTGTAAAGCAGTCAGGAATATTTAATGCAGCTATTGTATGTTGCAGCTATTATATGTTGTTTGGAATATGCATTAGCATAATCAATCAACGGTCTGTATTTACAGTTCAAACTGCACAGTATCCACATCCTTTTATGATGCACAATAACAACTGTAAACTTCATGGACGGACTATTCAACTCGGTCTGAACCCTCAGTCCAGGCCTGGGCTACAACCTTCACTGCTGTGGTCTTGGCTGCTGTGGCTTCAGGTGACCAGGAGCCTGTCCTACTCTGCTTCGGACTCAAGGCAACAGATGACACTCTCTCTCTCTGTGTCTCTGTTGTCTCTTGATACAACTGGAAAATGTGTGTGAAAAAAACTGTATTTTGTTTTGTTCAACAAACATTTCAATTCAACTATTAAGTTAAGCAAGCTATTCATCCACCTTGCAAAATGCGATAAGGGCACTATTTAGCATAGTTGTAGGCTAAGTACCCCAAAAAACTTTAACGAGTTCACTGAACCATAGCTTGCCTCGCTTGGAAAATGTGTTTGTGTGTGTGTGTTACACGCTGTATCGACCAGCTGTGATCAGACTGCATTGACAGCCCCTCCCACTTCATGCACCAAAAGGAAACCTTGCGAGCTAAGCCTGGTTGATGTGACGTGATCCAGGTGTTGAACACGGCCTCTTTAACGAGCGTGCGGGGGTGGAGCTGGGGTCCCCCTTAAACGTCACAGGCCAAGCTATCCATCGACCCTGACTCACGCGGTGAATCTCACCGTCTAAACTCTGCACCTTTTGCGCACTCGAGATGAAACGTCATACGTGGCACGTGGTGGACGTGTACATTGACGTGTGGCCCAAAAAAAAGGCGAGTCGGAAAGTAAGATAAACGGGACACAAAGATAGCGTTGCCTGTGTTCTGTGTCGTGTCTCAGCCTGAGAGTAAAGGTCGGAGCTCTCGAGGCTGTGGCCGCTGTCGTCCCCTCAGGAGGGCAGGTTGTCGGGGAGGAGAGAGGCAGAGAGGGCGATACACCCCTGGAGGGGGGGGATGGAGGACAGGAGACACAGAAAGGGAAGATGACAGATGAGCCTCTGGGTGAAATGGAGCGAGCGCCACAGCAGTGAATGGGGAGGGAGGGAGGGAGGGAGGGAGAGAGAGGGGGAGACATAGAGCAGCCTGTGAAGGGAGAGGTGAAGTGTGTGTTTTACTATAAAAGGTAAGGAAGGTGAGGGCGGTGGAGGGATGAATATTTGGGACAAAGAGGCTGTGCATCTCAGTGGTCTCTCTCTCTCCCTCTAAACTGATTTCATGACACTGTCTAGGTGAAAGCGGAGCGCTATAAATGCCGTCTCTGTTGTGAGGCAGAGGGAATTAAGCAGTTCTCTCACGTCAGTGCAGCAGGAAGAATGAGAGAACTGGACAAAGACCGCGGAGATGCAATGATCGCTCAAAAACCAACAATATTAAAGACGTGGTTACCCATGAGCAGGTTGAGCATCACTTCTTGCCCAGCGGGACTGTCGCTTTTGTAGAGGCAGTATCCGGTCCCAATCAGCCAAGGAATACCGTGTCCCGAGATCTCGATCAGTTTCATCAACGGACGAACACTGCCCCACGACGATTCCTCGCAAGCACACACTCCCAGGCGCTTCGAAAGCCACAGGTCGATAGCTAGAAGGGAGCTCAGAGCAATCCCAACGAAAGACGGATTGAGCCGCATACAGTCCTCTTCAGGCATAACTTGAGCTCCGGTTGAAGATGTTGAAGAACCGGAGCCACGGCGCCGGGTAGGGCTTTCCGACGCCCGGAGACGAGCTGTGGCTGGGTCTGAGCCCTGACGCGGAAGGAGGTTAGGCGGAGGTGTTCGGTTTAGCGACATGAATTCGTAGCGCCCATTAGTACTACTCAAAGGGCTTCCACCGCTTCGACCGGCATTTTTTGCTTTCGGAGACGGCATTTTATTATTATTATTTTGTTAGGACGGGTTGGTGTAATCCAAATCGGTTGCAGTAAGACGTTGTCAGCGATATAAGTAAATGATGTCGTTCTCCCTACCGCATCGCTTTACAGGTGACAAACGCTGTCACGTCGGAGACCGCTGCTTCAAGCAACGCCATCTTTGATGTTCGCAGCGCAAAGCACAGTGGGAAGCTGCTCCGCTGACACTATGCTGGGGCAGATCACGTGACGGTGAGTGAAGTTAGAGGGGGAAGCGAGAGGGGAATGTTGAATTATAAAAACGTCAGGTTATTGAAACCAGGAACAAAGAAAAAAAACGGTATTTTGTTTTGTTTTGTTCAACAAACATTTCAATTCAACCATTTAGTTAATCAGGCTATTCATCCACCTTGCAAAATGCTATAAGGGCACTATTTAGCATACTTGTAGGCTAAGTACCCACAAACACTTTAACAAGTTCACTGAACCATAGCTTGGGTACTTTACTCAATAACATTTTTAACTGAGGTTGAGGCCAAATTACTCCTCAGTCACATGTATTTAATGTAAAATGTGTGTATATATAATATTACTTGATTGATTACGTAACAGCTCCTCCCCCGCGCACATCCGTTTACAAAGCCACCAAAATTCGGTGTTCAGTCTGTGCTCTCGCCTTTGCTTTGGCGAATCGCGGATCGAGGACTGCAACCATGCCCGGAATCCTCCTGGGGGACGTGCTCCCAAACTTTGAAGCCAACACAACCGTCGGCAAAATCAAATTCCATGACTTCCTTGGAACCTCGTGAGTGCACCTGAACGTCTTTAATCAGTATCGAATGTATTTTGCAACATCAAATAGATTTAAAGCAGCGCTAGCCTGACGGAGTATAAACATGCGACCCCTTGTGGTTAAACGACACGTGCAATCAAATGTGAAATGGGACAGAATCCAAATAGTCTTTAGGCTATCCTAATTGTGGACTACCAATTACTGATAAGATAATTTCGCAGTCGCATACGGTTACCCATGGATTTTACCAAAAGTCTTCGAAAAGTCTTTCCTCAATGCAGAGTGCACCTTGGGATATGCACATGAAGGTTTTTTTTTTTTGTTTTTGTTACATTACCAAACATTGGCACTAAAACATGCTATTGAATCGGCTTGCTTTTCAGTTGGGTCGTGAAAGCAACGGAAGAACAAGGCTAGCTTTGTTTAAAACCGCTGATCTGTTTGTGTCTTTGTGCGTTCGTGTATGCGTTTCTGTTTTGTGTGTTTGAAAAGTTGCACATTTTCCCTAGACTACTTGGCACCTAGAACCACAAAGTATTATTTTAATTGACCCTCAGAGAGACTGGGAGGGAGAGAGGGAGATGGAGGGTTACATGCAGAACAAATACCATACAGGCTTTAGTTAGACAAAAGGCACGTCTTGTTATTTGTCTGACAGCACTTCCAAAAGGGTTTGTTGTAAAAGTTCAGTAAGATATGATGGCCTACTTAATGTCCAACCCCGTGTTCATTGGTCATGTGGTAGGAAGAAAACAGGCACTAGTTGGGGGAGGTTAGCTTGATCTCTTGCGATGTATAACTCATTGCAACACCATAGGCAGCTCAAGGAATGTGCGATGCATCTGTTTCCTGCTTCAGGCTTGAGTAATGCTGCAGACCCTCACTTCCTCTTCCAGACCCTGTGGCTGATTGAGACTGAGGCCGTATCCATCACTTAGGATCAGGTGGTGTGTGTGTGTGTGTGTGTGTGGGGGGGGGGGGGGGGGGGGGAGGAGGAGAGCGCTGTACATAAACTGTAATTTATTTTCAGAGCACATTTTTGAAATGGCACAATGGTACAATCCTGTTAGTGCAGCATGAGGTCAGTGGTCTAGCAACCTATTGTTTCAACTTGGCCAGTTTGATACTGATCAACGTGGAGGACCTTTCTACGCAGCCTGGTCTCTGAAACACAAGTTGTCCTGGTTCATCACCCTGTTGTTGTAACGGGAGAACCACAGGGAGTGGTCCAAACACTTTGTTATCAGCCACCGTTCTGGCTGTTTAGCTTCCTCTTCTGTTGCAACACCTGCCTCCCTGGCCTTCGTCCAGGTAACGCGATTCTTCCAAGCGCTTCTGATCGTCCTGGTTCCAGACCTCCAGAGGGGAGAGACGAGACATCCAGGCCTGGGAGATGCCTC
The DNA here is from genome assembly GCF_054491055.1 of Hypomesus nipponensis. Lineage (NCBI taxonomy): Eukaryota > Metazoa > Chordata > Actinopteri > Osmeriformes > Osmeridae > Hypomesus > Hypomesus nipponensis. The sequence continues at coordinate 2,490,123 of NC_140376.1, read as the reverse complement.
CTGGGAGCCGTTCATGGGAGCCGTTTCCTTCCCTCGTGACTGATGAGGCTTGTTGCAACATGGGGCTCCTGCTGTCTAATACATTTTCATTTAGCACTTATCGAGAGCGACTTGCATTAAGTACAGGGACATTCCCTCGAGGCAACCTTCAGATTACTAGCCCAATTCCCTAACCGCTCAGCCACCTGACTCCTAACAGGCGAGGGACGGCAGACATCCGCATGTGTTTCAGATTGAGCGGAGCGGAGGGATGAATGCGTGTCGGTCCGTGTCTTTGGCCTCCCATCCCACGGTCCTCTGAGCCCCCATGTGCTCTCTCCTACAGCTGCACGCGCTCGCAGCCAGACTGCAGCTGTTTCAGTCCCAGGGATTTCTGTTCAGGCATTTCCTCCACTGAGACTCACTATTCAGTCCTCCCCCTCCCTCCTTTACTCACCCAATCCCCCCCTAAACATTCTAAGCACTAATCTCCTTTTTGTCCCCCTTTCTCTTCATTCCTCTCCTCCCCCCCCCCCCCCCCCCCCAGATGGGGTATCCTGTTCTCTCATCCTCGGGACTTCACCCCCGTGTGCACCACTGAGATGGCCTGCGCCGCCAAGATCAGCGACCAGTTCAAGAAGCGCGACGTGAAGATGATCGCCCTCTCCATCGACAGCGTCGAGGATCACCGCACGTGGAGCGAGGTCCTCTGCGTGCACACGCACACACACACACACACACACACTCTCTTTGAGATGCCACGTCATCCCAGGGCTGCGGCTCAACACAGACAGATTCCCCCAGTTTTTCCATACTGCACACGTCATACATGTTTTTCACAGTGGCGTTTCTGTATTAACATGATGTTGAAGAGTGAAGTTATCGTCTCTCTCGCCCCCTGCAGGAGGGATGATATAAGGGCAGTGGCTCTCGTGGCCAATCATGAGGTAGACGCTCCCTAAAACACACTAGGCACACGGTGCCATATCATTGGCTACAGCTAGGTTGCTTGGTTACGGCTGCCGCCCCCCCTACAACTCAGCCAAAGTCCCAGGGCAGGCCTTGTGTGATTGGACAAAAAAAATACCCCCCCCCCTCCCCCCTCGAAATTCTAAACCAGCTATCTGGGAAATAGACTTCTGTCCTTGAGTCTAGATTTGAAATTCATGAGCTGCAGTAAAATCATGTCAGAATTGGGGAAACTCAGGCACAGACTATTGCAGCACTATTGCACACACACACACAGTCTGACCCCCTGTGACAAGAAACAAAGCCCGCTTCCCACAAAAGGAGCCGCTTCCTCTGTCTCTGTTGCTGTAGCTGTTGATGGGGAAGGCGTCCCTTCCCCGGCTCTGTCGCCCTCTACAGTTATTCCATCTGCAGTCTCACCTCCCATCCCTGGGGAAGGGAAGGTTCTGGGAAAGTGCTTAGTCATGGTGTGGCTCCCTGGACCTGCTGTAGGTCAGTTAGAACTGCACTTGCTGCCTCTCAACTCAAGGTCCTGCTGAGAGCGGAGCTACTTGTAAAGCAGAGGGAAAAGGATAAGCTTGTCTTGTCAGTGTTCATGGTCAACCCCCCCCCCCCCCCCACCCCTCCCTCGGTCGACTGTGAATGCAAACACCGACCAGGAACTGCTTCATAAACTGTATTTAGTCATTCAGCAGACGCTCTCACTGTGGAGCATGTCAGGATCCCCTGTCATGTGAGGGGATACTGGGGATAAAGACTGCCTCGTACCCTCAACCCCTCCTCTCCTGTGTTTTAGGATGTGATGGCGTTCCACGCCAACAAGGCTGGCACTCCTCTGCCCTTCCCCATCATCGCTGACGACAAGCGGGAACTGTCTGTGCTACTGGGCATGCTGGACCCTGATGAGCTGGACAAGGATGGGCTCCCCCTCACCGCCCGCTGTGTGAGGGTCTCACACACACACGCGCGCGCGCGCACACACCTCACTGTTTGTAGTGCGAGTAACCTCTCTCCTCTGGCTCCGCCCCCAGGTGTTTGTGATTGGCCCAGACAAGAAGCTGAAGCTGTCCATCCTCTACCCCGCCACGACGGGACGCAACTTTGACGAGATCCTCCGGGCCATCGACTCTCTGCAGCTGACCGCCCAGAAGAAGGTCGCCACACCCGTCGACTGGAAGGTACACACACAAACACACACACACACACACACACACAGTGATGTTAGTTAAAAAGCTGTGCTTGATGTTTGTTAATCCCCTCTCCTTTTCTCCCCCTCCCAGCCCGGTGACAAGGTCATGGTCATCCCCTCCCTGTCAGACGCTGAAGCCGCCTCCCTCTTCCCTAACGGTGTGACCACCAAAGAGGTGCCTTCTGGGAAGAAATACCTGCGCTACACTCAGCCCTGAGGAAGACGGTAGTGATGTCACTTCCTCTACACGGTCCAGTTTGGGGCCCTGTCAATGTAGTCTAAGGGGACCCTGTAATTTCCTGGTTGTAGTTCTCAGTCCTGATGGGTGTATTCTTCTTCTGGTTGTCTAGATGCATCCAGTCATCATGTAGGAGGTCTTGACTCGCTAACCACGACATTGTCTGTGTACAGTGCCTTAACTTTACTGCAATAAAAACCTTCATGCAAGGCTGTTTAACTACGGTGTTGGAACATTTATTACAGTTGCGATGCACATGGTGCCTATAGAAAGTACCTAAAGTAAGCAGTCGTGATTTGGTGTTGCTGTAACTGAAGGAGGGAGTGGAAGAACGCATGAGTATTGAACCTTTGTACCATAAGCAGGTTATTGAGTTAGGTGTCAAAGTCAAACTTTTAGCTGATAAGACCATTTTCTGTCTGTGGACTGTTCTCATGCAATGCCATATTCTGCCAGCAGGGGGCGGCACCCTGCCATTCATGGGATAAATCATCCAACAGAACGAGCAACAAAAGCTTGAATTTTGAGGACTCGGGCCACCCAATACTTGTGTGAATGCTGATCAGACAGTTATTTAGGTTGGCCCCGGGGGGGGGGGGGGGACCTGAACCTGAACATCGGTTACTGTTACAGCAAGAAGACGAGCACAAACTGAAACCACGGTCAGGGTGTTGCTTACTGCCTATAGTTCTTCAAACCCTCTGAGGTTTGTGTAGCACGCACACACACACACACACAATGTGGCCTGGAATTTCTTTGTGGAATTTGAAGGTCAGAGATGGAATAAGGGGATTCCCTCTGTGATGGAGTGAGCACAGACCATTCTGTGGAAAGGGGGGAGGGGGGGGGGGGAAATGTGTGGAACGCCTTTGAGCACACAGATGGCACCCCCATCCCCCCCCCCCCCCTCCAGGCTAGGGATCAGGGTCAAATCAAATATAATGTATTTTCAAGTCATGAGATTAGCAACCACCAAGGGCTATCCGTATTCAGTATTGAATCCTTGCATGGTGTGTGTGTGTGCTTCTTACCTTGCATGTCCAATGGGTGGCACTAGTGCTACAGTCGTGCCCCCCACACACACACACACACATCACAGTCCAAACTGGTGTTGAGACGCACTGCAGAAGTGGTCGAACAAGTTACAAACAATTCCTAGCTTTTCTTTTTAAGGAGATAGAGAACTGACGTGTAGAGAGCCCGTTCTGTCACAGGAAGCTCGATAGTCCTTTCACCCCCTCTCTGCCTAAACACACTCGTGCGCACACACATACACACACTACAGGAGGGCAGCAGGAGAGCTGGTCTAAACAAGCTCTTCAAGAAACAGAGAGAATGTTTATATTTTCGCAGCATCTCCAGTCAGAAGAGAACTGACATACCACTGGCCTTTCTCACGTTTTTTGTACTCAAACGGTGGCTGTGTTTGGAAGAGACCCTGGCATTCTCACTCAGCCACACACACAAACTCACGCAAACACACACACACACACACTCACTCAAATACTGTGCATGGATCAAATGCATTTCTGAAATACCATTCTGCAATGTTGAGTGTTAGAGTATGCGAAGCACTCAGAGTGTCAGACACTGGCTTAATCAGCCTGAACACTACCCCCTCTCCCCTCCCCTCCTCCTCTCATGTACCCTCCTCTACTCCCTCTCCCCTCCCCTCCTCCTCTCATCTACCCTCCTCTACCCCCTCCTCCTCTCATGTACCCTCCTCTACCCCCTCTCCCCTCCTCCTCTCATGTACCCTCCTCTACTCCCTCCCCCCCCCCCCCTCTCTCTCACACATACATGTACAAACACTTAAGGATTGAAATTCCTTCCGTGGTAACTTGTCTTGGTAACTAACCAGGTTTGTGTGTGTGTGAGTGCGTGTTTGTGTGTGTGAGTGCGTGTGTGTGTGTGCAGACTGGGTGGTTGCTCCCATTTGGTGTACCAGGCATTGGCTTCATCACCTAATGCTGCCTGTGACCTGCAGGTTAACAAGCCAGAGACCAGAGAGACAAAACAACATGTCACTACATTCACACGCACACACACACACACACACACAACCACATACACACACACACACACAACCACATACCCACACACAACCGCACACACTTACAGGCCACCCGCCCCACACACACACACACACACTGATAGTGGAGACAAATGGTCTGCTTCACTCACACTGCCCTGATGCTTTCCAGACTCTGTCCCACCCGCATCGCCTGGCTCTCTTCCACCCGCCCCGCCCCGCCCCCCCCCCACACACACACACACACACATTCTCCCCATCACAAACTATCACCTCCACCCTTCTACTTCCCCTCCTCTCTCTTCTACGTTCCACACAGTACCTGAGAGAGGTCGTGGTTCACTGGTATTTGGCCTGAGGAGTTGCCATGTGGATTGATAAGTAAAGCTGTCAGACACTGGCTGGTGTGGGTGTGTGACCTTTTCTTTCTGACTTTGACTTAGACAGGCAGACAGGCAGACAGATGGGGAGACGGGCAGACAGGCAGGCAGGCAGACAGACACACAGACAGGCAGACAGACAGATAGGCAGGCAGACACACAGACACAGGCAGACAGACAGACATACACACAGACAGACGGGCAGACGGACAGACAGACAGAGACAGACAGACAGACAGACAGACAGACAGACAGGCAGACAGGCAGACAGGCAGACACCTCATACCCCGCAATAAGATAAGTCAAACACATACTTGTGTCTTGTGAAGTCACAACTCCTGTAAAAGGAATAGTTTTATCGTAACCCCCGATATTCTAACCCCCTGAGCAGACGGCAGCGGTAAAGAGCTCTGTTAGCAGCCTCTGGAGGCAGCGGTAAAGAGCTCTGTTAGCAGCCTCTGGAGGCAGCGGTAAAGAGGCTCCTCCAAACAGGAAGATGATCAATGTGAAGGGAGAAGTGCTATCACTCTTTCACTGTGCCTCCCTTTCTCTCCCCCTCTGTGCCTCCCCTCTCCCCCAGCCCTGCCCCCCCCAGCTCTATAACAATCCCATGGATCACTAGGCAGTGGCACATCCTCTGAGTAATGGGTAGGGGGGGTAGGGGGGGAAGGGGGGTGGGTCTTCAAGGCAGGACCTTTATCACACACTGGGAAAATGGCACTGCTGCCTTTTCATAAGAAAGTTTGTGTGTTTGAAAGAGAAAGGGAGAGAGAGAGAGAGAGAGAGAGAGAGAGAGACTGATGAAAAAGTTATTCTACATTATACACAGACATCAAACTAAACCCAGCAGAGGCAGAACCAGAGACGGGAGTCATAACCTGTGTGTGTGTGTGAGTATGGTGTGTGTGTGTACCTGTGTGTGAGTATGGTGTGCGTGTGTACCTGTGTGTGAGTATGGTGTGTGTGTGCCTGTGTGTGAGTATGGTGTGCGTGTGCCTGTGTGTGTTATTCCAGGCCGCCCCGGGCAGTGATAAGAGAGCTCAGGACTCCAGACTCCTGCCGCACTGCAAGGAGGGGTTGATCTGGCGTCCACGGGTCATAAAAACCCCTCAGATCTGCTTCATGGAAACAAACACAGGATTTACAGTATTAATCTTCGGATTCAGAGTTGTGTATACATGCCGTTAAGATGGAAAACTTGTCCCAGTTGAAAGTGGTGGTGTGTGCGGTGGAAAGGGCAAGAGAGGGGGGGGAGAAGGAGAAAGAGGGGGAGTGGGAGGGGGAGAGAGGGGCATAGGGAGGGGGAGAGAGAGGGAGAGAGAGGGAGAGAGAGGGGGAGAAAAAGAAGCAGAGAGAGGGGGAGAGGGAGAGATGCCTTGCAACTACAAATCAGTTTTCCGTTGTTTTGTTTTCTGTTTTCTTTTCTACCCGTTTATTTTTCTTCAACCAGAGGGCAGACAGGAGGCAGGCAGACAGGAGGCAGGCAGACAGGAGGCAGGCAGACAGGAGGCAGGCAGGCTGTGAAACTCAATAGCTGGGGGTGCTGTGGTGAAGTGTGTGTGTGTGTGTTGGGGGGGAAGAACGATGATAGTCGGGGTTTGGGTAAGGCTGGGAGCAGAGAGAGAGAACGAGAGACAGAGTCAGAGAAAGATAGAGTAAAAAAGAGGGGGGGGGGGGAGAGATTATTTGATGAATGCGTTGCCGTGGTTACCGTTAAGGGGTTTGGATAGAGTTCCAACCCATGATGGGGTGGTCGGGTCCCTAATTAAACCAACATGGCCTTCCAGGCACTCACACCCAGGGTCATATGTACAGGCCACATACACACACGCACACACACACACACAGCTGGGTCAACACATGTTTCTCTTTAGTAGTTGTTTATGTTCATGGAGCGAGAGGGGCGGGGTCTCTCCCAGGGCTGAAGTGGTGATCGTAAAACAAACGTCAGTAAACAAATATTATAGAGTTCACAGAGAGAGATCGAGAGAGAGAGAGAAAGAAAGAGAGGAAGGAAGGAAGGAAGAGAGACAGGGAGGGAGGGAGGGAGGGAGGGAGGGAGGGAGGGAGGGAGGGAGAGAGAGGGAGGGAGGGAGGGAGGGAGGGAGGGAGGGAGGGAAGGGGATGGAGGGAGGGAGGGAGGGAGGGAGGGAGGGAGGGAGGGAGGGAGGGAGGGAGGGAGGGAGGGAGGGAGGGAGGGAGGGAGGGAGGGAGGGAGGGAGGGAGGGAGGGAGGGAGGGAGAGGGATGGAGGGAGGGAGGGAGGGAGGGAGTGATAGAGAGATATCTCTCCAGCTCTGCTGTTGTGAATGGAAAAAGATGAACCAGAATGTCAGCAACTCTGCAAAGACATGAGTGTTCTGCTGTCAGATCTGTACGCAGCAGGACTTCAGACAGAGAGTTCTGCTCTCCTACAGTCCAGGCCCCCTCGCCAGCCCTTCATCTCTGCTGCTCTCCCCTTCCCTCTCCTGGTGTCATGGTTGATGTGAAACACACCAGTATGTATGTGTGTGTGTGTACGTTAAAGAGGCAGTATCATAAGTCTATGTGTAATAACTCTCTTTCTGTGGGTGTGGGTTCTGTTAAAGTTCCTCCTGTCTGAGTATAATGAGTTCCCCAAGGCCCCTTTTCAACCCTCCCTCCCTCCCTCCCTCCCTCCCTCCCTCCCTCCCTCCCTCCCTCCCTCCCTCCCTCCCTCCCTCCCTCCCTCCCTCCCTCCCTCCCTCCCTCCCTCCCTCCCTCCCTCCCTCCCTCCCTCCCTCCCCTCCCCTCCTGCCCAAACTTGGCCCTATTAACCCCTGGCTTCCCATCACATGTTTATTTAGGTATGGTGGGGG
>NC_140376.1:2322500-2475000 GCF_054491055.1 Hypomesus nipponensis | reverse complement strand
TCTGGGTGATTGTACGCAGGTTAGAGGTCACATTTCTGAAGGCCCTGTGACCTTCCCTCGGGGGCAAACCGGGTGAAACCCGACCTGACCCTTCATTCTTCACTCCCTGACAACCAGGAAACCGGGAAACATCCCTCTCTCTCTTCTTCTGTGTTCAGACACAACCGAGGACTCAAAACGTCTGGTCAGAGTCTCATTCTCATTTAAGAAATAAGTTATTCTGAACATGTTTTATCTCCCACTGTGCTGCAGGCAGGAAGACCAAGAGGGAGTTAGGGAGGGAGGAGGGAGGGAGGGAGTCAGGGAGGGAGTCCGGGAGGGAGGGAGGGAGGCAGAAAGATGGGCGGCCCTCATTTGAACACTGTAAGCTTGCCAAGTCATAAAAGCAGCAATAAAAATCACCTCCAGAACCTTCAGATGCCAGCCATATGGACAGGAATTCAACAAGGACAGCCTGCACCTTACAGCTGCCCTTGTTCTCTCCCCCCTTCACTCCTTCTCTCTCTCTCTCTCTCTCTCCCTCCCTCCCTCCCTCCCTCCCTCCCTCCCTCCCTCCCTCCCTCCCTCCCTCCCTCCCTCCCTCCCTCCCTCCCTCTCTTTTTTTTGTCTGTCGGGGGGGCCTCAGAGGGTGACCCCCCCGGGGGCCTCCTGCTGTTCCCCCGGGGGTCCTGCCCTGTCATTATCCTGCAGCTCCACACAGCCTGTCAGACAGTCACCTGCACACACACACACACACACACACACACACACACTGGCTCCACCTGCTGTTTGTGGCCGACGCCCGTCTCAGGTGTGATGGACACGCTGGTCGTAAAGGGATGTCTGCATGTTCTGTTCTGTAAGTGACTGTGTGTCTGACTGTGTGTGTCTGTGTGTGTGTGTGTGACTTTGTGTCTGACAGTGTGACTGTGTGTGTGACTGTGTGTGTCTGTGTGTGTGACGCTGTGTGTGTCTGTGTGTGTGACTGTGTGTGTGTGACTGTGTGTGTGTGACTGTGCGTGTGTGTGTGTGTGCACACATGAGCTGGGACTCAGCTGTCCTTGGTTCCATTAGTGTCTAATAGGGTTGTTACTCTGGGCTTCTAACTGCTTGTTAGCATGGCAGACTCCCAACAACCCCCTCAACCTCGGAGCCATCTAGTCCTCACACACGCGCACACACACACTCACTCACACATACACACACACACACATGTTGCCCTGCCCTTACCATCAGCCAACTTGTGCCCTCCCTCCCTCCCTCCCTCCCTCCCTCCCTCCCTCCCTCCCTCCCTCCCTCCCTCCCTCCCTCCCTCCCTCCCTCCCTCCCTCCCTCCCTCCCTCCCTCCAGATAAAGATCTTTATGAGAAAGGGATGGATGGAAACATGGAGGGATGAAGGGATGGTCTCATGCTGTCAACCATCCCTGAATGGACCACAGGTCAAGGACTCCCATTTTTCATCTCATCCAATTACATCCCTCTCTTTCTTTCTTTCTTTCTCTCTCTCTCTCTCTCTTTCTCTCCCTCTATCCCTCTCTCCCTCTCGCTCTCTCCCTACTTCACACACACACACACACATACACACACACACACACACACATACACACACACACACACAACCCTGTCGTTCATCTACACAGACATTAATTGTCCCCTAAATATATTGATTGAAGAGAAAAATAAGGAAAATCCAACCCTCCCTGGCCTCCCATTAGCATTCTTCCTGCAGCCTCTTGTCCTGGTCTGAGGCTGTGCGGGTCAGTCTGGGGGGGGGGGGGGTCAGTCTGGGGGGGGGGGGGTCACTCTGGGAGGGGGGGGGGGCGCTGACAGTCCCTTGCTCGCTCTGGAACGCTAAATATGTGATGGGAGACAAGCCCAGCATCCATCTATCTCTGTGTCTATCTGCAGGGATAAAGGCTGGCCTGTTAGCCTGCTGGCCTGGTGCCCTGCTCTGTCTGGGTGTTAGGGCCAGGGGGGCTGGTGGGGGCTGTTGGGGCTGGATGACTGGGGGGGGGGGCTAGAGAGGTTAGGGGGGCAGAGGAGCAGGGGGGCTGGGGGGGCTGGGGGGGCAGCTGTGGGCGTTGGGGGCCGTTACTTCTAAGAGGGTCTGTGATTAACCCGGTGGCCCCTGTGAGACCCTGTCCTTCTCACACTTAACCCCCCCCTCCACAGGGTCAACAGGACCAGGCTCTGATTGGCCGCTGGCCACTCCAGGACTTATTATGGTCTGGCAGAAAGGGTACTGTAGCTCCGTGCCAGCTTCCTGTAACTAGGCAACACAAGTGCACAATCACAGTACAGCATTCAGTATGTAATACTATACCCAGTATACAGTATATAGAATGTAGTGTACAGCATGCAGTATGTTGTGTGTAATGTGTGGTATGTAGATATAGAATGTAGTATGAGGTATGTCATGTGCATGGATTGTTGTGTTTAATATGCTGCAAGTGGTATCTCTAAAGATGATATCTTTCAATTATTCTACTTTTACCTCCAGATTACCTCCAGAGTGATGGAACCTCCAGGAGACAAGCAGTGCCAGGGTGAGTCTACCTGCAACCCAGCTAGGAAGTCCTTGCTTGGGCATGCTTCCAACTGCCAGCCCCTGGCTCCTGGTGAGGCCTATCACACACACAAACACTGATGTGAACATAAACACGCATGCACACATTTTCACATACACACAATCTGTCAAGGCCTTAATACGTGTTTTACCACAAACTAAACTTCACATTGTTTTGGAATGGTGGTTTTGGCAGTTCAGCTCAAAGTAAACAAGGTCAAATAGACTGAAAAAGAATCACGCTCCCTGTGTTTGAAAAGATCCTGTCAACAGTTATTCTAAAATGAAAAGAGAGAATAAGAGAGAAACCAAAATAACACAGCTGCTGGTGTGTAGTGAGAAAGCACATCGCTGGTTCAAGTTGAGAAAACAGTTTGATACCCTCCCTCCCTCCCCCCTCCCTCCCTCCCCCCCTCCCCCCTCCCTCCCTCCCCCTCCCCCCTCCCTCTCTCCATCCCTCCCTATCAGCATGTGTAAAATAAGGACAGTAGAGGTGAACCCAAACCAGATGTGAGTAGAGTAAGCTCCCACTCATCAACCCTGACTGGCATTACACACACACACACACACACACACATTTCCAGTCAGTGACTGAGCTATGTACTGGCTGGAACTGCGCAGTGTCACCTTGTTCAACTGCCAAACTATCAGCAAGAACAACGTCTTGAGAATAGCTTCAGATACCGTGAAGCATCCTCGTGCTGTGCTCCAGTCTCCACAGAACGTTCTGGTGACCTGAACACCGTTTTTTCACACACTCCTGCACACGCTCTCTGAACTCTGACCCCTTCCATCCCAACTCTTTCCTCCATCTCTTTTTAACCAGGGAGGAGATTGGGTATGCACACACACACCCTTAAGTCCAGACCAATTCTGACTGGCTCCAGGACAGCGATTAAACCGAATATCTGACTCAGCATTTCCTGCTTTACCCCTTTATCTCTGTCCTTCGGTTCTCTCCCTCTCTCCCTCCCTCTCTCTCTCTCTCTCTCTGATGTTATGACGCGCTATGATGTTCCCCCACACAGTTAGCCAGCAGGACCCAGGACAGCTCAGCACGTCCAGCGGGGAGCTGACCGCTCCTCCTGTCTGACCTCTTCCTCCACACACACACATTCTCTCCTCCGCTCTCTTTCATCCCCCTCTCCAAGCCGCATGGGCTGAGGTCTGGTTTCATGGGGCTAAATTGAATCAGGAAAATCAAGCTGGTCTCCACCGCGTCTTTAATGAGAGAGAGGGAGGGATTTCCAGGGTGCTCGCCCGACCTGTTTTCTTTAGCGGGGTCTGGCTGTTCTGAAGGGGAAGCCTGGGGGGAGGATTAACCAAAACCCTGAGGAAGGAAGAAACAGATATGCAGGTCCTCACACACACACACACCAGCTAGCAGGAGCCGGGAGAGGTGTGTGTGTGCTACAAGAGCTGCAGAGAGGTTATTTCCTCCCAGCGAAGAATCAAACGAGGGCCAGAGAGGAGAGGAGGACGAAAATCCGAAACACATTTCCCTCCTCTCGTCTAACATGAGGAACCTGCCCTCTGTCTGTTTGCTTTTCATCTGGCTGAGATTTGGCCGAGGCGTTTGGACAGGGTCTTCTCTCCGTCCCCCAGGAGGGGGGGGGGGGAGCTGACCCGGTGAGGGGACATGACACCCTCTGGGGGAACTGCCCCCCCCCCCCCGGCCCCGGGCCCCCACCACCATCTGCTAGGAGGGCTCACTCTCGCGGAGGTCATCCGTGCCATTTTACATAGTCTACCAAGCAGTCAGATGTGCATCTGATTGGTTTAGATTTGATCCGAAACAGTGGACGTTAGTGAGTGTAGTGAGTACAGAAGATTATTTATCGATCTCTCTTCAATGCTCCTCTCCTTTCCTCCCTTAATTTCCTCCCCTCTCCTCCCCTCTCCTCCCCTCCTCTCCTCCTCTCCCCTCCTCCCCTCCTCTCCTCCTCTCCCCTCCTCCCCACTCCTCCTCCCCTCTCCTCCTCCCCTCTCCTCCTCCCCTCTCCTCTCCTGGGGTGACAGAACGGAGGTGTGTGTTGGTTTGACGTGAAGGCAGGGTGCGAGGCGGAGAGGCGTTGGAAATGTTTGCAGCCTGAAAGAGAGCGCCCATGGGCGTGACAAACGAAGCCCACCAACACAAACAGCTCTGTAGGAACACCGCCAACCACAACAGACGTGCTCTCTCTCTCACACACACACACACTCTGAGAAGAGGGCTTGCCTGCCCTCTCAGCAGTGTCATAACCAAACCGCGAGCGCAGAGCGCAGGCTGACAGAGGCCTCGCTCTGCACCCACGCATGTGCGTAGGCCGCGCTGAGCAACGTACTCACGTGTGTCTCTGCGACCCTGGGGACGGCATCCCCTCTCTCTCATCTCTCTCTCTCTGTCTCTCTCTGTCTCTCTCTCTCTCTCTCTCTCTCTCATCTCTCTCTGTCTGACTCTCTCTCTCTCTCTCTCTCTCTCTCTCTCTCTCTCTCATCTCTCTCTCTCCTCTCTCTCTCTGTCTGTCTGTCTGAATCTCTCTCTCTCATCTCTCTATCTCTCTCTCTCTCTCACCCTCCCACCTCGCAGCCACACGCCGTTCATCAAGTTACCACGGTGACATTTTGGACGGTTGCCACAGGCCCCCTCCCTAATACTGGTTAAGGGGGCTTTCTTAAGTTCAGTTGCGTAACGTTTGAACAACGTTAGCCAGAAAGTACAGAAAGCACACACACAGGTTTCACTGACAGGACCGTAAAACACACTGGGATGGAAGATCCCGCGACGCTCGGACAGAACAAACCTCTCTGAGAGTTTGGTACAGTCCGATGAGATTACTTTTCTGAGTTTACAATAGTTCCCAGATAGAAGAATGTGTAACTGCGTTATGAACCTTTTACGGAACCGTTGACCTTTCTGTGGTGTTTGGTCTGTGGGACCCATAGTTCATGTTTACTCAAGGAAAAATCGCTTTACGGAGCTTATCTTTCCTCTCAACTACATTTCGATACATTATTTCAAAACATTGTAAAAAAAAAAAAAGAAAAAAAAAAAAAAAAAACTTTACCTAGGGGTACCCAGAGAGCAAAATACATCATGCAGTCCCCTTCCCATCTAATTGGAAAAGCAAAAGTATCTTGCTATCATCACCTCGCGCCCTGCATGCTTCAGTCAGGTGGCAGGCAGGTGTATCAGGACCTTGTAGTGATGTGGGCTGGGCTGTGGGAGCCACGCCTGGGTCTCCTCCATGCTAGCAGAACACCGTGCCCCACAGAGAGACTGAGACACGTGGGTCTTTGTGACGACGGAGACGGTCATGCACTGCTGAGAGGACTTCCTGGAGAGTGTTCCTGGCAGCTCAACCACTCACACCACAACACCAGCGAGGTAGTTCACTAGAACAAGCGCAGATCAGTACTGGGGGTCCTCAATCTTCTCATCAAGGAAATCCTGAAGGTTAAGTAACCACAGCACTACGGTGTGTGTGTGTGTGTGTGGGAGAGAGACAGACTTTGCGCCTCTTGCCAACCATCACTGACTCATGGACGCTCACTGCTCAACCACCGTGTAGGCAGAAAGAACCACAGCAGATGCTGTGTGTGTGTGTGTGTGTGTGTGTGTGTTGGGGGGCTGGATCTGGGAAACCCTCTCTTCACAACATACCTGGTGTGTGTGTGTGTGTGTGTGTGCAAGTGTGTGTGTGTGTGCGAGAGGGGGGATGCACCTGGTGCATGGGAGGACAGAAAAGGGCTTGCAGCTAAATGTCACCCCTATAAGTGAATTTTCTCACTTACTCCCTCAGGTTAAAGGTCACACACACACTCTGCTTTCTGTGGTCACACATCCAGTCAGGCTTTCTTAACTCAGGAAGAGTTTCTGTCTCCACGATTGTACTGTGAATGAAAAAAGTTTTTAAAAAAATGTCAATTTGTGCTTCAAACTCAATCTCTCAACAAGAGAGATTGTGAAAGGGGGTGTTTGCAAAGTGCCTTGACCCTAAACTCTGTCCTCCTGGAAAGTCCTGCCCTTTCTGGATGTGAGGGAGTTTTACCGCAGGGTTCTTTAACAGCAGTCAGTGAGTTCGCTTTGCTAAAACAACAGATCCTCCAGTATCGTTTGTGACGACATTTAAGGTCAGACGTTGATGTACACGACAGAGGGAGTCATACTTGTAACGTCCAATATCCATCTAAATATCGACGTGATTAGCAAACCTGCCACTCGTATGATATGTCGTATGAACACGGTCAGACACCGGTGTGCATCATCATCATCACAGGAATACGAAGAACTTTAAAGAATGTAAAAATAAGTTTGCATTTTGGATGTTTGTCCTGGAAAACTTGCAACTGAGGATAATGTCCTCAACAGGCATGTATGTGTGTGTTTGTGTGCGTGAAGGCATGTGTGAATGTGTGCGTGTGTGTGCGTGTGTGTATACTGTGTGTGTGCGAGCATGACATTTTGTAAGAGTTGGGAGGTGTTATATGTACTGTGGTGTAGATGGTAGATATATGATATATGATAGATGTTATATATGATATAACCTGAGGAGAACTTTGAAATGGGGTGACCAGGGGAGGGGGGGGGAGGGGGGGCGAGGAGTTGAACTTTTATACTCCAGAGGTGTATTGTGGAGTGCAGGGAGAGTGCTAATGTGTTTGGGTAGGGGCAGAGGGGAGGGAGGAGAGGGCAGTTATCTGAAACCAATCTCTCAGAAAACATAGCTCGCTACTGTCATGTGACACCTGTGGTCTGGAATCACTTCAGCCTCAATCAGGGTACCAGTTTACACACACACACACACACACACACACACACACAAGGACACACGCACACAAAGAACAAATGGGGAGGGATAGAAACAGTGAGAGAGCGAGCCAAACTGGCCATCAAATCATCCTCCACCTCAAATCTAATTTAGTGAAAAACTGCACTGCCTGGGTGAGCTGTGTGTTTGTCCGAGAGAGAGAGAGAGAGAGAGAGAGAGAGAGAGAGAGAGAGAGAGAGAGAGAGAGAGAGAGAGAGAGAGAGAGAGAGAGAGAGAGAGGAGAGAGAGAGAGAGAGAGAGAGAGAGAGAGAGAGGGAGAGGGAGAGGGAGAGGGAGAGAGAGAGAGAGAGAGAGAGAGAGAGAGGGAGAGGGAGAGGGAGAGGGAGAGGGAGAGAGAGAGAGAGAGAGAGAGAGAGAGAGAGAGAGAGATAGAGAGAGAGAGAGGGAGAGGGAGAGGGAGAGAGAGAGAGAGAGAGAGAGAGAGAGAGAGAGAGAGAGAGAGAGAGAGAGAGAGAGAGGGAGAGAGAGAGAGAGAGACAGAGAGAGAGAGTAGAAGAGAAAGAGAGAAAGGGGAGGGAGAGAGAGTGTGTCAAGTCATGCATACACAGAGCAAGTGTGTGAGAGCACCTCCTTCCACTCCTTCCTGATGAAGCTTACGCAGACGTCTGGCAAACCTGCCTCCCTGCTGACCTGCATCACAGTCACTCTCTCTTTTCCCTGCTGCTTCCAGCTCCCCCTGCCTCCTCCCAGCTTCCCCTCCTCCTCCTTCTCCCAGCTCCTCCCTCCTTCTCCCAGCTTCCCCTCCTCCTCCTTCTCCCAGCTCCTCCCTCCTTCTCCCAGCTTCCCCTCCTCCTCCTTCTCCCAGCTCCTCCCTCCTTCTCCCAGCTTCCCCTCCTCCTCCTTCTCCCAGCTTCTCCCTCCTTCTCCCAGCTCCTCCCTCCTCGTCCTTCTCCAGCTCCTCCCTCCTTCTCCCAGCTTCCCCTCCTCCTCCTTCTCCCAGCTTCTCCCTCCTTCTCCCAGCTCCTCCCTCCTCCCTCCTTCTCCCAGCTCCTCCCTCCTCCTCCTTCTCCCAGCTCCTCCCTCCTTCTCCCAGCTTCCCCTCCTCCTCCTTCTCCCAGCTCCTCCTCCTTCTCCTAGCTCCTCCCTCCTCCTCCTTCTCCCAGCTTCTCCTCCTTCTCCTAGCTCCTCCTCCTTTTCCCAGCTCCTCTTCACATAATGTTTTTTCCTCTCTTCCTGACAGCCAGACGGACACATCAGGACCCAGACTGGAGCACAAACACTGCTGCTGGAGGGAGGGGAGGGGAGAAGAGAGGAGGGGAGAGGAGAGGAGGAAAGGGGAGAGGAGGGAAGAGGAGGGAGAGGGGGTTACTGCTGGCAGGTGTATAGAGAGTGGGGTTCAGTCCAAGGGAGAAAGAGAAAAATAGCAAGGGGGAGATAGATGTCAGGAGGGAGAAACATAAGGGTGTGAGAGAGATGGGGGGAGGGAGGAACAGAATGAGAGAGAGAGACAGAGAGTAGGAAAGAGAGATGAAGATGGAGAGAGAGGGTGAGGTGGATGGGTTCAACAAGACCAACCATAGTGTGACTCAGGTTAAAAGAAAGAGGAAAGGCGCAAAGGATGGAAAAAGAGAGGAGAGAAGGAGGGAGGGGTGAGGAGGGAGCTGTTGTGACTATGAGGGGAAAAGAGAGAGAAACCCAGACACTAACAAAAACACTGGCCAGCACTTCAAGGACCCCTCCCCTCCCCTCTCCCTCCTCCATAAACACCCCCTACTCTCCACTCCACTGTCTCCCCTCCTCCCCTCACCCCACTCTCCCCCTCCTCCACCCTCTGTCTCCCTCGTTCCTCCTTCTCACCAAACATAAACAAATACTACATGGAAATCATCTCCATACTCCAAACTGTAATCCCAGCAGCCTCTGGTCTGAAGTAGGAAACACATTCTGTCTGTCTGCCTGGCTGTCTGTTGGTGTGCCTCTCTCTCTCTCTGTCGGTCCATTTGTCTGTCTGCCTGTCTGTGAGCTTATAAACCTGAAATAGACAGCCATATTGCAGTCTCATATTTCAG
The DNA here is from genome assembly GCF_054491055.1 of Hypomesus nipponensis. Taxonomy (NCBI): domain Eukaryota; kingdom Metazoa; phylum Chordata; class Actinopteri; order Osmeriformes; family Osmeridae; genus Hypomesus; species Hypomesus nipponensis. The sequence continues at coordinate 2,465,634 of NC_140376.1, read as the reverse complement.
CCAGCGTTCCCACTGCACTCTGCCACAGACATGGGGAGCTGGAGGGGAGAAGAGGGGAGAGAAGGGAGGAGGAAAGAAGGGCAGAGGAGAGGGAAGGAGAGTGAAGAGGAGAGGGGGGGGGAGAGGGAAGTAAGAGGGAAGAGGAGAAGGGAGGAGGAAAGAAGGGGAGAGGAGTAGAGGGGGGAGAGGAGAGGAGAGGAGGAGAGAGAAGGGAGGAGGAAAGAAGGGGAGAGGAGTAGAGGGAGGAGAGGAGAGGGAAGGAGAGGGAAGAGGAGGGAAGAAGAGTAGGGAAGGAGAGGAGGGGAGCAGAGGGAAGGTGCCTAAAGAAGCGAAACAGAGCTTTCCCTCTGAAAGTTTCCACTTTGGAGGAGGAGAAGGGACCCATGGGAAAGTTGACTCGACGAGAACGGCCAGCATGTGTATGTGTAATACTTCCCTCATCCACCACACACACACACAAACACACACACATGCAAACACAAACACACCAGAGCTCTGTCGCTCTCGCACACGCTTCACCTCTTTGTTTTGTCCTGTGAAGACGCAGTGTCACAGATTACTGCAGCTTCTTGGTGTAGCTGCTGATGACATCATCCCTGGGCTTCCACCCAGAGAGGCCTGCTGGCTCTCTGCCAGCTCCACATCTGCAGAAAGGCCTTGGACACACACACACGTACACACACATACATACACACTCACACACATTCTCCTTAAGGCCGTGGCATGTCTCCCAGCCCCCACGCTGCCCAGCCTGTTGCTTTGCTTTGTCTTCCTGCGACACTCTCTTGCAGTTCCAGCTGTGACTACAGAGGAACATTCGTATGTGACAGGAGATCCAATCAGAGACAGAGAGAGCAAAAGAGAGCGAGAGGGAGACAGGGAGAGAGAGATTGAGAGGGAAAGAGAGAGAGAAAGAGAGAGAGAGAGTGAGAGTAGAGAGAGAGACATAGAGAGAAAGTGTGAGAGAGAGAGATGAGTCACCTTTGACCCTTTCTCAGCAGAACAAATGCCCCTCTCTCCTACCAGGAGGGTGTGGTGGGAGGACTCAGAGAGGTGAGAGAAACAGATCTCCCAAGAGACACGTGTGTGTGTGTGTGTGTGTGTGTGTGTGCTAAGCTCAACCAAAGAAAAACACGTTCACTGTTTGCCCGTGTGCGTGTCATTAAGTGTGTGCAATCGAGAGCTATACTTAACCAGAGAAACTAATTATGTGTTTGCCTGTGTGTGTTCAAGTGCGTGTGTTTGTGTGTGTGTCTCTAACCAGAGAAGCATGGAGCAGAGAGCCACAAACATGGGCTGTTAGAATGTCCACAGTTGCCAAGCAGCCTGAAGGCTTCCAAACATCCTGAACCTCCCCTCGCCTCCCTCCCACCCTCAACCCCTCTACCCTCCCACCCCCTCCTTCCCTCCACCCCTCCCTCCCCCCACGTTGGTCAGGGTTCCCCAGAGAACCACAGCACAGCAGACCAGAGGATCCGAGGAGAGGAATGAGAACCAGATTGCTGTAACCATGCAACAACCTCCAGTCAGAGCTTCATGGAAACACACCACAACACACACCACGACACACACCACGACACACACCAAACAAGGAGTTCAGAGCCAGTTCTAAACCTGACCCGCGCAGAACGTACAGTCTGGTATCCTGGGTGTGTCTGTGAAGCGTGTGTGGGGTAACCAGAGGTGTGCCGGTGTGACATGAAGCTCTATAGGATGGGACTCCAGGTGAGGTTCTCCCAGAGAGAGAGGATGGGAGGTGAGGTTCTCCCAGAGAGAGAGAGGATGGGAGGTGAGGTTCTCCCAGAGAGAGAGGATGGGAGGTGAGGTTCTCCCAGAGAGAGAGGATGGGAGGTGAGGTTCTCCCAGAGAGAGAGAGGATGGGAGGTGAGGTTCTCCCAGAGAGAGAGAGGATGGGAGGTGAGGTTCTCCCAGAGAGAGAGAGGATGGGAGGTGAGGTTCTCCCAGAGAGAGAGAGGATGGGAGGTGAGGTTCTCCCAGAGAGAGAGGATGGGAGGTGAGGTTCTCCCAGAGAGAGAGAGGATGGGAGGTGAGGTTCTCCCAGAGAGAGAGGATGGGAGGTGAGGTTCTCCCAGGGAGAGAGGATGGGAGGTGAGGTTCTCCCAGAGAGAGAGAGGATGGGAGGTGAGGTTCTCCCAGAGAGAGAGGATGGGAGGTGAGGTTCTCCCAGAGAGAGAGAGGATGGGAGGTGAGGTTCTCCCAGGGAGAGAGGATGGGAGGTGAGGTTCTCCCAGAGAGAGAGAGGATGGGAGGTGAGGTTCTCCCAGAGAGAGAGAGGATGGGAGGTGAGGTTCTCCCAGAGAGAGAGGATGGGAGGTGAGGTTCTCCCAGAGAGAGAGAGGATGGGAGGTGAGGTTCTCCCAGAGAGAGAGAGGATGGGAGGTGAGGTTCTCCCAGAGAGAGAGGATGGGAGGTGAGGTTCTCCCAGAGAGAGAGGATGGGAGGTGAGGTTCTCCCAGAGAGAGAGGATGGGAGGTGAGGTTCTCCCAGAGAGAGAGGATGGGAGGTGAGGTTCTCCCAGAGAGAGAGAGGATGGGAGGTGAGGTTCTCCCAGTGAGAGAGAGGATGGGAGGTGAGGTTCTCCCAGAGAGAGAGAGGATGGGAGGTGAGGTTCTCCCAGAGAGAGAGGATGGGAGGTGAGGTTCTCCCAGAGAGAGAGAGGATGGGAGGTGAGGTTCTCCCAGAGAGAGAGGATGGGAGGTGAGGTTCTCCCAGAGAGAGAGAGGATGGGAGGTGAGGTTCTCCCAGAGAGAGAGGATGGGAGGTGAGGTTCTCCCAGAGAGAGAGGATGGGAGGTGAGGTTCTCCCAGAGAGAGAGGATGGGAGGTGAGGTTCTCCCAGAGAGAGAGAGGATGGGAGGTGAGGTTCTCCCAGAGAGAGAGAGGATGGGAGGTGAGGTTCTCCCAGAGAGAGAGGATGGGAGGTGAGGTTCTCCCAGAGAGAGAGAGGATGGGAGGTGAGGTTCTCCCAGAGAGAGAGGATGGGAGGTGAGGTTCTCCCAGAGAGAGAGGATGGGAGGTGAGGTTCTCCCAGAGAGAGAGAGGATGGGAGGTGAGGTTCTCCCAGAGAGAGAGGATGGGAGGTGAGGTTCTCCCAGAGAGAGAGAGGATGGGAGGTGAGGTTCTCCCAGAGAGAGAGGATGGGAGGTGAGGTTCTCCCAGAGAGAGAGGATGGGAGGTGAGGTTCTCCCAGAGAGAGAGGATGGGAGGTGAGGTTCTCCCAGAGAGAGAGAGGATGGGAGGTGAGGTTCTCCCAGAGAGAGAGGATGGACAGCAGACACACCACAGGGGGCCTGCTCCCACAGACATAACAAACCAGAGTGGTGTGTGTGTGTGTGTGTGTGTGTGTGTGTGTGTGTTGTTGTTTTCAGCATCCTGTGGTGTGAGTCTGGACTTGTCTGGAGGTTGGGCTCGTGAGAGTGCTTTCGTCTGTCACTACCCCCTGGTCTGGCCAAGCAACTTGTTTACATACCCGCCTAATTATACACCAACACACCACTTCATTAGTAGATTGAAGGGTATTTATTATCCTCAGAGTAGCTGAACATTGTGGGTCAATCTACAGCCAGTCACTACGTTCAGGTGTGTGTGTGCTTGTGTGTGTCTCAGAGTGTGTATTTGTGAGCCTGTGTTTGTACTGTATGTGTGTGTGTACTGTATGAGTGTTGCGAGGGTGTGTGTGTGTGTGTCACACTTCTGGGGTCAACCTGGGGCAGCTGCTGTGAGGTGATGGAGTGAAACACACATATGCTGACCCTAACCTTCGGAGGGAGGGTCTCTCCCTACAGAGAGAGAGAGAGAGAGAGAAAGAGAGAGAGAGACAGAGAGAGAGAGAGAGAGAGAGAGAGAGAGAGAGAGAGAGAGTACATACATGCGTTATGAGTACGTCTGAAGTCTGGCAATTTATACATGTTCCTGGCTAAATGTATTCATAATGCTCAGATTCCACAAGCCTAACACACAGCAACCCCTCACACACACACACACACACACACACAATTTGGTGTTTGTTTAATGTGGCATTTCAGTGTGAGGACAGGTTCTCCTGCTTCTTTCTTTATAAGGCCACTGTTAAAGCCCCTCTCCCCCCCACACACACACATCTCCCTCCACACACACGCGCTGGCACGATCCCCACACCCCATGTATCTTGGCTGTGTTCACTCAGTGTGTTTCATCTCCTCCATCTTCACCCTGACCCTTCTACTCCCTCCCCCATTCTCCTCCTCCTCCCCTCCTCCCCCCCCCCCCCCCCCGTTGATCCTCCTCCCCTCCTCGCCCTCCCCCCTCTTTTTATTTGCCATGTTTTCTCCTTCAGAACAATCTTACCTCCCTTGAACGCCTCCCCCCCCAAACCACATAAACACACACACACACACAGAGAAAGGTTGAATCGTCTGGTGTGTGTGCTCTGCTTCTCCTCAGCCTGGAGATGTCTGACAGAGCCTCATAAATCCAGCAGAAGCAGGCAGGGTGGAGAGGGTGAAGTTCCCCATCTCTGTTTGAAATCCTTCTAAGGGTAATAAGGTTCATTCTGGGAACACGTCCACATACAGTCTCAGCTCATTTCTGTTATATTTATTAGCTGTTCCTCGACATCGCTGCCTTCAATCAGTAGAGACAGATTCTGTCTTTCCCCCAGTCGCCTCTTATCGTTGGTGATTGTGTTTGGTTTTCTCGGAGCGCATGAAGGTTTGGTTCTTGATAACCTTTGACCTGTGAGAAAACCGTGGCGCGGCGCTCAAAACTTCTTTAACGCTGACATACGTGTCAACTGGAGACGGGGCAGAAGTCCCCTGACACGTCTCTGACCCCTGACCTTTCTGAACACGCCGAGAAGGAAAGGTCAGAGACACATTATCTGCTTTGAATGTCTGCCATTAAGGGTTTGCTATACTTAACACCTTTTTGTAATAAACTGTCAACTCCCGCTATGCTCCCCCCCCCTCCCCCCTTCCCGAGAGTGCAAGAGGGAGACAGAACAGAGAAGACAGAGAGAGACAGAGAGAGACAGAGAGCGAGAGAGACAGAGAGCGAGAGAGAGATAGAGAGAGAGAAAGACAGAACAGAGGGAAAGCGAAAAACGAATATCCAACTAACCGTGACGTTTAAGAGACGAAACTCTGGGTTTTGCTTTCTGAAATAACAGGCAGATGTTTCAGCACAGAGGAGGAAGGGAGGGGGGCTACCCGAGAGCAGCCGACACCCTCCGGGGACGCCATGACGATCCTGTCAGAACCCCCACACCCCCTCAGACCCCCCCCTCTCAGTACCAGGAGGAACCACAGAGAAAAGCTGCTGGTCTGGAAAGACCTCAAGATATGCTGGATTAGCAGTTAGCTATAGCTATTCAAAGTGCGTAGACAGAAATGCACACCGTGACACAGGATAGGTTCAACTGCATGTGGAAATGTATTTTGATGACTTTGAATCGCCAAACAAACACAATCTCATACAGACTCGCACAGAATCTCTTTCATGGGTGTTTCAGTGACCTGCCAACTATTTGAAAAACAACCCAAAGTGACAAAGAAACGTGTGCTAAAATAAGCACGAAATCCTGAAAGGACATCCTTAAAGCTTGGCGATTAGCGCTACACAATTAGCCTCTCTGCTCTGTTGTAAAAACTCTGGCCCCTGCGTAGCCCCGGCTAGCATAACCGCCAAAATATGCTAAGCCACGACAGCGAGGGGTGCCAGATTTGGCAAAGGCGATTTCTATTCTCCGAGGGGCTTGCCGCCATGAAACGTTTCCCTCACTGCGGAGTGCGTCACAGCGGCTAAGCCCCTCGGTTGTTTGCAAAAGGCCCCTTCTGAAGTCAGAAACCAGCTCGCCAAGTTTGTGACGGAACTCTGGCTTTGTGATGTATTTTGGACCTCAGGAAGCAGGATGCCCTTCTCCTGTAAACACTCATATCACAATGCTTGGTTCTGTGGACAGTCTAACATGCTGCTGCAGCAGATTTTGCCAGCTGCTGTAGAGTGGCTGACCTGTGACCTACTGCTTCACCAGCAGCAGTCACATAAGGACAATGCTGTCCTCATATCCTACTACGATCTAACCCATTCAGCACACAGCACAGTTGCTTGACAATTAAAAACAACCGTTAAAAACAGAAGGTGTTTGCCGTGTCATAGATGGCAGTCATCCATTTGGATCTCTTGCCTTCCTTTCTATTTAACGTGCACCCCCGAACAAAGCTTCCTCCAGGATCTCAACATCAGGGAGGTCAGCGTTGTCTCAACAACACACGACAGTGTTGTGTGTTAGCCTGAAAACCCAGGCTGGGTTTATGGTTTGGAGCCAGCTGGGCGCATGTCCTCACAGAAGGATTGAGGTGGAGGTAACCTGTTATGAGTAATGACACACACACACATCGCCGCCTCAAAGTGGATTAGCTGCCCGTGTCATTATTATACGTCTAAAAGTCCGAGCACACGTGTTCATCTCGTTTCACACTCCATCCTGGTTCTGGGTGGAAGGGTCTGCAGCGCATCGCAACCAAGATCGGGTTCCCCCGGTCGGAACGCTTACGTTCAGGATACCTTCCGGAACCTTCCTGTGTTTTCTAAAACCCCTGCTCCATGGGGTGCGTTCAGGTTACTAAAAAACCGTGGACCTGTGTGTGTTTCTAACGTCTCTGGGCTAAATGGTGTCATTTGTTTGGTTTTAATAAACCCAGCTGTTTTTCTTGGGAGCAATCGTCGGCGAGCAAATTGCTTTCTAATCACATCATGTGGAAAGTCTAGGTCCAAGTGCAGCCGGAAGCCCTGTTAGCTGACAGGCCTCTGGGAGAGCCCAGCCCCAAACTCAAACAGCTTGTATTAACACACCTCTGCTTTCATTACAAAGGAAAACATGTCACTTTATTTTCCCTGGTCAGCCTCTAATCAAAGTGATGGGCAGGGTGACGAGGGTGGGTGACGAGGGTGGGGCACTTGTCACAGGCTGGACGGTGAAATTGGCTCTAATTGTGGCCCGCTCACCAGGTGTATGACTCCCTTGAACACTCAGTTTCGTCCTGACGAGAAAAGCTGACTTCAAATCTGTTCGTTTTTTTTCCAGTGTTTTTCGTTACGCCGTGTCTGTAAACATTTCGCAGGTCGACTCTGTAGTTCAACTGTTTTAGCTTGTTTGTGAAGTTGCCAAACGCAAACACTGTACGGTGAGAAAACTGGGACGGTTTTGGGCTTTCTCCACGTTTTAACGTCACTGTTTTTATCGTGCTGTAAAGTCAGATAAACAGAGGAAGCACAAAGATAAAAGAAAAGGTTGATAAAAAAAAAAAAAAACTAAAAAGACATTGTGTCCTGGACATGGACGACAATGCCTGGTGGTGAGGAACACCGTGTAAGAACATGAATAAAACACGAGTGTTCAGGAAGAACCCGGGCAGCCCGAGGAGACCCGAGTGGCCATTTAAATAAGCAACGACTCTGGGCTGGCCACCAACACGTTTCCATAACAGGAAAGGTCAGCATTGTGGGTCTTAGGGGGGAGGGGGGGGCGGTGGAGGGGGGGAAGGGACTCTCAACATGGTCCAGTACTGTCCTTCAACCTTTACACCCCTAGTCCTAGTTCAGGGTCAGGGACCTCTGTCCTGGACTTGATCCAACCATGGTCTCATATCACACATAACATAATGACATACATTTATATAATGTCGAGCTACGTAACTGGATGATTTGAACTGTTTTAACCCCCCCCCCCCAAGTCCAACCCACGTCCACACGCAACATCAAGATGACCGCAGTTGTCCACGACAACACGTCACCATGGCAACGTGGCACCACAGCAACTTAGGTTTGTTTCCCTCGACGTCCCTGACGTCTGTCCAGTACTGTTTCTCTGCCGGACCCTTCCGGACCCCGGCTGCCTCAGCAGCGACGCAGGGAGGAGGTGTTCCTGTGCAGCTGCCAGGAGATCTCCCCGGCGCTGCAACACCGCCGAGGAGGGCTCGTCCGCGCCAGCGCAGACCGCGCTTACACAACACGGGAACAACGGCTCAGCCAAAACACCGGCGTCAAAACACACACACATTCCCCCCACACGCACACAATTTCAGAAGACCACAGAAAACCAAATGAAACCAGATAAAAAGTCTTGTTTTATACCCGTGTTAGCGAAACGAGTGCCAATTCTTCTCTGTGAGGGGCCGAGGAAATAACGCCTGAGCACCACTCTCAGACAGATAACGCCTGAGCACCACTCTCAGGCAGAGAGGAAGAGGCCCTCTTCAGTCTGGGCTGGTGCATGCGCTGGTCTCATGTGGACACCACAAGGGTGCGAGGGCACTTCATGCCTGAATGTTGGCCGTACACGCGTGCGTCCTGCTGTCAATGGCTGTGGACTGTGTGCTTGAAGTTGCGTTCCATACAAAACAACGACAGAGGAAGTCTAAATGGCTTCTGGTCTTTCTCTACAAACGGGCCCCGGGGGGAGCCCCTGAGGACACACACACACACACACACACACAAGCCCTTAGACCTTTAACACCTGGACAGACAATACCTCTCTATGTGCTCGACTCTTAAAGACATACTCACCGCTGTGTATCAGTGGTCGGAGCACTGTAAAAAGGTCAGACAGCAGCCGTCAGAGGCACTCTCTGACAGCAGGCTTGTTTGCCGGGCTTTTAGCGGCGACCACACTAAAACATCAATCGGCAGCACTCAGGACTGCAGAGGGGAGGGGGCTGGCACGCTTGTGCTCTGACTCAGGCTAGTCAGTCAGCTTCCTCTCACTACACTGATGTGGTCTATGTCCCAGTCCTGGTCTGTAATACAGCTGTTTAAAAACACATACATACATACATATATAGAGAAAGACAGAGCGAGAGAGAGAGAGAGTGTTAGCAAAGTTAAAGATGTAACTGTTATCCTGGATAAGAATGATTTTGTGTTCGGCATTCCTTGTGTGTAAAGAGAGGCCTACCCCCAAATCTGAACTTTGGGGAACACGAGGCATACGTAAACAAGGTGACCTGGGCTGACCACTCTCTCTTACTGGAGAGGCCATAAAAGATATCTGGCCTTATCTGTGTTGGGTGAATCATGTGGTCAAGCTTACAGGGGTCAGAGAGCGCACACACACACTCAAACACGCATGCACACACGCTAGCCAGGTCTATGCAAGGGAGCCAATGAAGGAAGAGCCTTGGGACATTTGCATGCCTTTGTTTTAGCCAATAACTGTAAAGAGTGGTTCTGCTTAAATAGCTTGCTAGCACAACATGCTAGCGGACAAACTTTGTAGCACAATGGCGTGTGAAGCAATAAAGCTTTCTTAAACTTGTTCACCGACTGACCCTGCAATGTTTGATAGAGTAATATTTCTGACAGAGAGAGAGAGAGAAATGTCTGCATGATTTGATTGTGAAATCATGAAAGTATATATAACATCTGAAGATAAGGCTCTACTTTATTTCAAACATATTGATCTTGTGCAATACCCAAGTTTTTCTTCTCAGGCATTCTCAAAGGTCACCTATCCTCCCACATTTAGTTGATCCACATAATGTTCCCATGTAAGCACTGAGCTCTCAGGACCCAGTAGCATAATATTGACACTGGAGCGGTTAGCAGACACAAAAGCACTAATAGATATAATTATATGATATAATTATCCAGTACAACAACAGCAGATAATACCCTGTGTGTGCATGTGTGTGTGTGTGTGTGTGTGTGTGTGTGTGTGTGTGTATGTGTGGGATACACCCTGGAAACCATGGAGCTCACACACAGATGGGTAGGGTGTTTTGCTACCACACATGCCCAGCTAGGGCTCATTGTGAGTGGGTGTGGGCGACCGAGAGAGAGGTCGGTCTGGTCTGGGCTGCTTGGCGGTTGGTGTTTTTGGTACTTAAATCTCTTGTGGCTGTGGGAAACAGTGATGCATTTATGCGAAGTGTTCAATACAGTAGATTAGAGCTAAGTCACATTCCTTTGTGGGTTTTAAGAAGGCGCTGCCAAAGAGTTTTTGCTCTATTTATAGGCAGATTAATGGTCTACTAGAAATACCTGGTTACAGTAGAATGTAGCAAAAACATAAACAGACTAATGTAATCGTGTTTGAGCTCCAGACAGAGCTGGTGAACCCAGAGTGCTCTCTCTCTCTCTCTCTCTCTCTCTCTCTCTCTCTCTCTCTCTCTCTCTCTCTCTCATCCCCTCCTCCACACACTGGTCCATTTCTGTAATTAAGGACCTGCTCCCTCCCTCCCTCTCCCTCACACACACACAGGACGATGATGGAGAACAAGAGAAAGGAGCGTTGGGATGAGTTGGGGGCGTGGCCACGGGAGACAAAGGGAATGTCACGCCACAAATACAACAGGAGAGGGAGGGAGGGGGCTGGTGAGGGGGCTGGTGAGGGGGGGGGGGTCTGTTCAGGGGATGATGAGCTGGCCTTCCAGAAAGGGAGGCTGACACCATCACCTGATGACTCACCTGCCTTCAGGAACGCATCATCACCAGTGTGACATCATCAGGTTAACTTAACTCCCAGACACACACACACGCACACATAATGCTCTTATCCTCTTAACACACTTATCCACTTAGATTAGGACAAAGCATCAAAGTGAAGCCCATTACAGTAGCGTAGAGTGAGTAACTACACCAGCAGAGGTGGAAGTCTCCTTAAATGATAGATGAAGGATGAAAGACGTCGACCTGACCTCATCCACCTGACGAGGAGTTGACGCCACGTGTGAGCAGAGAGAGAGAGACAGAGTGTGAGCGAGAGACACAAAGAGAGAGAGAGAGAAACTGAGAGAGAGAGAGAGAGAGAGAGAGAGAGAGAGAGAGAGAGAGAGAGAAACTGAGAGAGAGATAGTTGTGTTTCTTTTGTGCTACTACAGAACCGAGCCGTTTAACGAGATTGATGACACTGGCCTTGGTTTTGAAAGCTGCATCTTTCACAATCAATACCGTCTGTACCTCACTGTGTGTGTGTGGTGTGTGCGTGTATGTCTGTAGTGGGTGTGCTTAGTTAGTGGGGCGTGTGTGTGTGTGTGTAGCGAGTACAGTGTGTGTGTAGTGTGTGTCGTGTCTCCCGTACCTACTTTAGTGACATGTGGAGCTGATCGGAAGATCACAGAGATGAGAGAGGAGCATGCTCATGCCAGACAGCCGTTATCATGTATCATAACAATAAATCCACTTGGCAAACACACACACGCACAAACCACACACACACACACAAATAATAAATCCTGCCTTCCCCCATCACCCCCACCTCTCCTGTCCTTGAGTCCTGAGTGGAATATTAAAGAAGACTCAGCCCTCTAGAGCTCTCAAATTAACCCTGAGTATGTGTGTGTGGTTGTGTGTGTGTGGTTGTGTGTGTGCGCGTGTGTGATTGTGTGTGTGTCCCCACTAAAAGCCTCTACAACGAGAGTCTGCTCGGCCACCATCAGCGCTGACTGATGCTGCGAAGGTCCCCACCGCAGCCCCCTTATGGATCCGCCAGGGAGGAATCATTCCCGGCGGACCCTCCCGATCTGGTCATCTGCATGTCGTTATCCTCCTGGGCCTGCTGGAGAACACGCTGTTCTGGAGACATCTCCCAACCACACCTGGGAGACCATGAGCTCCCACACACTCAGAGACAGAGAGAGACAGAGACACAGTGGAGGGATCAGTGCGTGTGTGTGTGTGTGTGTGTGTGGGAGGGGGCTGTGTGTGTGTGTGTGTGTGCGCCCGTGTGCCGAATGTGCCTGTGTGCGTGTGTGTGTGTGTGAGCAGCCAGACCGTGGCTGCAGGGCCTGTCAGGGGGGGGTCAGGTGTTGAGAAGTTCTGCTTCTGTGTGTGTGTGTGTGTGTGTGTCAGACCGGGTCGTGCCGGGTCGCTCCGGAGGGATCCTGTTCTCGGTGTTCTGGTTCTGGTAAGTCCCTTCTTCATTATGGATGTCGTGAAAGACGAGCAGGTCTGGAAGTGGAACAGTCGGTTTGGGGCCACACAGGAATGCACCCATCACTGTTGTCTCCATCAAGCCTACCAACCTGAAACGAAGATAGAGAAATGTGTCTGTCAACATCGGTCATGGCGTTTTGAAATAGACATCCCTTCTTCCCAGTCGAGAATGAGATTACTCGGAGATGGAAATCCTCCGACGATTTGGAATGACGGGGAGTTTTTTGGGTGAGGCGCTGCAGCGACGGCGGGTGCTCGGGTCTGAGGCCTGTGTGCGTGCGGAGGTTCCTGTTTCTCAGCGAAAGAGGGACAGGGAAACTTTGATGTCTCTGAAACAGCTCGACAACCTCAACTGGTTGGGATGATCAAAGCTTTTTCTGAACACACATGTCACACAATCAGCGAGGCTTCGAAAGGTCACTCTCTTTCTACCCCTCCCTCTCTATCTCTCTCTCTCTGTATCTCTCCCGTCTCTCCCTCTCTCTCTCTCGTCTCTCCCTCTCTCTCTCTCTCTGTATCTCTCTCTTTCTCTCTCTCTCTCTCTCTCTCTCTCTCTCTCGTCTATCTCTCCTTGTCTTTCTCTCTCACACAAAAATACACGCAATACACAATACACTCAACACAGCCACACACAGTTTAACCCGTTTAGCAGAGTACCGTATTTTTCCATTGTCACGTAACAAATCCATTCTTACGTCTACGAAAATTATTTTAGATATAGCATAAGTTTAGCTAGCTTGCAACTTCTGAGGATAGCATACCGAAGTTAAATTAGCCATGTCATTAGCAATGTTAGCTAATGTTGGTTTGCTAGCTGTATATAACTTTTCACTGGGTCTTGCAGCTGTTTGATTTACTGAAATTATTATGAAATGTTATGTTCTACTAGCCATTTGCCAACTTTAGCGAGTCACTGTATTTCCAAGCCCTGATAGTGTAACTGAGACCACACAGTAAATAATTCCTCTTTCAATTCCTCTTTCAATAAGCCCCCGTTCCAGTGTTGAGCATTAAATTAGCTGCATGGTCTGTAGAGATCTTATGACAAAGCAAACTTTTGTTCTAAAACCGGGCTATACGCCGCTTCGAAATATAAGCCGCACAATCACAAGAACACTGTAAAATCGGGGTTTATTTCCGAAAAATACGGTAGTTGGTTAGATCATGATCGGCGTGTTTGTTCCAGTCGTGTTCAGAAGCTGCTGAAGCAGCCAGGCGTGGATCTACAGTTACATTTCCAGGATCTCCAAACGCAATCCCCCTCCTGTGAGTTCCTGTAAACACGATCGAGTGTGCATCCAGCCTGTGAATGTGTGTGAGGTTGGACTGTACAGTACCTGTGTGTGTAGGTGGGGGGCAGCTGTACAGAGTTATATACAAAATCCAGAATTACCCCAGAGTAACTGGTTGCTCTTTTCTTGGAACACACACACACACTTTCACACAAACACAAACACCCTCCTACAGCATCTTGTCACAGTCACAGAAAGACATCTTGCTGGAAACTTTATCATCTTGGTGTGTGTCTCCAGGAGGTCTCTCTGAAAGCTGGTACTGGTTTTCTGCAATAGCTTTACACACACACACACACACACACAATTCCTCTTGGACCTGTGCCACTTTGTCTGCAGTTTGTAAAAGATAGGGACAGCTGCCACACACACACACACAGACACACACACACACACACTAAGAGACAGGCTTACAAAGGGACACACACACTAAGAGACAGGCTTACAAAGAGACACACACACTAAGAGACAGGCTTACAAAGGGACACACACACTAAGAGACAGGCTTACAAAGGGACACACAGAGGCTGTCGGTCACTTCTGGGAACTGGGCTCAGGCACCAGGGTGCACATTTCCAGTCAGTCAGGTGACCAGCGCTGCCGATGGTCATGTGATCAGCTGCTTGCGCTCTCTCTCTCTCCTCTCCTGTCTTCTCTCTCTCCCTTTTACCCGGCCTCCCACCCTCTCGCCTTCCAGCACTCGCTGATTAACAACCTCCTCCCCCCATCCCTAACGTCGTTTAGCTGGAAAGAAATCCCATCTTCGTCTCTCGCTGTGCCCTTCTCATCTCCCCTCCCTTCATCCCTCCTCCTCCCCCTCCTCCCTCTCCCGAGATCTTGTTGTCTGTTCTGGTTTAATAATTCAGTGCAGCTCAGAAACCTAACTGACCACACAGTACTCTGGGAAGAGAGCAGAGAAAGAGAAGGACAAGCAAGATGGAGGCAGAGAGAGAGAGAGAGAGAGAGAGAGAGAGAGAGAGAGAGAGAGAGAGAGAGAGAGAGAGAGAGAGAGAGAGAGAGGGAGAGGGGGTTAGAGAATGAGAGCAGGAGACAAAATGAGAAAAATGGGGGAACTATCACACTGTATATATGGAGAAAGGAAAGAGAAAGAGAGACAGAAGCAGGTGTCTGCAGCTTCCCAGGAAAATCCCCTCTCCCCCTACCCTCCCCCCTCTCCCCCTACCCTCCGATCACCCCTCTGCCCCTACACTTCCCCATTTCTCTCCCCTCCTAGTCAGAGCCGCAGCCAGGCCCACTGCAAATAGCCGTCCACCTCTGGCCTGACCCAGTGAGAAACCAGGAAGTAGCTCTACCAGGAAATGTGGGGCAGATCACGTAGCATGACGAGGCAGCTCTGCCAGCTGACCTCACACGCCTCACTGACCAGGACAGGACAGGGGTGTGAGGGGCACTGTGGTGTGTGTGTGTGTTTGAGCATGGATGGGGTATACATAGTAAACATGAACCTCAAGATCAGGGGGCACAAGCAGAAACTACTGCATGAGTGGGAAATCCCCTCCAAACATTAGAAATGCAAATGGTCCGATGTGTGTTTCTGTGTGCGTGTGTGTGTGTGTGGTGGCCGGGGGGGGGGGGGGGGCATGGGGACAGGGTGAAACCCCCCTCCTCTATGTGGCCCCATGCTTGGCTGAGCCGGGGGGGGGGGGGGGGGAAACGACGACGACAGTGAGTTCCCCTCAGGGAGGGCGGCAGGGTGGCAGTAAGCAGAGAAGAAGGAATTCCTGACCTTTTCATCTCAGCTCACTTTCACCCCGCTCTCTCTGTCTCGCTCTCTCTGTCTCGCTCTCTCTCTCTCGCTCTCTCTGTCTCGCTCTCTCTCTCTCTCTGCGTGTGTCACTGACTGTCAGAAAGAGAGAGAGCGAGAGGGAGACAGGAGAGTGAGAGAGAGAAAGAGAAACAGAGAGAAAAAAAGAGAGAGAGAGACAGATGGTTGTGGGTGTTGTGCGTCCACCAGTTGAAGTGTGCGCATGTGGTATTAGGGGAAAGAAATATGACTTTGGTGTGAGTTGAA
The DNA here is from genome assembly GCF_054491055.1 of Hypomesus nipponensis. Taxonomy (NCBI): domain Eukaryota; kingdom Metazoa; phylum Chordata; class Actinopteri; order Osmeriformes; family Osmeridae; genus Hypomesus; species Hypomesus nipponensis. Next base: position 2,450,380 of record NC_140376.1, on the reverse strand, counting down.
GGGGGTACGGCTCTGGAAGGTGGACAAACCACTCTGGCTGGGCCACTGGAGGGGAGGTTGTGTGGGGATCCACAGGCTTACAGTCAGCCAACACACACACACGCTTGCGGTGCCTTGAAGTGACCAGCAAGTTCAAAGGTCAAGGTCCTTACCTTGCCACCTGACCAGTGACCCCTTGACTCATAGGCACAGATTCCTCGTCCCAAACAAGCGGCAGGAGAGTTCCGTGTGTGTTACCACTTTTTTTCTTTTTTTGAAGTAATGATTGTGTCAATGGAAGGTTGTTTTGTGCAATTACAATCAGTGTGTGATTGTTGTACGGTGGAACAGCCCCAACTTGAGGAGCGACTCGACAGTGAGGCTTCTCTTACTCCAAGATACAAACGGTTTCTTTTTCTCACGAAGAGTCACAGCCCGTCACCACACACACACACACACGCACACTGGCACACACACTTACACACGTCTGCCTGTCATTCAGCAGATTCTGACAGAGGCAGGAAACAGGGGGTCTGTTCTGCCCCAGGGCGCTAACCCTCTGAACCTTCAAACCCTCGACTCAGGCACGCATCAATACACGTCGCTCATAAAGACAGCTCTGCTCTACCCTGTTAAACACACACACGCGCACACCACACGCAAACAACTTCTATCTTTTAAACACCCACACCCACAAACACGCACACAATCACACACACTGACACAAAGACACACACTGACACAAACACACACACACACACTTACAAACCATTCTGTCAGCCCTGCGGGCTTCGCAGCCATGTCTGGGTGGAGCAGCCTAAAGCAATGACCCTCACTGCCTATAATGGCTCTTTGACAGTTGGCCTGCTTGGGCTTGAAAATAGCCACATAGTTTCCCAGCAACCGTCCAGCCTTGCCCTGAAACCTAGACCCAGACACGGAGTGTGTGTGAGTCTGAAAATTATGCACATCTATGACCTGGAGAGAGGCCCCATCTGACAGACATTAGACAGACTGCTACACAACTACAGGGTCCTGTTCCGTAAGCACTCACACGCGCACACACACACACACACACGCACTCACACACCATAACATACTACGCACCAGTTCCTCTGACACACATAGAAAATGAAATTTGCATAGGCTGAGGTCATGGTAGTATTTCTGGTAAAGTAGTCTGGAGGAGAGTAGTTCTTTGAGACATTACATCACACACACACAGATGCATAGTGACAGGTGAGTTTTTTCACAGAAAGAGCTCCCTGCTATATTTCACTCTGTCTGCCTCACTTTACTCTCCCTCTCTCCCTCTCTCTCTCTCTCTCTCTCTCTCTCTCTCTCTCTCTCTCTCTCTCTCTCTCTCTCTCTCTCTCTCTCTCTCTTCTCTCTCTCTTTCTCTCTCTTTCTCTCTCTTTCACCCCCCCCTCTCTCTCTCTCTCTCTCTCTCTCTCTCTCTCTCTCTCTGTCTACACATAAAAATAAAATCAAAATATTTTGCCAATACATATTTGCTGTACATGTGTGTTACTGAACACACGTTGAGCACGTGTTCCCAAGGTCTTCTGGACGCCTTGAAAAGGTCTGAAGATCAGAACTGTGACAGCGATGCATTTCCAGGGGCCCCTTCACCCAACAACAAGCCAAGGAAATGGAGTGTTACAAAACACGAGCAGAACAGTAATTGGTTTGAGTTTCCGATAGAGACATCATGCCAGATTCCAACGCCTCGAGGGCAACAACAGCACCACAATGACTCCTCTGTCAGACACACACACACACACACACACATACACACAGTGTATTAAGACCCTGCAAACTGTTCAGTATTCCTGTGGTTTTCCAGAATCATTTCCACACCTGACATTAATGACAAGGCTTAGAGCAGTACATGCCTAAGCGCATACCGGCAAGGCACTAGAGTCAGTGTGTGTGTGTGTGTCAGAGGTCAGGCTGTCTTTAGGAAGACATCTCCTGTGCTAATGATCGCTGCTGCAGCTCTGACAGTCTGACTAGCAGCTCCCTGCTCCACCTTGCCCCTCCCTACCCCACCCACACTCACCTGTCCTCGGGGCTGATGGGGGCCAATGCTGGGATGAAGGGTCAGGGGTAGGAGGGTGGGGGGGGTGGGGGGTAGTTAGGGTTGCAAGGGCGGGGCGGGTGAACTCTGCTACCACAGTCAGTCGAGCTCACTCATTAACCACAACGGAATGTCACAACGGAATCAAACGTCGGAACCTTCCTGTGGAATGTGATGTCCCTCAGGTCCTAAAGAGCGCTCTGTATCCCTCCCTTGTGTCTCTCCCTCTCTACCTCTATCTCTCTATCCCTGTCTCTTTCTCTCTATCCCAGTCTCTCTCTCTGTCCTGGTCTCTCTCTCTCTCTTCCCCCCCTCTCTCTTCCTTCTTCCTTCTTCTCAACCTCACCTTCACCCCCCTCCCCCTCTCCTCCGCTCGGAAAGATTGATGCAGTACAAGTCGGATTAAAACATCAACTAAACTCTTTAAACTCCTTTATTCTAAAACCATAACAAATTCCAGCGAAAGAGCGATGGTTTACATATTTATGTTCCGTAATGATGCATGCAGTGGAATATGTTCACAGCCAAGACTATGAAAAGGAAAGTTTATATGTTTAAATACAGTGAACATGGTGCATTTGACATACATTGAGGACGTAATGAATGTACTTTGGAATCATGGCCCAGCTTTAAACTAACAAACACCCGAACTCTGACAGCAGGGAGCAAGTATACACCCACACACACACATACACACACACCTACACACACGCTCTTGCTTTCTCTTTTACCCTCATACACACACATGCACACACACAGTCTGTCTTGCTTTCTGTCTCACACTCACTCACATACCCCCCTCCACACACACACACACACACACACACTGATGCAGTACTGAGTGACTCAAACTAAAACTTAAACAAACAAAGTGTTTGTTCTGCCCCTTACTTCTTATTCCTCATCAAGTCTGAACTCCCAGACTGAGGTGAATTCCTTGTTTCTTATCTCCCTGAGCCAGCTCCAGCTAACCACACTGTCTTCTGGGGAAGCTCAAACTGAGAGCTGAGCCAAGCTTCTCTCTGTTAAACATTACTCCCAGGAATCCCCCTTGTTTTCCAGTGGTATATCTGTATATGTCTACAGTATACTTGTGTGTGTGTGTGTGTGTTGCTGTGTATGTCTCTGTGTCTGTGAGAGCCTGCACTACATTCATGTGTGTGTGTGTGTGTGTGTGTGTGTGTGTATTTGCTCTAATAGACACTAAAAGGTTTCTCAGAAGCCATCCCTTGTTCTGAGTAACCAACACATTCCTGTCTCCAGGGGAAGAAGGTAACTGCCATGTAACAACACCTTGCTTCATCCCAGGGTTACACCTGGTTACCCAGGGTTACCCAGGGTTACCCAGGGTTACACAGGGCAGCAAGTGAGGTCTGCAACTGAGCAACTGGGCTCCCTGACAGCCTCTCTCTCTCTCTCTCTCTCTCTCTCTCTCTCTCTCTCTCTCTCTCTATGTCTCTCTCTCTATTTCTCTCTATGTGTCTCTCTCTCTCCATTTCTGCCTCTCTCTCCATTTCTGCCTCTCTCTACCTCCCTTCTCTCTCTCTCTCTCTCTCTCTCTCTCTCTCTCTCTCTCTCTCTCTCTCTCTCTCTCTCTCTCTCTCTCTCTCTCTCTCTCTCTCTCTCTCTCTCTCTCTCTCTCTCTCTCTCTCTCTCTCTCTCTCTCTCTCTCTCTCTCTCTCTCTCTCTCTCTCTCTCTCTCTCTCTCTCTCTCTCTCTCTCTCTCTCTCTCTCTAAGAAAGACACGTATGTTTTTGGCTCTGATAAACCCTGTGGAAAACAGATAAATCAGGAAGATATTTCCTCTGTTTAAACACAACACACACCTGCTCCGACAGGCCTCAACTCCTGAACTTACAGCCAACCTTGGAAAGACACACACACACACGCATCCCCTCACACACAAACATGTGCGCACACGCACACCATCCGAAAATGTGAGCACGCGCAGAAAGAGAAAAGCTGCTGCTGCCTCAACATTCAGCTGAACCTGGTCCTGAACTCCAGTCAGGAGGGGAAACACTGCCTCTCTTTCCCTCTCTCTCTTTCCCTCTCTCTGTCTCTCTCTTTCTCTCTTTGTCTCTCTGTCTCTCTCTCTCTCTCTCAGGCCTGGGCCTTGGTTTATTTGGGCGGTAGCCTAGCAACAAGGCTGTTTTTGCTTACTTTCCCCTCCGGCCCAGAATGCCGCAGGCTGATCAAGTGTGTGTATGTGTTTGTGTGCATAGCCGTGTGTGTGTGTGCATAGCCATGTGTGTGTGTGTGTGTGTGTTTCTCACACATCTGCTTTGCATTGTGAAAGGGTCCAGCTTGGACTCCATTCTAATCCTGCTGAATCTTTTACAGCATAGAGAGCTGGAGAGGAAGAGAGGGGCGGATGGGGGCGGGGCTAAGGATCCGGAGAGGAAGAGAGGGAGGGATGGGGGCGTGGCTAAGGAGCCGGAGAGAAGAGAGGGGCGGATGGGGGCGTTGCTAAGGAGCTGGAAAGGAAGAGAGGGGCGGATGGGGGCGGGACTAAGGATCGGGAGAGGAAGAGAGGGAGGGATGGGGGCGTGGCTAAGGAGCCGGAGAGGAAGAGAGGGGCGGATGGAGGCGGGGCTAAGGAGCCGGAGAGGAAGAGAGGGGCGGATGGAGGCGGGACTAAGGATCGGGAGAGGAAGAGAGGGAGGGATGGGGGCGTGGCTAAGGAGCCGGAGAGGAAGAGAGGGGCGGATGGAGGCGGGGCTAAGGATCGGGAGAGGAAGAGAGGGAGGGATGGGGGCAAGGCTAGAGAACCATGGAGGAAAGAGTGATGGAGGACAGAGAACATAAAGAACACATGAGACGAGAAAGGAGGAGAGGAAAGTTCAGTTTCAGTGGGCTAGGCTAGGCCAAGCTATGCTGGGCTCATTTTCAGTGGGCTAGGCTAGGGTAGCCTAGACTAGTGAGGACCCAGAGCAGAAACACCATCAGAGCCTGAGGCAGGAGAGGCACTGTGCTCTCGTAAAACACTCCTGTCGTGTGTTTACATGTGTTATGCGTGTGTGTGTGTGTGTGTGTGTGGGAGCACGCGTGTGTGTGTGTGGTTGTGTGAACAGAGCGATGTGGGGTCTTCACGTCTCCTTCTGAACATTTTCAATCAGGCTAAAGTGCTAGAGAGAGAGGGCCAGGAGAGCACTCAAACCCTGTGATGAGGGTTTCCCAGTAATTAGCTGTGAATCCCTTGTGTGTGTGTGTGTGTGTGTGTGGGGGGGGGGGGGGTGCGTGTACATAAATGCTTATCAGAAGCAGGCTCAGAAGATGTTTCATGAAACTACCCCCACTCAACCCCCCCCCCCCCCACACACACACACACACACACAGTCTGGTTCCAGGATCAAGGCCATGTTCACACACTATCATTCTACTCTTAAAGTATTTCCATTCTTCTACCCCCCCCCCCCCGTCTCACAATCCTCATTTCTCCTGCATCCCCCCTACAGTATACCTCCTCTCCTCCTCACATTACTGTTTCTTGCTTCTTTCTCTCTGAACTCATTTATCTCTCCCTCTCCTCCTCTTTCTCCTATCCTCCTCTCTTCTCCTGCCCCCACCTCTCCTTTCCTCTGCTTTCCTCTTATCTCCCCTCCTCTCCTCACCTCACTTTACCCTCCTTTCCATAACCTCCCCTCCCCATTCTCCTAACCTTTCCTCACCTCACCTATCTTCTCCTTTCCTTTCCTCACCTCTCCTCCCCTCTCCTCTCCACACCCTCGTCTCCTCCTCCTTTACCCTGCTACCCCCTCCTCCTCTCCTGACCTGCAGCTGGACTGACATTACTGGACAGCCTGTCTGCATTCCCCTGGCTAATGTTTCCAACAGCTGACCCTTTGTGTATGTATGTGTGTATCTCTGTGTTTATCTGTGTGTGAATGTATGTATGTGTGTATGTGTGTGTGTGTGTGCTTGAACAGGTTGGACACTGGGATATGTTATAATGGATATATAGGACAATGTGTTTTTTGTGTCTGAACAGGCAGACAGGCAGACAGACAGGCAGGCAGGCAGGCAGGCAGGCAGGCAGGCAGGCAGACAGACAGACAGATAGACAGGCAAACAGACAGACAGACAGACAGACAGACAGACAGACAGACAGACAGACAGACAGACAGACAGACAGACAGACAGACAGGCAGACAGACAGATAGACAGGCAGACAGATAGACAGGCAGACAGACAGATAGACAGGCAAACAGACAGATAGATAGACAGACAGGCAGACAGGCAGACAGACAGACAGACAGACAGATAGACAGACAGACAGACAGACAGACAGACAGACAGATAGATAGACAGGCAAACAGACAGATAGATAGACAGACAGACAGACAGACAGACAGACAGACAGACAGACAGACAGACAGACAGACAGATAGACAGACAGGCAGGCAGGCAGACAGACAGACAGGCAGACAGACAGACAGACAGATAGACAGATAGACAGGCAGACAGACAGATAGACAGGCAAACAGACAGATAGACAGGCAGACAGGCAGACAGACAAGCAGACTATCTTCACCAACACATGGAACCCCTGGAGGTGTCAGATGTGTGTGTTTAGGGAGTGTAGCGTGAGATGTCCCCATGTACCCCTTTGACCTTCTTGCTCCCAAACACACACATGCACACACTCACACACTAACACACACACTCACACACACACACACACACACACTCACGGGTATGACATTCTCAGACTCCAGGCCTGTAGGCTGCAGTATCAGAAACAGTGTTATTTCAGCGCCTAGCGACCCAGTGTTCCCTTACCACCCCAGCAGCCAATCACCTACCACCCCCTGACCCCTGACCCCAAGTGCAGCTGAGAGGAAGAGAGAAGGGGATGGAGGAGAGGTAAACCCTAGACAGAGAGAGAGAGAGAGAGAGAGAGAGAGAGGGAGAGGGAGAGGGAGAGAGAGGAGAGACGGATGGACAGAGCAAAGCTCTTCATCAATACTGTGCATTAGGCGTGTCCACAGACAACCATCTTTTCATTCCACACCAGGACAGATGACCCTCCCTGAGGGACGTCCCCTCTCCTTCTCCTCGGTCATAGATCTCACTTCACCTTTTCTCCACCACTCCATCTCCCCCTTCCTCTCTCCCCACCTCCTCCATCTCTCCCCCTTCCTCCTCCATCTCATATCTCATCTCATACCCCCCCAAAAAACTGTTTGTACTATGACTCAAAGCTGAGGTTTTAACACACACACACAAACACACACTCATCTTCAAACCCTCCAACCCGCTCCTTTCCCCCCCTCGCTCTCTGCGCCCTCACCTCCATTGTCTGGCCTCTTGAATTATCTCTTTCACCCTTCCCTTTTTGTCAGCACAGAGTTTAAGGGGAGAGGGAGGATGGGGTTGAGGGGTTAGAAGATGGGTGAGGGGTGGGTGAGAAGGTGGGGGAGAGGGTGGGTGAGAAGGTGGGGGAGAGGGTGAGGGTGGGTGAGAGGGTGAGGAAGAGGGTGGGTGAGAGAGGTGGGTGAGAGGGGTGGGTGAGAGGGGTGGGGGAGAGGGTGGGTGAGAGGGGTGGGGGAGAGGGTGGGTGAGAGGGTGGGTGAGAGGGGTGGGGTAGAGGGTGGGTGAGAGGGTGGGTGAGAGGGGTGGGTGAGAGGGTGGGTGAGAGGGGTGGGGTAGAGGGGTGGGGGAGAGGGTGGGTGAGAGGGGTGGGGGAGAGGGTGGGTGAGAGGGGTGGGGGAGAGGGTGATGGGGAAACCCTCTAATTGACAGGATGGTGTCATGTCGTCAACAGAAAGTCACACCTCACTGTTAGAGTCTGGAGCCAGAGTCAAGTTCAACACATCACCCCCTCAGCAGGGTTCAGATGCAGTCGACCTCTGTCTCTCTCTCTCTCTGTCTCTCTCTCTCTCTGTCTCTCTCTCTCTATGTCTCTCTCTCTCTCTCTCTGTCTCTCTCTCTGTCTCTCTCTCTCTCTCTCTGTCTCTCTCTCGCTGTCTCGCTGTCTCTCTCTCTCTGTCTCTCTCACTGTTTCTTTTTTATAAACCTTTTTCTCTCTTCCTTACTCACTCAGTAACTTGCTTTTTCTTCCACTTTATCTATTTACACCTTTCCATTCCCTCCCTCCCTCCCTCCCTCCCTCCCTCCCTCCCTCCCTCCCTCCCTCCCTCCCTCCCTCCCTCCCTCCCTCCCTCCCTCCCTCCCTGTTGTTCAGTCTCCATTTTTCTCTCTGCATCTCCACTCTCTTCTCTCTCTTTTTTTCTCTCTCACTCTTTCCACCCCTCCCCCTTCCTCCTCTTCCCTCCCTACCAAGTTGTTTAAAGACGTGCCCTCTCTGATAGCAACTCTTGGAGATAGTGAGGCAGGCTGGAACTGAATACTCTCTTTGTTGTCAGCTCAAAGTCAACACTGTCAAGCAGAACAGAAGAACTCATCCATATCAATCTCTCTCAAGCGTGTGTGTGTGTGTGTGTGTGTGTGTGAATGCGTGTGTGTTTGTGTGTTTGTGTGTTTGTGTTTGGGCCTGAGTTAGCCAACATCAGCCAAGCCATGACACACAAGGCCAAGGAGAGCGAGGAGGCCTGTCACTACCGGCAACAAGCGTGCAAATGTGTGGGTGGCACCGTCTCTTTCTCTCTCTCTCTCTCTCTCTCTCTCTCTCTCTCCCCCTACCTCTCTCTCTCTCCCCCTACCTCTCTCTCTCCCCCTCTCTCTCTCTCCCCCCTCTTTCTCCCTCTCCCCTCTCTCTCCCCCTCTCTCTCTCTCTCTCCCTACCTCTCTCTCTCGCTTCTCTCTCTCCATCCTACTGCCTGGGGATGAATAAGGCCATTCTCTTCCCCTGTTCTTGGCTCTCTGTCCGGCAGTCAATAGCACGGTCCTACAGTGGGAGAACACACACAGGCATTTCTATTCACAGCGATAAAGACTGGTCAAGAAGAACCAGTTCTGAAACGGACAGACACACACACACACACACTCCAGAAATGCCCTTGAGTTCAACGACCAGATCGCAGGGTGGGCCGTCCAGAAAGGAAAAACAAAGCCAATGAGCAGCAGATGTTCTAAACTAACACACACTCACACACACACTTACACACACTCACTCACTCACTCACACACACACACACACTTACACACATGGGAAGGACAGATGTTCGTAGGCAAACACACACAAACATATTTGGGATCCCCAGTTGCTATCCAAGATCTGGATAAAACCACACCCATTCTGCCCAAACACACCAAGATACACACACACAACACACACCACACCCATTCTGCCCAAACACACCAAGATACACACACACACACAACATAATCGAGCACCAGTTACCCGTCCCAGAGTTCAGCCTTCTAAAAAGCAGTTGGGGAAGGAATATAAGTCAAGTTTGATCAGTTTGTTTTTCTCTATCTCTTCTATGTGATGCCGTCCAACCAGGGCATGACATTAGCACCCGCCCACAAGCCAAATGCGGGTAGAATTTGGCTGCGGCGGGTAAAGCAGTCACTCTTACATTAACTAAAAACGAAACATTTATAAAAACGCTACATTTCAAAAACAATCTACTACTTACAACACAACAGCATTGGTTCACATCACCAACATCAGCCGAGAACACCGCAGCATTAGCCGAGAACACCGGAGCATTAACCAAGAACACCGCAGCATTAGCACAAAACACAACGACATTTGCAGAAACACTGCATTTCAAGTTGACACCAAATTGTTCTCCAGACAATTAGAGGCAGTGCAAAGTGGAATTCGTTGGGTTCTCACCAAAATAAAAACGAACTTTCTGACAGCCGGTCAATTTGAAATCATTCAAATCAAGAACATCAAACAATAACACAACACAACTTAAATTCACCAATGAAAGTTGGTGTTATTGTATTTTAATTATAATCTTGTTTTACTAAATGCACGCCCTCTCTTAGTTTCAATGATGTTGTACTGCGTTATGTTCGATAGCACACTTTCAAGAGGTACATAAGCGTGGTTCCGTAAAGTTAATTTAGTTCACTTGATTTTACAACAACAGGTAAAACACCCCACTTTGCATGCAGTGCCCCTAGTGGTCTGGAGAACAATTTGGTGTGGACTTAAAATGCAGCGTTTCTGCAAATGTCGTTGTGTTTTGTGCTAATGCTGCGGTGTTCTTGGCTAATGCTGCGGTGTTCTCGGCTAATGCTGTTGTGCTCTCGGGCTGATGTTGGTGGTGTGAACCAATGCTGTTGTGTTGTAAGTAGTAGATTGTTTTTGAAATGTAGCGTTTTTATAAATGTTTCGTTTTTGTTAATGTCGTTTTGTGTGTGTTAATGTTTTTGTGTTTTTAACTTTTGTTTGCTTCGCTAATGTTGCTGTATTGTGCACCCATGGGCCACCGTAGTTTACAGTGGTCATTTACATTTGAAAGGATAAATCTAATTCTTCAAGTAAATTGTAGCAAACCTTTTAAAAATTAAAACTTAATTTCCTAACAGCAAAATTGTGGCTAATGAAATTTCTGAGTGGCTAGTAACTTTGGAAAACCACTAGCCACAGTGGCTAGTGAGCAAAAATGTTAGTGTCAAGCGCTGCGTCCAACTATACATTTTTTAAGTATTAAATATTGTGAAGTGGGTAATAGTGGATTTGAACTTGAACGATTGTTTGATTGTTTAGTGACCCATCTTTTATCTCACATCAACTGTAAACATCCGTGTGTGTGTGTGTGTGTGTGTGAATCTGCTCAGTAATCAGATGAGGAAACAGCTGTGTGGACTATGGAGTCCACTATGGAACTGGCGGGTGAGGCGGAGTCTGGAGATAACCTCTGACCTCCCGGACGACTACCACAGGAAGTGGTTCACACAGGAAGTGGTTCGCACAGGAAGCAGCTCTGTGGACATAACAGTGGAGGGAGACTGGCTTCAGGTGCAGAGCAGCATCGCGGCGTCGGTTGAGTCGTTCACACATCCATGTTTGATAATCCCATCCATTACGTAGTCTTGATGAGACGAGCGCAGCCAACAAACTGAGGACAAATTGTGATGAATGCGGGAGAGTATGTGCTCACGGAATGTTCCGGATAAACCCGGGTAATAAACAAACCTGTTAATCGCGTGTGTAAATCTATCAGTCACCAGGCTATCACGGCTTGTTCCTTCTTAGGGCCGCAAAAACACCACCCGAGGGTAATGGGAGGAGTGCATGGCCCTGTGCCTGTTCCCTCTCACACCCACACATTCTTAGACACACACACACACACATACAGATAAACACACACACATACAGATAGGAACATGCACACACACACACACAGAGATAGACACACACTCTTTCACGCACACATAGAGGAAACTACTGGAGTAGTTTCATTGTAAGGCCTTCCTTCCGGGCCTCTCTCTCTCTGTGAAACCTCTCGGTGGAGATGTGGCTTGCTGTCGGCTGCATGTTGACATCCCTCCTGTACTCAAATCAAAATGTATTTGTACGGCCCATTTTACCAGCAATGTAAGTAAGTAAGTATACATTTTATTTATAAAGCACACTTACAACACAGCAAGGCTGACCGAGGTTCCGAATGTCAAAGAGGAATTCACATACGCCCATAGAACTGCCCCTCAACCAACCCTAAACCTTCAAGGAAGACAAGGAAAAACTCCCAGAGAAACTCACCAGAGGAGGAAAACAATTGAAGAAAAAAGTAGCAAAAAACACATTTGTGGGGCAGTCAAGTCAACAACAATAACAACGACAAAAACCATTGTTTATAAAGCACATTTAATACAATACAAATTGATCCAAAGTGCTGTACATAGAGCGTAGCAAAACCCTAACCCCCAACCCCGGCCATAACCCTAGTGATTCTAGTTCTAGTGGTTCAAGTTAAGGTCTACAATTAACTGGTTCAAAATATACATGTTCACATACATAAATCATGTGAAGTGAAGTTAGGACGTGTTGTAAATGGTTTTAGAGAGAGAGCTGAATGTCTTCGGTGATACGATTGTTTGGGGTGAAAACAGAGAAAAGGAGGATGGCCCCATGACGTTCCTAAGACTGCTCTCACTTCTCATGACGCGACCACAACAACACCGCACCGCACGGCACGTAAGACACACACCCACACGCACACACACACACGCGCGCGGTTGGAGACGCGCTCACGTCACAACGAAAACAGTGGAACCCTTCTAGCTTGTGACGTCAGACACCCACCGCTACCCCACCGAACAGGAGAGAACGAGAAACCAGAAGAAGAAGAGAGAGAGAGGGGGGGGGGGGGGGGGGAAGCGGGCCGACAGACACACAGTGTGTGCGAGGCACATGAGCGTCTGTGTTCCCACACAGACTGGCTGTGACGTCCGTCCAATGCCCCCTCCTCCATCTGTCTCCGTCCCTTCATCCTACTGCTGGGGGGGGGGTGGGGGGGCAAGAGAGGCAGAGCGCCCGAGAAGGAGAGAGAGAGAGAGATACTGAGAGACAGAGAGAGAGAGAGCGAGAGAGAGAGCGAGAGAGAGACAGAGAGAGACACACACAGAGAGAGAGAGAGAGAGAGACAGAGAGAGTGAGAGAGAGACACTGAGAGACACACAGAGAGAGAGAGAGAGAGAGAGAGCAGACGAACACCGAGCCAATCGCACGTGTACAGGGGGCTGAGGAGGGTGGGGGGGGGGGATTGTGAGTAGGAAGAATTGAGCGAACAGATACTTAGGGCCTCTCCGCAAATCACTCCCACACCCCCCGGGGAATCAGAAACAGCTGTGTTATCACTGGTGTCACTGACCTGTCATACACACACACACACACACATATAATACACACGCACACACCAGTGTGACCAGGTTTGGGCCAGCTGTCTGAGATAATTTTCATAGCTTTTACCCTCAAAATGACTTCCTCCCATTCCTTCTGTAATCACATGGGACTGTGATTGTCAGTTAGACATGCTAGGATGACAGACAAGGACCTATTAAGTAATTCAAGTCTCAGAAATAGATTACTACCTGCTGAAGAATCCATGAATCAATCAACTTTGCTGAAGTTAAACAAATCACCATTCAACAGAACTTGTTTGGTCTGCTTTGTTGGTCTCTCTGTATGTGGTTTGCATCAGTGTGTGTGTCTCTGTGTGTGTGTCTCTGTGTGTGTATGTGTTTGGCCGTCCATGAAACTTAACTCCAGAAGACAACCACTTGACAGTCAGCAGGTCATGGTTGACACATTCTCTCTCTCCGTCAGAGTGACAGATTGATGGGCATGGTTGATAAGAACAGCTCCATATTCCTGGGTTTCACAACAAATTACCTTTGACACAAAACAGCTCTCACAACCCTGCCAGGACAGAAGTAAGCAGACTAAGTAAGCAGCTCATCACAACCGCAAGTTACACCCAGCCTAAACCATATATGGTAAATGGACTGCATTTATATAGCGTTTTTCTACCTTAGCAATACTCAAGGCACTTTACATTTAGCCTCTCATTCACACATCCACTCTCACACATCCACTCTCACACATCCCCGATGGCGCTGCCATGGAGCTGCCGTGCAAGGTGCCGGCCGGCCCAGCGGGAGCAGCTTGGGGTTCAGAATCTTGCTCAAGGATACTTCGGCACATGGCCTGGGAGAAGTCGGGGATCGAAGCGCCAACCTTGCGATTAGCAGACGACCCTCTCTACCTCCTAAGCCACAGCCGTCTCCTCATAACAACGACGTCCCTAGCAGACACACAGCCTGCATCTGATGAGGTACATGCAGGGTGGTGTGGAGGGGGGGGGGGTCATGGCAGTTTGCCCAGTGTATTCGCGTGCAGAGGCAGAGAGACGGCGAGGTTACTCAAAACCTTCGGGGCAACCATTATCCAATATTTACATGCCTGTTGACCTGGATAGAGAGAAAAAGTGAAAGAAAGAGAGAGAGAAAGAGAGAGAGAGAATGGCAGAGAGAATGGCAGAGAGAAAGACAGAGACAGAGAGAGAGAGAGAGAGGGGGAGAGAGAGAGACAGAGAGAGAGTGGGAGAGGGAGGGAGGGAGAGAGAGAGAGAGAGAGAGAGAGAGAGAGAGAGAGAGAGAGAGAGAGAGAGAGAGAGAGAGAGAGAGAGAAGAATGACAGAGAGAGAGAGACAGAGAATGACAGAGAGAGAGAGAGAGAGAGAGAGAGAGAGAGAGAGAGAGAGAGAGAGAGAGAGAGAGAGAGAGAGGCCATTTATTATTCATGCAGAAACACATAACGGCACCTGGCAGAGGGAGGGAGTGGGGTTAAATAGCAAAAGAAAATAAGGAGAAAGATAGAGTGATTGAAAAGAGAGAAAGAAGGAGGGAGGAGTGCAAGAGGAGACACAACAAGTCACGGGTCATTTCTCCTGGACTGGACGCCCAAACCTCCAGCCCGTTTCAAACTCTGATAAACTCGCTGGATTTAGATGGGCAATAATTCGGAGCTGAAATATTTCCAGCGTCAGTCGTGATTGGGAGTTAAGGTTCATGGTCAGGTTGAGCTCTGGGGTTGGTGCTGGGGAGGGTTAGGTCTGGTCTGGCTGACGATCTTTCTCTGCCTTCCCTCCACATCGTAGGAGCCAACCTGAAACCGCCGGCCTGATAGCTGTGACCTTGCTTGTGACGCCAAAACACACACATTGCGGTGTCCCGAGGGTCTGCCTGGTCTTTCTCAAATGCTCTCACACACACACACACACACACACACACACTCACAGACGTCCTGACCACTAGGGTAAGATGTAAGAGAAGCCGTAGCCCATGTAGAGATAAGAGCTTTAAGGGAGTTTGAGTGTGTGTGTGTGTGTGTATTTGATGTGCGTGTCGAAGGTCAGTTTCGGCGTTCTTTTACCTTTCTAACAAACCAGACCGACTGTACTTGCTCTCTCTCTCAAACGAACACCTCTAACTAGCACACACACACAGACAGAGAGAGGACATGCAGGAGTAGTTCTCACGGCCAAGTTGCCCCAAGCAGCAATTCTGAGTAAATACAGATTAATGATTAAACAGAAGTGCATTCCAGTAACAGTAAACCCCTTATCCAGACTGCTTCAACCAACACAAAGACACACACACACATGCAACCAACACAAAGACACACACACACATGCAACCAACACAAAGACACACACACACATGCAACCAACACAAAGACACACACACACATGCATGCAACCAACACAAAGACACACACACACATGCAACCAAGACAAAGACACACACACACATGCAACCAACACAAAGACACACACACACATGCAACCAACACAAAGACACACACACACACATGCAACCAACACAAAGACACACACACACATGCACGCACACACATTTATAGACAGAGCTTTGAGGCGATTGGTGTCTGGGTGACATTCTGAATGGATCATTCTATAAATATGACAGTTGGAGCAGAAGAACAGCAGAACAACCTGTGTAGCAGCAAGCCACTCATTCTAGCACAGTATCAGCCTCCTAAACTGAAACCAACACAAAACTAAACCCACACACACACACACACTCACACACACACCTGTCCCCATGTCAGGCTTCCCTGTAGCAGTTAAACTAGGTCATCAGCATGCCTTCCTGTATGTGTGTGTGTGTGTGTGTGCATGGTTCTTGGAGAACAGGGAGGACGGCGGTCTCTCTCAAGATTCACACAACCCTACATATCCTCGCAGGCGGAACCACAAAGACGGAACTACAAACTCTGAACACAACACAACCACTTATACACAACACAACCACTAATCCCATCCCGTTTCACTGGGTTCCTCTCTGGGCTAAATTCCACCTCAGCGAGAGCCAGCCAGTCAGCGATCTCGGTCTCCTCTCTCTGACCTTCAGCGCTCTCCACTGACACACGCACACACACACACACACGCACAGATCAATATAACAATAAGTATGTTCCTGTTCCAGAGCTGCCACTCTGACATGTTCCAAGTGTGCTGAGGGAGTGGTTAAACAACATGTTAGACAGATGCACACACCTCAACGCTGCTCTCAAGTTCATTCTGCCGGGGGGACAAAGACTCCATTGAGGAGCCACGGAAGAGGAGGGGAGAGAGGGAGGGAGAGGGAGGCAGGGATGAAGAGAGGCAAATAGAAAGAGGGAGGGATGGGGAAGTGACAGAAGAACTTTCCAAAACATCGTATTCTGGAATGTTGGTTGAAGGTGCCACATAGCTCCAAAATATTTGTTGTTCCGTCGGCAAGGCAACGAAACCGCCAACAGGTTTGATAATGCATCGCCACAGCAATAACGAGGAGTGAGAGAGAGAGAGAGCGAGAGAGAGAGAGAGAGAGAGAGAGAGAGAGAGAGAGAGAGAGAGAGAGCAGTTAAGTGACAGGAAGAAAGGTAAGACAAGGTGGACAGAGAAGAAGAGAAGAGAAGATGTTGAAGCTGGGAAACAGCAAGGAGTAGTGATAGGAGCAGGCAGACTGCAAGAAGGCTGCAACAGAGATATGTGGGGAGTAACGTTCTCCACTTTCAATGTTGACTTTGCGTTATGAAACCCAATAGGAGGGGCGCACACACACACACACACACACACACACTCACACACTCACAGACACACACACACCCTCAGGTACACATGCGGTGGGCCGGGTCGGGGAGACTGGAACAAACAGCTGTCACTCAACTATGCACTTTGGTATCCTCTGTCGGCCTCGCCTTGGCCCATCCCCGAACTCTCTCTCACACACACACACACACACACACACATGTACACACTCACAAACACTCCCAGGAGTGTGTGTTCTGAAGAAGCTCTGGTGTGTGTGTGTGTGTGTGTGTCAGTGTGTGAGTGGGGTGAACAAGTTGCTTTGGCTCACCTCTTTGGGTCTTTCATTTCTCATATCTCCCTCTCCCTCTCCCTCTCCCTCTCCCTCTCCCTCTCCCTCTCCCTCTCCCTCTCCCTCTCCCTCTCCCTCTCCCTCTCCCTCTCCCTCTCCCTCTCCCTCTCTATGCCTCTTCCTCTCTTTTTCTCCTCCCCCCCTGCTCTCTCTTACACACACACACCACACACACTTTCAACCCATCTGAGTGGGCTCTGGTGTCAGAGCACAGGAGTACACCCCCCCCACCCCCCGCCCCCCCCACCCCGCCCCCTCAAACACAGACCCCCCCCAGCACCGCCTTGTATTGATCTGGGATTGGATTTCATTGCTGCTATCTCAGAGTCACAGTGTGAGCGTAATGTGTTTGTGTGTGTATGTGTGTGTGTGTGTGTTTGGGTGGGTGGGTGTGTGTGTATGGGTGTGTGTGGGGGAGTATGTTATGGGACAGACAGAGACAGAGACAGAGACAGAGACAGAGACAGAGACAGACAGAGACAGACAGAGACAGACAGAGACAGAGACAAAGACAGAGACAGAGACAGACAGAGACAGACAGAGACAGAGACAGACAGAGAGCATGGGTGGAATGTCCACCTGTTTATTGGATTATCCTGTACAGCTTCTAGTGTACATGCTCTTCATCGTCCCAACCAGGACCACACAACTGCCTCTTCAATAATTCACTGATCCAAAGTCAATGGACATTTAGATTAAATCTTATCAGCCGATAGCTAAAGAATGGAGGTACACACACACACACACACACCACACACAAGTGTATCTTCATGAGTCATTTATTAGCCTTAGTGCTTGCTTTCTCTATGCCGATCCATTGATTCCTTCCACAGCAGGAAAAGCTGAAAGTCCTAAGTAAGCTTAGAACAAGCCCTCCGTCTAGGTATTCACATATGCCACGTCCCCTCCCTCCCTACCTCCCTCCCTCCTCTCCTCTCCTCTCCTCTCCTCTCCTCTCCTCTCCTCTCCTCTCCTCTCCTCTCCTCTCCTCTCCTCTCCTCTCCTCTCCTCTCCTCTCCTCTCCTCTCCTCTCCTCTCCTCTCCTCTTCTCCCTCCATCCCTCCCTCCCTCCCTCCCTCCTCTCCTCTCCTCTCCTCTCCTCTCCTCTCCTCTTCTCCCTCCATCCCTCCCTCCCTCCCTCCCTCTGTCCCCTCACTCCCTTCCTCGCTCCTCTCCCCTTACTCCCTCCCTACTCTCCTCCCTCCATCCCTCCTTTTTTTATTGCCTCTGAGATGTCAGTCAAGCATAACCACCAAATCCAAACACAAACATACATAGACAGACCCCACAGTTCTACAAACAGACACACACACACACACACACACACACTGGGAGGGGGGTGTCATGGAGGGGAGTACCCCAGCTTC
This sequence comes from Hypomesus nipponensis, assembly GCF_054491055.1. Taxonomy (NCBI): domain Eukaryota; kingdom Metazoa; phylum Chordata; class Actinopteri; order Osmeriformes; family Osmeridae; genus Hypomesus; species Hypomesus nipponensis. Next base: position 2,432,137 of record NC_140376.1, on the reverse strand, counting down.
TAAAGGTAAATGGAGTGGAACAGGTTAGCGCAACCATATAGTGTCACACCTGTACAAACACAGCAGTCGATCATGGCTTACATACACACACACACACACACACACACACACTGCTCCATCTGGGCTAAGCGACCAATGGGGTTTAATAGCTATCGATCATTCTGTGCTGGGACACACACACACACACACACACACTTGCCTCCCTGTTTCTTGCTGAAGGGAGCCAGCTGGACTATCCAAGCCCCTGACAGAGAAAGAGCACACACACACACAGAGCACACACACACACACAGAGCACACACCTATTCACATGTGCACGTGTAGCACCGTGGTGTAGTGGCAGACAGTGCTATGAGGCTTTCCATACCCACAATGAAGAATCAAGGAGGCCTTTCACTTCACCTGCTGAGTGTGTGTGTGTGTGTGTGTGTGTGTGATCTGCTGTGGTTCACTCACCGGCCTGCTTTCCCAAAAGGTGAGTATAATTTCATTTACATAATGAGGCCCACTCTCACTCTCATAGATTCAATTACTTTGAATCAACAAATTCACACACAGACTCTCTCTCTCTCTCACACACACACGCACACCCTAACCAGAATCACTTTTCTGGGTTTTCCTAACAAGAACAACATAAGGTACACAAAACTCCTATTTACAGAGTGTTACAGAAAGTCGTTGTGTAGCCATGGGTTCTGACACGTTCCCTTCTAAAGATTAAATGAAACTCTCTCCTTTTCTCTTGCAAGCTCACTGTGATGTCACCGCACACTCTTCAGAGTGAATTACGGTGTGCTGAAAGGGTCAAAAGAGGCTGAGCCAATCAATATTCCATACGGTTGTGCCTAATAAATCCAGAATGTGATTAGTCTGGGTAGTTAACGACGATTAATTGTCAGAGCTAATAAAGTCCTGTGTGTGTGTGTGCGTGTATGTGTGTGTGTGTGGTGAGACAGTCTTGGGTGCCAGAGAAACTGCTGGGAATTGCTGCTGGCTTTATAGCTGAATTAATTAAAACTGGCAGTGAATAAACTCATCAAAGCCGATGCAAGCACCAAACACTGCTTTACTTTAACATGAAGGACGCCTTTTCAAAATTAAACACCACTCATGCAGATTACGTGTATGTTTGTTGGATGTACGAGAGAAAGAAAGCGTGTGTCTGAATGTGGTCGTGTGCCTGTGTGGGGGAATGCTATACAACAACGTTCGGGAGTTTCGCGTCAAGTTGCAACATTCAGCTTCAACGCATTTTTCCTGACCACAAAAATGTGTTGAATGTGTCTCTCCGTGTGTGTGTTGGTTAAAAGAGAGAGAGAGTTAACGTTTCACAATAGGAAAGAGAGGCCTAGAGGGGGAGAGGGTGAAGTAGGAAGGTGTGGAAGTGAATAAGCTTGGGGGAGTGAGGTGGAGGATGAGGGGAAGGTGGAAAAGAACCGACTGAAGAAAAAGCAGAATATGTGGTTAAAAGGTACCTTAGTCATCCGTTCGGTCCCCTAGCTTCACAACCAGTCCTCTCTCCTAACCTCACCTCCCTGTCATCAGAGAATCCACCCTGCTCTCTCTCTCTCTCTCTCTCTCTCTCTCTCTCTCTCTCTCTCTCTCTCTCTCTCTCTCTCTCTCTCTCTCTCTCTCTCTCTCTCTCCCTCTCTCCCTCCCTCCCTCCCTCCCTCCCTCTCTCTCTCCCTCTCTCTCTCTCTCTCTCTCTCTCTCTCTCTCTCTCTCTCTCTCTCTCTCTCTCTCTCTCTCTCTCTCTCTCTACCACCCTACTTCTCTTTCTCAAACTCAGGGGCTGTCCGTTACAAAACGGAGACCTTATATTGTTCAATCGACAGCTGAAACAATACATAACTTGTCTCTCAGTCTCTTTCTCTCTCTCTCCATCTTTCGCTCGCCGTACAAAGCTAAACACTGGTGAGTTCTCAAAGGAGGAGATTTGGTTTAAAACATCACAGGTCAGTAAGACCTGATTTTCACACATGAGCATTGTGTGTGAGAGAGAGTGTGTGTGTGAGAGAGTGTGCATGTGTGTGTGTGAGAGAGAGTGCGTGTGTGAGAGAGTGTGCATGTGTGTGTGTGAGAGAGAGTGCGTGTGTGAGAGAGTGTGCGTGTGTGTGTGTGAGAGAGAGTGCATGTGTGTGTGTGAGAGAGTGTGCATGTGTGTGTGTGAGAGAGAGTGCGTGTGTGAGAGAGTGTGCATGTGTGTGTGTGAGAGAGAGTGCGTGTGTGAGAGAGTGTGCATGTGTGTGTGTGAGAGAGAGTGCGTGTGTGAGAGAGTGTGCATGTGTGTGTGTGAGAGAGAGTGCGTGTGTGAGAGAGTGTGCATGTGTGTGTGTGAGAGAGAGTGCGTGTGTGAGAGAGTGTGCATGTGTGTGTGTCACACTATTACTCTTGGAGAGAGAAGAACCACAAACACAAAGGAGAGTTGAACCACAGCCTTTTACCGTCACAAGGAAATCCTGCCCAGAGGGAAACCAAAAGGAAGGAGAGAGAGAGAGAGAGACAGAGAGAGGTAGGGAGAGAGAGAGAGACAGACAGAGAGAGGGGGGACTCAACAGGGTACACAAAGTCATAATGTCTCTGGCAAGGAAACAGCTGACCATGAGCATGCTTGATCTACATACAATACTACTGGCAGCAAAATGCAGGTGGGGGTGTGTTTGCTTGTGTGTGTGCATGTGTGCGTGTGATTGGCCAAAATACCAAAGATACAATGTGGTACTAGAAGCAGGAAACTGGAAAAGGAGATGGAAAGGAATAGAGAAGGTGTTGACATCCCAGTGCTCAAACACAATGGAAGGTCACGCCCCTTCCCCCCCCCCCCCCCCTCCCCCCTCTCTTTTCCAAGCTGGATGGAAGGATCGGGAGGAGGGAGAGGACTGAGGGACGAGAGCGAAAGGGAGGGGGGGATCTGAAAGATAAGTTTGCGTGTTGTCTGTTGGTTCGACCATCACCTCATGATTCTTTCATGGGTTTTAATTCAGATGAAGAGCAGCCATGAATAGATGAATGAGCGAAAAAGCTACAGGAAAATTTTGCAGGTCAAATAAAAGTTTCATAGAGTTTCGGTGGAGTGTTGAGAGTAAACAATGTCGGAACAACTACTCGTTTCCTCTCTCCTGTCCCCGGAGCCGTGGTTACGAAACCCTGACAGTGACGACAGGGGACTGAGAGAGAGAGAGAGAGAGAGAGAGAGAGAGAGAGAGAGAGAGAGAGAGAGACAGAGACAGAGACAGAGACAGAGACAGAGAGGATGAATGAGTCGGAGGTAGCGAAGAGAAGAGAGTGAGCGAGCGAGCGAGGGAGGAGGGAGAAAGTGTCACAGAACGAAGTAGAGACACGAGTCACCAAGGAAACACAGAGGACCGGAAGTGACTGTTTGGTCTGGCTTCTCTCCTGACTGGCCCACCATCAACTAAAATGTTGCACAAACTTCACATGAAGACATAAAAACACAATAAAAATCACAGGAAGTGGACCATTTATGGACATTGGGAATACCCATCTATAAAGACCTTTAACCCTGTCTGGGATCACCAGTTGCCAGAGTGCAAAGTGAGAGTCTGAACCACGGAAACTCCATCACAGTTATCTCTTCTTCTGGCTTTCAATCAAAGCGAGATGAAATTAAATAAAACAAGATACAATTTTTATCGATCCCTAATGGCTACCTTTCATAGCAGTAGTTAATACATCCGACATACTCAGTACATAAAGATAACATTACAAGCCATAAAGAGCTGGTGTTTTACGTTCTCGGGTCACCCCACCCTGGACCTTCTCTGTGTGCTCTGGCTAACACAGCGGGGACTGATTTACCTGTCGCGCCAGGGGGACGTATTAAGGCGTGGCGCGCTGGAGACGGAGGGCAGGGCAGTAAAGATGCAGGGTGGGACGATGACCCAGACAGCGTGGGGGCAGATGGTACGTCAGAGGCACCGTGCTGACCCTCCCATTAAAACCCCGGTGATTTCTGACCACAGGTCAAGGGACAATGGACTGGACCACCACTAATTACCAGCGGTCCCAGGGAGAGCTGTGGGATGCCCTGGGTCTTTAAGAGGATGGCGTGTCAGTGTTAGGGTTGGCTGTGGTGCGTTCTCTAATCCTCACTTTAATAGGTCTCGGGGATGAATATGGTTTTAGCTGTGTTGGCATGGGTTACCTGCCCAGGTATCCTATTCTCAGTGTCTCAGCATATGTTGGCTGTGTGTGTGTGTGTGTGTGTGTGTAAGAGGGGCAAAGTTTCCAACCACAGGACCGAGCACAGAAACAAGAGCACCATCGAGACATTTTCAGCAGCAATGACAAGCCAAACACTCACAGTAGCTACTGCATACACTCCCACCACCCTCTGTGCATGGGGTAGTGAAAAGATCTGTCTGTAATTTATTCTGAACCTTCTTTCTATACTTAGCAGTGGAACGCTAGACTATTACTAGTAGATGAAAAGAATGTTGCATGTGACATTCATAAGGAATAGAATAGATTTGAAATCTGGTCCATTATCCAAAAGCTTTGACATGTAAAATTATAATAATTTTGTTTTATTTTATTAAGCATGAAAAAAAGGACCACAATGGGATAGCATATAAACTACAGTAAATAATGTAGTCTATATCAAAAATATTTAATCCAGAGATTTGCACTAAAATTCATGTAAAAACGACAGGCAATCCGGCCACTGAGAGAGAGCGGGTAACAAGATATTCAAAAACAATACGTAATCCCAGAATGCACTGCGCTCCTCGCCTTACACGATGACTTCATCCCATAAGCCACCGCGAGAGCGAGACTAAGAATCTTCTGGGTGGTCGTCAAGGCAACGCACCTTATCTGAAAATTAGGGCACGCCCTTCGAATCGCCTCCAGCCAATGGGAGAGCCTAGGCGTGACATCATCGTTATTTTTAGAGAGGCAGCGGTAGCAGATAAGGTTGGCCTCCACGCTGTACTTCTCAGAGTATACACACCGCTCAAGAGAGGCGACCCACTTCACAGGTGGTGTATAACTAAATACTGAAGTTAGCGAAAGCGCTTTTCTTTCGTGACTGACTTCCAGTCTGTACAGAGCGGGAGAAGCGTTCTAAAGAACTCGTTCGGCTTCGTCTACGAAATAGAATATTCTTTAGCGTGACAAGGAGCGCTTTCAAGTTCTGAAGTTTTTACTTGGTTCTGGGACACGCGTCTACTCCGCAGAATAGAAGTTCGGAAAAAGAAAAGGACGTTGCCGCTATCGCCAACAATTTATTCTGAGAACATTTCGCCTAAAACTAGTGAAATAAGGAACGAGGGAATAAAACAACATTGTGCAGAGACATTCTAACGCGAGTTGGTGGTTTGTTTTCTATGTCTACCAAGATGGAAACTACTTTTTATGATGACTCGCTGAACGCTTTTTCTCAGCATGATAACACGGGTTATGGATACAACCAGAAGCCACTGAAACACAACATGACACTGAACCTAGGCGACCCAACGGTCACTCTCAAACCTCATCTACGGGCGAAAGCCAGTGACATACTGACATCTCCGGACGTTGGGCTCCTCAAACTAGCCTCACCGGAGCTGGAACAACTCATCATCCAGTCCAGCAACGGCCTAATAACCACAACGCCGACTCCGACACAGTTCCTCTGCCCAAAGAACGTGACTGACGCGCAGGAGGGTTTCGCAGAGGGCTTCGTTCGTGCGCTGGCGGAACTCCACCACCAACACATGCCCAACGTGCCCAGTGTTAGTGTAAGCTCAGCTCCGCAGCCCAGTGTAAACACCCTGCCGCCTGTGTCGTCTGTGGCGGGCGCAGTTGCCTATAACAACAATGTAGCCATGCGCTCTGATTCACCCGTCTACGAGGACCTGAGCACATTTAACCCCGCGATCAGCACCAACTCCGCCCCGAGTTACACAACTTCAGCTCCAACTATGTCCTTCTCGGCTGCCCTGCCGCAGCTTCCTATGTACGGCCAGTCTACTGCCGCTATTCCCCGACTGGCAGCGCTTAAAGAGGAGCCCCAAACGGTCCCAGAGATGCCTGGAGACACCCCCCCTCTGTCCCCGATTGACATGGAGAACCAAGAGCGCATCAAAGCGGAGAGAAAGAGGATGCGGAATCGGATTGCGGCTTCCAAATGCAGGAAGAGGAAGCTGGAAAGAATCTCTCGGCTCGAGGACAAAGTAAAGAACCTAAAATCTCAAAACTCTGACCTCGCGTCTACGGCCAACATGCTGCGCGAGCAGGTGGCCCAACTGAAACAGAAGGTGATGAACCACGTCAACAGCGGGTGCCAGCTCATGCTTACGCAGCAACTTCAGACATTCTGAAGGGAGGACAAAAGGGGCGACAGACTGTAACAGAAATTGAACGAAAGGACATCGTTTGATAGCGAGGTTGTATCTACCGCACCATTGGTTGTAGGACGATATAGCACAAGACCGGAGGGAACGGGGCTGGCACTTGGACTGGGTGCCTCGCGCTCTCCGGTGGCGCGTTCTGGAGACGGTGCCCTGGACATCGAGCCGGTGAACAAGAGAGATAAACAGCAACAAACATGACACAATCTGTTGTGTTTCGTGTTGTTTTTTTTTGTACAAGATATGTGAGAGTGACTTTTGTTGATTGAGACCAAGCTCTGCATGGAAGTGACCACCCGAAGAAATTCAGTATTAGAAAGTAAAAATAAATTTACAATAGCCTAGATACTTTTGCTGTAGCCTATATGGCGCCAAAGGAGGGCGTGAGGGCTGTGAAAAACTGAACACTTAACAAAAGCTGCCTGACTTCTGAGTTACAGTACAATGTACTTTTTGGTTATTGTTTTCTTTCTTTAAGTTAGAAAATCTTCAACGGTTACTTTTCTTTTTGTTAAGTTGCTTAATGGGGTTCCACTCATTGTTTTATGTAAATAAGATCAACTTGGAGTACTTAAGTTTACCATTTGTAATATGAAATACTTTTTATTTTTAATGTTTGTTTTCTGAACTCTTCAGAAATTAATCAATATTTAAGAATTGTAATAAACTATCTGTTAACTGAGACAATGCCTCTGTGTTTTGTGAGTATGAATGACTGACAGTGGGTGTGTTGTCAGTTTGTACACAATAAAACATGTTGCGACATGTCTGAAAAGCAACATGCTCCCAGGTTCTCTATAGGTACATTCCATGAGTGCTTTGTATCGATCCTGTTTAAGTGATTATGTTTCAGGGTCAACGACCCAGCTCCCATCAATACAAATGTAGGGCAACTCTACAAATTGGTGTGCAATATGAGTTGGCCACCCAATTCCTCTGCTCCACTTGGGAAAGTCCATCTAACACGATAGAAGTAATGTAGATACCCATCAATGCTATGGCTTATATAAAACTCACGGGCCTCATTGTCCTTCTTAACTTATATGCAAATAAAGTGAAAATAACTTATAAATAATTAAGCCTACAATACGTTTCTTATTAAGATGTTTCATTAAGCTTAAACCGAAGCCTCTTGCGTTAATGAATGTAGGCTGTACTAGTTTGTGTGCCTTAAGTTAATATAGCTGTGTCATTATAGTGTGGTGGTGTTTGATGTTGGCCACATATTGCATCAGTCTATTGATGTTGACAGTTGGGAGTAAGTTACTGTGTCGGTTACCAAACTGACAACGCTGAGGTTAACGTTTATAGTTAAGAAAACTATATTTTTCAAAAGCTATAATATTACCAAATAGTTTAGAGATTACGAGTTTTCTTTTCAATAAATTTAACCACATTCAAAATAAAAGTAAGCAATATACCACAACGTTGGAGGAGAAGTTGACAAATAGACTAGCCTGAAAGTGATGAAAAATTTGTGGCAATGGCACATCTGAAACGTTACACGGAGATTCGAGAACAGTCGACATATAAAAAAACACACACAAACACACATGAACTTGGACGTGTAGCCGGGCGTACCACTCGATGGCGACATTGTCCAAGATTCCAGTTAAATGTGCGAAATTATTGTCTTTTACCTAACATTGCCTGTAATAAAAAAGGTTTGATAACTTAATGCGTTAACTTAATAAAGTTAAATGCGTTTTGACACCATATTTGGTAGATAGACCTAGCCTACAGCAATCATTTCACAGGCTAAATCACTTTTAAACGCTGTTATCAAGCCAGCACAGATATTGTTCATGACAAAATAATAGACAAAGTAACCTAGTTATGCACTATGAAAGGTAGAGTAAAATAATAAAAAGCATAAGTTTATAATCAACAAAGGGAGAATCACAGTGAAGACCATTGGTTTAAATCTTTATATTTTAAGAGTGGAAAATCAGGGGGAAATCTTTCATTTACTATCAGAATATTGCATTCAATGAACAAGCACGTTGTTTACAGATTTATTATCCCTGCGCAAATCTGATTTGATGCGATTGCTGAAACGTGGGGCATCATGATATCATTCCCGGAAACGGTAGCCCCATGACCATATAAGGCTTTAAGCCGGCCCAAAATAGCAACGTCATTCCGGAAGATTTGTGTTTTACGGGAACTCGGCTGCCTCACCAATCTTCTGGCAGACTGAATACTAAAACAATGTTGCCTACCTAGAGATCTCAGCATGCAGAGTTGTCCTCAAGTTGATTGCATTATGCTGCTTTGTAAAGACAACATCTTTGAAGGACATAGCCTACAAAAGAAATGAATCAGATTTCTTGTGCTATATGAACGTAAAGCTTTTCATTCCCCATTGCTGACTATGATAATATTTGTGGCTATACAAATGTGTAATAATGTGTGTGAGTAAATTAGCATATAGAACCCAAACTTACCAGCAAATTTGAACACTTTTTACCACCTTGCATCATGGAAATTGACCAGCCAATGACTCACACTATCTTCATTTTTTCACTGCATTTCAATGCATAATGCAACCCTTCTGCCTGCTTCCTTCTCAAGTAGCTTCTTTTCCATTAATACTCCAATTGATAATTATGAGTATAAGAGTATAGGGCTTCAAAATGTTTTGGCAGTAATTAAGGTTACAATTTCAGTACCAAAAAAGATTTAATGTGCAATGCATAATAGATTTTCCTAGACATGAATAATTAGAATCTACAAGATGGATAAAACATTTTCATGTTTGTCTATGTGGTCATGTTGTGTGTTGGTCAACTCATTAAGAGCACAGACATAGTGTAGTGGCTGAAGCTCAATCCAAATCGATTTGAAGGTCGACAAGTACACCTGGCAAGCTGTACCATTTCATTTAAACATTAGTCCCTGCTGACACAGGTTTGTTCTCATTGAAACAAAGGCCAGATACAGGTAGGTAGGATATACAGTTACTGGCTTCTCTATTTACCTGGTTGCTAAGGTGAGATATTGGGCAGATGTACAAAACACAAGCACACTGAGGCTTGTTCGGTGATCAGACACACAGGTGTATTCATGTACCTTTAGCCCTTTAAAAGGACGGCTAAAATGTTTAACATTCTGCTCAAGGATTTTCCAAACATTCAAGGAGTTTCCAAACGTTCGCAGGTTTCCACCAACCCTTACGCGATTGATGTGATTCGAGCGAAGCGGAAGGATCTGGTCTCTGGGATCTCACACACCGAGGACCTGCTGGATCTCCTGGTCACAGAGGGAGTCATGCCACCCGGCAAGAGATCGGTGATCCTGTCGTCCCTCAGAACGAGCGAGGAGAGGAACTCCAGGGTCCTGGACGTGCTGGTCTCCAGGGGGGAGAGGGCATGTCGGAAGTTCTTCCACCCCTGTCTGATGCTGACGGAGCCTGACTTGTACCAGAAGATCAAAGCCTACGTGGGGTGCGTGAATGATAACGTACGTGACTCCAGGAGACAGCTGATTGGGTATCTGTTGGAGAGGGACAAGCAGGGATTGGTTAAAAACACATGCCCTGTTGTAACTCAAAGTACTTCTAAATTGAGTAGGAAGCCTGAGGTTCAGAAAGAGGATGACGGTGCAACTCGCCAAGTGGCAAAGGTAAAGGAACAAAACACGACACTACCCAAAACAGGAAATATATTCAGCACCGTTGCTTTGGGGGAGCTCTCCTCATTGGAGGAGATTCTACAAGACACAGACGTCAATGCGGTCAATTCCTCCAATGAGACGCTGTTGCACGTGGCTGCAGAACACGGCCACCTGTCCATCATTGAGCTGCTCCTACACAGAGGAGCCCAACTGGATGTCAGGGACGAAGAGGGCTACACACCCCTGCATAGAGCGGCCCTCAGGGGTCACACCAAGGCCGTCAGGGGGCTCGTGAACGCGGGTGCCCCCATCTATGCCCTGGATAAACAGTCGAAGACCCCCCTGCATCTGGCGGTGAAAAACAAGCACTTGGGTACGGTCAAAACCCTGGTAGAGGAGGAGAAGAAACTCCCCAAGAACCAGGCCCAGGGCTCGTTCCTCCACACAGCAGCCAGGGAGGATGACTCCCAGCTGGCTGAGGTACTCCTGCAGTGTGGGGCTGTGGTGGATGCTAGGGATAACCACAAATGGACAGCCCTGTTCCACGCGGTTAGCCGCGGCTGTGAGAAGACCGCTACCGTCCTGCTGTCAGCAGGAGCCACGGTCGACCGAGTCGTCATAGAAACAGCCCTGGAGCTCAACCGGGGCCCCATCCTCCGCCTGCTTCTGAGTATGTAGGACCGCAGCCTGGTTTACATTTAGTCATTTAGCAGACGCTCTTATCCAGAGCGACTTACAGTGAGTACAGGGACATTCCCCCGAGTAGGGTGAAGTGACGTGCCCAAGGACACAATGTCATTTTTTCATGGTCGGGAATCAAGCTGGCAACCTTCTCATTAATAGCCCGATTCCCTAACCGCTCAGCCATCTGACCCCCTGGTTTACCACCCTCCACATCAGAGACCTTGCAGATACCCATTTATTCTCATGGTGTGTGTGTGTGTGTGTGTGTAGATGTGCTCACGTTTCTACATATACCTGTTTTGAAACCCCAGCTCACGCTGCAGGGGCGCTCGGTTCAGAGGCCCTTGGATCTGCACTCCTCTCGGCCGTGAAGAAGAACCAGGAGGAAGTGGTTGCCGCTCTGGTTGATTGTGGAGCGGACGTGAACGCCCGCGACCAACAGGGATACACCCCTCTGCTCCTGTCAGCCGAGCTGGGACACACGGAAGTCTTCAGGTAGCTAACCTTCCACCCAGACCACACCTACAATGCATGCGAGGAGTCAGGTGGGTGAGCGGTTAGGGAATCGGGCTAGCAATCTGAAGGTCGCCAGTTCGATTCTTGGCTGTGCCAAAAAAATGACGTTGTCTCCTTGGGCAAGGCACTTCACCCTACTTGTCTCGGGGGGAATGTCCCTGTACTAAGACCGTCTGCTAAATGACTCAATGTAGATGAGTGGATCTGATCACAACGATGCTTTTTAAAATCTTTCTTCAGAGCCCTGGCAGCCAAACAGGCTCTCGTGGACACGACACTTCCAAACCTGTGCTCAGCCCTACACCTGGCTGCCCACAGCGGGAATGTGCCCATAGCTCAAGATCTACTCGAGAGGGGATTAGACCCCAACACCCCGGGGCCTAAGGCCCACACGCCTCTGCATGTGGCAGCCCAGCTCAACAGGTCATTTCTAGTGGGGCTACTGCTGAACTCTGGTGCTCAGGTAACATTGTTCCAGCTTGTCCTCTGATCTCTCATGTATTCATTTTCGTGTTTTTTGTGAATGTAAAAAGTTTGTCATGTTAATTCAAGTTATTGAACCATAAAGCGTCTTTCGCATATCAGCAAGTTCAAGCAATATGTTAATAGCAATTAGTTTAAGCAGTATGCTAATAGCAACTATAGCATAGTAAGACTAAATACTGTATATTAAGACTGTATGAAGGTCATGTTGATTTCATAATAGCTATGCTGATGTGTGAATTCACACCAGGTGAATGCAGTAAACCAGGACGGCCTGACAGCCCTGCACATGGCCAGCCAGCAGGGCCACGCAGAGGCTGTGGCAGAGCTCCTGAAGGGCCAGGCAGACACCGGGGGCCGGGACCGGCAGGGGAGGACAGCCCTGCACTGGGCAGCTTCGACCCAGAGAGAGAGCTCCGTGGCGGGGCTTCTGCTCTCCGCGAAGGCCGACCCCAACGCCACTGACAAGGAAAAGAGGACTCCCATGCACCTGGCCGCCGCGGAGGGCAGACTGGACGCCGTGACATCACTCCTGGCCCACAAGGCGAAGGGAGGGGCCAAGGACATGGACGGCTCCACCCCTCTGCATCAGGCCGCCGCCCACGGGCACGCCGGCGTGGTCGCGGCTCTCCTCTCGTCTCTGAAGAAGAAAGGCGTGGACGAGAGGAACGCGTGGAGGAGGACCCCTCTCCACGCCGCTTCCGAGAGAGGCCACGACGGCGTCGTCGAGTTGCTCCTCCGCGGCGGCGCCAAGATCAACGCTCTGGATCACAGCAAGGACACCCCCTTGCACTGCGCTTCCCGTTCTGGCCACCGGGAAGCAGTCAAGAGGCTGGTGGGCTGGGGACAGGGAGAGAGGAAGGAGAGGGCTGACCTCCAGGCCACCAATAATGTGGGGAAGACGCCACTGAAGGTGGCGGAAGATGGGGACACGCGGGCGCACGAAGACACCGCTACTCTGCTTAAGAAGAAGATGCTGCTCATCAAATAGACTGAAGTGAATCGTTGATTCTGTCGTTAATGAGTCAGGGAATACATGTTTCAAGTTTTCAAGTTTTATTGTCAGGTACACAGAACAACACAAGGTCAGACTGGGCACTGAAATTATTGGGACAAGACAACGCAAGAAACCTAGCATAACATCACATATAAGTACTAAGAACATAGATTACATCTATGATAAACTCAAAAAAAAAAAAAAAAAAAAAACATCCTAATATACAAAAAAAAGGATGCAATATACAATGATACACATTATACACTAATACACAATCACCTATACTAACCTTATAGACCTATACTAACCTAAGACAAGACCTTTACTAAACTAAGTCAATACATGATTAAATGTAAGGTGTATATGGTGACAAATTAATCAGAAGCATATTGTTTAACTGGCTAGTCATGTGGTCAGATCAATACAAGACTTTGCTTTCTTTTATGGTGAAATGAACGTAGGCGCCAAAAAATTGAATTTGAAATCTGTATCATATTTATGTAGTTCTCAAACAGACCACATGGGGAAGGTATCACCTTGCTTTAAATGAGTCATAGCTGTGTCATAGCTGTTTATATTCATGTTACAAATAAAAAGGAACGTTTCTACCATTAAAGGAAGAAGCCTCATTTTAAGCGGCAACTCATTTTGGCAACTCATAGGTAGGCGAACTCATAAACTTGTGGTGGGTACGTTAACACATTATTTAAATAACGCAGACAATTATTTGATCTTGCATTTCTTTGAAAGTCGTTGCTCACTGCAAGGCTGGATGTATGGGCAATTTGATCGGCCAGTATCATTGGGGGGGGGGGGGGGGGGGGAGGCGGGGATGGGTGAACGTCATCAAGCTTCTCAACCAATGAAAGCATTTGGCATAAATCCTAGGGTTTTGAGGGAAATGAACAAAAATTGTGTAAGGGGCCCTTTGATTATCAGTACGATAATGCCACCGGGACAGGTAGCACCTGCACGACCACGACCAAATCACCTGGCAACCGGGATCAGTACAACAAGGCCTGGGGAATGACAGTGGGTCCACCGTTATTACCAACTTCCCACCGGGAATGACAATGGATGATTGGATGAAAGGCCAGTGATGAAGGCCTATGTAGGGCATGCCCTGCGAACCTTTAACCTAAATGAATAAACATGAATGTTTGAGAAATGTTTGTCCTTTTTGGTGTCTGTAAGACTTGGCGGCCCGGGTTCGATTCCCTGTCAGACTAGAATGGCCCTCAGTAAGAAAAGTAGCTGAAAAAAAAAAAAGCTAGAAGTACTTTACAACGTCTTGTCAAGATTAAGTAATTATTTATTATTCTGTTTTCAGTTACCAATTTGTTATTGTAGAACTAACATTTGCAAATTCAAGGAAATCAATCGATTTTTTTTACAATGTGATGGATGTTCAGCTGTCAAGGGCAGTTACAGCGCAATAACTACGTCACATGTCACGTGACGTTTATTTTCTCAAACTCAAATAGGAAGTGGGTTTCTCCGTGCTGTGGTTGCAGGTCCGATGGCGAGGAATGAAGAAAAACAGCAAGGAAAATTGAACAGATTATGGCTTCAGAAGGAGAAAGAGGGCAAGTGTTAGTTCAAATATATACGATACATTACAAGTGAAAGTAGCTAGCTAACCGAGCTAGCTTGTTTGAAAGCAATGCTATTCCCATCGATGTTCAGATTTACGCAAATCCATATACTAAGGGAATTTTGCTAATGCATTTTGTCATGTTTCTTAACAGAGGGTCGAATAAAAGATATCCACGAACGTAGACCCAAACTTGTAAGTTGTATTTGCTACGAGCAATTCAGCAAGCACGTTCAGCCTCTCCAGAAGTGACTTTCTGTTTGACGTTGCATTAACCCGATCATGCTTTTTCACAGGCAACCCTTAACTCAGCCTCTGCTGTGAAGAGGTGGATCCCTAGCATCAAAAGAGAGATCGAATACTATCTCCAGGTAGTTATCCAAGTCAGGCGTTGGGTGAATAAGTCTCAAGGGTGAATAAGGCCCTTTCTGATGGGGAGAGTTTGCATCTAAATTGTCTGACAATGTGACCCCTGCGTTGATTTTGTTATATTTATATTTAGTCATTTAGCAGACGCTCTTATCCAGAGCAACTTACAGTAAGCACAGGGACATTCCCCCCGAGGCAAGTAGGGTGAAGTGCCTTGCCCAAGGACACAACGTCAGTTGGCATGGCCGGGAATCAATCTGGCAACCTTCTGATTACTAGCCCGATTCCCTAACCACTCAGCCACCTGACTCCTTGTTAATAAGTGTTGTTAATCATAAATTGGGAGGAGGAGGGTTATACTGTGTGCTATAGAATAAGGTTTGAATTAGAATGGTACTGGGTCCTGCAACATTTTCAAAGTGGGGACGTGACTGAAAAACGTTTCTGACCTGTCCAAACAGCAGTCACAGCTGTCTCACTACCCTGAGAGAAAGATAGCAGAGTTTCAGTTCTGCATCGAGGGCCTGGAGAAGGAGTACAAACGCTTCCTGTCGAAGCTGCGAGCCCTCGACCCTTCCTGCAAACACCAGCCCTGGACTCCACGGGCATACGCCAAGAAGAGGGAAGACCCCCTCCGCTCTGTCGGCTACGGTCAGTTGGCAAATAGTTTAGCTCTGTGGTGCTCTACTGCCCTTAGTCATAGCATTGCAGTGATGATGTCACCGTCTTCAGATATGAAGGTAGTAAGTTTCAGTTTCTTCATAGTAGTTTCTACATATAGCCTCTTCATGGGTGACATTTACATTTAGTTATGAAGCAGACACTTTTATCCAAAGCTACTTACAAGAAAGAGCAAAAGGTGTATAGGTCAATAATCATAAGCGAGATAGCCCCAAAAACAATGTGGGTAGCCAAAAGATGAAGCATACATTGTGAAAAGCAAATAAGAGCCAATGGGTAGAACCAGAAGAGTATGTAATTAAACGAGTTACAATTAACGACGGAGGAAAGCAAGCAACAATAATATAATTCACAGCGAGTACAAGTAGTTAAATCAGTTACAACTAACCAACAAGTGTAACAAGTCCCTCAATACGTGTCATTGAGTTCCTGAAGGAAATAAACGAACATCTGATAACATCTGGGTTATGAGGTCAGCTGTAGAGGAGCGATGGCTTCTTATGAAATGTCGTCATGTGTTTCCCCCGTAGCTAAGAAACCACGCTGTCTGCCGCTGGATTCAGGTCACGGAAGCACACCACGGACGGTAGGAGACTGGGAAGGGGCTCACGACAGGACAGGAAGTGACAACGCTTTAGCCCACGAGAAAGAGGATCGCCGATCAGAGTCCCGCTACTCTGTGGTCGCTGCCAGCGCCGACCCCAGCCCCCTAGCTTCAGAGTCAGGCCATGCCGACCAGGACCAGCCCCTCTCCTTCGACCGAACCCGACTGGCAGTGGCTCTAGCTGGGTGTCGAGGCCCGGTGGAGCCTGGCTCCTCCCAGACGCCAAGCATAGCCAGGGTGCTGCTCTCAGGCCTGCCCAACCTCCACAGCTCCCCCCTGGGCCGGGCCATCGCCCAGGCCAGAGGACCTGGCTCCCCCGGGGGGGCAGGGGAACGTGGTGGGAGGAGGGGACGGGGGCGAGGCTCAGTGATGGACTGTGTCTCTGCGGGGGAGGGGAGGACAGGGAGGACCGCTGTGGAGACGGAGGACAGGATGGGACATGTCCTGGGGCTAGGCTGCTACTCGTCCTCAGATGAGGAATCTGGAACGTGACAAACAAGGAGACGTTTACATTTAAATAGGAATTAGGTGACTCGTGTGAATATACAAGCGGTTTATATATATAAAGAAATGTGTGTGTGTGTATATATATCCGTAAATGCATGAAGATAAAATCGATGACGTCAATAAAAATGACGCAATGGATTTTTCCATCTGCAACGTTATATCCTTCTTGTCATTTATTGACATCGATTTTATCTTCGCATATTTACGGATTTCAATGTGGAGGAAAGGTGTTCACCGGCTCTTCCCTGATGCTCTCAGTATGATGTGAAGTGGGACAAGGGAACTGATGAGTTGTCCTAATGCCTGCAGTGGAGGGGGGAGTGATTCATCTGTCAATCGACTGCTGTGTTATCAGTCATCACCATGACCACATGCTCAGCAGTTACATCAGATGCTGCTGAAAGCAGATTTGCTGACTCAGTTACCCGAACACTCGTTTGGATGCACGCAACCACACAGCCCACAGCCCCTAAACACCACCTCACCCCCAGCTGCTGTTCTGTCGTGCTTCAAGTGCAACACTTCTTGGAAGCAGGGTTGCATCTGGGGTAGTAGAGTGAACTAATGCGTTGCCCTCTAGTCCAAAGACATAGTTTCTCCATGACACTGTGAACCGTGATACTCCGCTACCTAAGGGCCTGGATTTTCTGGGACGTGGGAGGGATTCAGATACATGATAGCCAGGACTGGAAGGGTGGGGCAGGGGTGAACCTCCAGATGCACAAGGCCCTGGACTGGAAGGGTGGCCAGAACAGGGGTGCTTCCATTGACAGGACATGCGCAAATACAAGGGGTGTTTGCGGTCATGCAGTTCAACTTTGATGTAATGCAATTTTAAACCAATGCAGGAAGTTTGAATAATGTTCCTAATACTTTCTTGATATGGCACTCCAAAAACCAAAAGAAGAATAAAAGTCCATGTGCACTGCAGATCATTATCCCATCAAATCAGACCGGTGTTTATTTGTGATCTATTTAACAGACAAGGGTATTCACACACAGCAAGTCTTTTGCCAATTTTCATCCATGTCTGTTACCCTTTAGTGACCTTTATTGTGAAGTCGTGTGCATTTACAGAGAAAGACTGTTACAGACCACACATTCAAGTTGTTTATAAACTGCTGAATAGTTCCAGTCAAGATTTGTTTTTTTACTATCCACCTAAGTGATCGTCTAATAATGGATCAATTCTAATTATTACGAAATATACATATGGACTTCTTCATGTATAGATAGAATAAAGCTGAATTACGTGTAGCTGAACACGTAGATTGTTGATTTCCAAGTTTATATCACAACCGCCATCTTGTTCTCTACCCGTGTCAGTCGGTGTACGTGAGGACCCTTTGTCAGCAAGACGGAGATAGGGAGAACAGACAAGACAAGATGACTATGCTGTGGTGCTTGCAGATAGAGATGGCCACACTGATGGAAATAATTAATAGTGTGGAAAGGAGGTGCCTTCTAGTAAGCAGAAAATGACAGCTTTCAAAGGAGGAAAAAGGTCCACCCTCTCTCCCACACGTCTCTCTCTTTTTGTCTTGCTCTCTCTCTCTTTCTGTCTTGCTCTCTCTCTCTTTCTGTCTTGCTCTCTCTCTCTTTCTGTCTTGCTCTCTCTTTCTGTCTTGCTCTCTCTGTCTTTCTGTCTTGCTCTCTCTTTCTGTCTTGCTCTCTCTCTCTTTCTGTCTTGCTCTCTCTCTCTTTCTGTCTTGCTCTCTCTTTCTGTCTTGCTCTCTCTCTCTTTCTGTCTTGCTCTCTCTTTTTGTCTTGCTCTCTCTCTCTTTCTGTCTTGCTCTTTTTGTCTTGCTCTCTCTCTCTTTCTGTCTTGCTCTCCTATCTCTTTGCATTGCCTCTCTCTGCCGCTCCCCCCTCTATTTCCCCACTTTTCTCTCCCCATTCTCTCTCCCCCCCTTCTCTATCTCTCCCCTCTTCTCTCTCTCCCCCTCTCCCCCAACCTGCCTATAGTTCTCACACAGGCAACATGAAAGCAGCATGTCAGTGTTCTGTTCTTTTTCATGTGGCCTAGCATCTTCCCACTAACCTATCAGTGGGCACATTTGAAACTGACTTGCATGCTGCATCACTGTTTACAAACAAACTCTGTCTAAAGCGTTCAGTATTTAGTAGAAATTACTGAAGAGATGTTCTGTTTATGGCATGCTATCCTGCAGGAAAGTGTTTTAACTCAGGTCATACTTTGATATTGAAGTTGTCATCCACTCTGTTGAGTACCCTGTGAGATCGGTGCCAGTCTCTGTAAAGATGACAGGTTTGTAATTACGTTTCTTGTGGCTAATATTTGGAGATTTGTAGAAGTATTTGATGCAGCGGTAGCTCTTCGACTGGAAAGCCACTAACTAGTTTCAAATTGGGTTGTCTTTGAGTCATCTCTAAAGTTGCCACGGCAATCATCTTAGGGTGTGATAACATAAACCCCCTTTAGAGCTTGATACTTTTTTTCTCAAATGGTGCATTTACCAGGAAAGATCACGATGGTGGTTAGGTCAGTCAAACCTCTTAACTTCCTTTGAAAGTGAGGTATTGGTGGGAACTGTAAAAAGGTTGCGTTAAAGTAAAGGCTAAGAGAAAGAAAAATTGATGCTAAGGAATTTTATGGAAAGATTCATGTGCCAATTAACAGAGTCAAAGAATACAATTTTAACTGCCTTAACCAACCCTGCACTTAGAGATACCAGATATACCTCCCAACTCTGGAAACACTGCAAAACGCATCTGTACCTGTTTTAATTATTGTGCATATGTAGGAGCTATATGTATGAATGTTTAGTACATTCCCTATATGTAATATGTGGTAGTCAGTATGTCTGTATGTATTTGTTTGTGTGTACCCCTCTTGTAATATGTTATGTGTACTTTTCTGTCTGGACCTTCAGTCTGCAAAATAAAGTTATTTATATATATGTATATATATGTATATATATATATATATATATATATATATAAATAAATGTTGTGTCATAAAATCCAACAAGTTGGGGGGTTTTCAATAGTATTCCTGAGTGTGAAACAGTGTGTTGATCCTTTTGAGTTCAAATCAAATATATTTGTACAGCTCTTTTTAAAAGCAATGTCACAGAGGGCTTCACACGCGCCCATACAACTGCCCCTCAACCAACCGCAGCCCTCAAGGAAGTTGTCCTCTTTAACCCCGCTTGAAGCGTGCATGGGTCATCCACGCAGACATCGAAGGAAACCTCCAGCCAAACAGGAAGTCAGATGTTCTGAGGTACATCAGAGAGAGAGGGAGAGAGAGAAGTGACGTTTGTGTGGGGGTGGAACCTTCAAGCCAGAGGTGCTATACAACCACCTTTCCTGTCTGCAGAGAACACACAGTGTGTTGCACACACAGTCCTTGTCCTGCAGCATGACCACTCCATACCCCCAGGTGTTCATGGTGGACCACAGCAGAGATCCTCCCTCCTCAGTCCATCCTCCAGACCTGGTCCCCTGTTGGATGTTCCCCCCGGCCCAGGAGAGGGTGAGGAGACGGGGGGGGAAGGGCTGGCCCTGCCAGGGGGGCCTGCTGCTGGCTGTGCTGTTTGTCCTGCTGCTGGTGTTTGCCGCTCTGGGACTGGGGGCCTTGCAGATCCACAGGCTACAGATGGAACTTGCTACGGTGCAACAGGTGAGTGGACACCGAGGGGAGAACATTTGAGGGTTTGTGTGTGTGTGTGGGGGGGGGGGGGGGGGGAATTGATTAAAGAACATATAATGTGTTGGAAAATTGAAGAATATAATGGGGTTAAAGGAAGGGTGAGATTTGCAAGAATGAGTGAGTGTAAAAGTATTGAGAGTTGAGAGTTAGTTGAATACTCAGGAGAATAGCCATAGAGACCTATTTATTGCCCTCACTGTCGTAAAAAGCTTCTGATTATATAAGTTTTTGTTACCCTGTTTTTTTTACAATTTGCTGCTGTGTAAACTTGCAGTGTGATATCTCAGTGTGATATCACAATCCTGGAAATAAAGTGGGCAGTGTGAGGCTGGTGGTAGTAGAAGGTAGATGGAAATTATGTAAAAGAAACGACCATACATTTTCACAGGGGGTTTGAAACCCATCTGCATTTGAGCTGTGACATTTAAACACTGCTGAACTGCAACATCCAAGTTGTGGTCACCAGTCTGGCCTGACAGGATATGCTTGATTCACAGTCACAAAGCAGATTCAGAAAAAAAAACTTCTGAGCTCTACATCTCTGCTCATCACCTTCTACCACAAAATATCTCAACTCTGGTGTGAGAAAGGCGATCAGAAAAGGAAATGGTTTGTTACCTTGCACAGCACTGAAATTTGTATTTCTCCTTAAACAGGAAATATCTACACAAAATGGGGGGCCTGTGCTACAGAAGCAAGTTGGTGAGTCCCCCCCCCCCCCTCTCTCTCTCTCTCTCTCTCCTTCTCCCCCTGCCTCTCTGTCTCTCTCTCACTCACTCTTTGGATTATGCTTAACAGGCCACTGTTCAGCATCTCCCTCTGCCCAATGATCTCATAAAGGGAAATAGGAAAACAGGGGTGTCCTGCAGCTAATTTGGCTGTCATGATTCCAGGTCTCCAGGAAGCAGAACGAGCTCAGGAGGAGACTGATGAAAGACCTGCAGCCCATGTCATTGGTAAGCTCCAATCTTCATCTCCTTTCCCCCTCCCCTCTTCCCCTTTCCTCTCCTGTGCTGTCCCCCTCCCTCCTCCCCTCCTCCACTCTCTAACGCCATCCTCTGCTCCCCCCTATTCTCCGCAGGAGGGTATGACCAACATGGATCACAGAAGACTCTTGGCTGGGAGCCCCAAGCGGGCCGGGCCTTCACCAAGGGGGGAGTTGTGTACCGAGCAGGGGAACTGCAGGTGAACCACACCGGACTGTACCAAGTCTACTCACGGGTGGAATACTTGATCAAGCACTGCTCTCCCACAGATGTGTTGGTCCACACTGTTTTCCTGAGGAGACCAGGGCTCTCCAAGGAGCTCATTCTGATGCAGGCCCATAGGGAGGGATACTGTCGCTTCAGCCAAGACTGGCAGCTGTGGTCGTCCGGTAGTCACCTGGGCTCGGTCCATCAGCTGCAGAGGGGTGACAGCGTCTCCGTGAACGTATCCAGACCGGACCTGATCAGTCTTCACCACAACGGCAACTTCTTTGGGCTTTACAAAGTCTAAAGGAGGACCCTTATAAAGCACACGTTTTTATTTATTTGTGAAAGACGCTGGGCCTCTTGTTGGGTGTGTTGACATGCATGAGACGGCCAGAAACACTAAGTCAGAAGGCAGTAGAACTAACAGGCAGCATTGGTATTTATTCTGATATGAGAGCATGGGGTGCCTGGTACATAGGCTGAATGAACTTTTCATGGAGAACTGTTACTTCAGATTTATGTTAGTCGTGATGTATTGGCTGATAAAGGAATGTGATTAACGTTGCAGATGTGTGATTGTAATAAAAACAAATCTTGGATTGGATGGGGTGGCATATTTTTACATTTGGCGTCCGCTTTTCCAAGAACGCTGAACAGGTGGAAACTCTGTATTAGTCAGCAGCACAATGTGGTAAGCACACCAAAACTGTGATTGAAAAATCAACATCATTACTGGATTAAATTCCACAAGAAAGATTTATGCACAATGCTATTTGCAAGTGCAGATAAAACATATTGCTACTGCATGCACGCACACACACACGCACGGTCTCGCTCTTTGGCATGTGGTGGGCACAGACGAGGGGGCTGCAGCATGTGAGCACTTCCTGCAGGCTTCAGATGAGGCACAGAGTGTTCCTTAGAAGCTGATTCTACTTCCTGTGGGTGTCTCGTGGGTCGCAGATTAAGAGGGGGGGGGGGAGGAAGGGCAGTGCAGGGGAGGGGAACCTCAGACATAAACACCAGAAATGCAGAAATGTTTCGTTATGTTTTGCCGTCAGAACCAGTTTTGCGAAAACTGTGCACGCAGCATTGTTCACCTTTCCCTCGGTTATTCAAATCGACATGGATGTTTAAAAGCTCTGTCTACTAGCCAGAGCAGTGCCATACTGTTCAATACATGTTCAAAATGTTCCTAACCCTCACCCATACTGTTCAATAAATGTTCGAAATGTTGCTAATCTTAACCCTAACCTTAATCCTAACATTGGCAAGCCATGAGAACAGCAGCCCCGGATCACAACTGTCATTACGTCACTGATTTCGGTTCAGCACCGGCAAGCATGTCACGCATTAATACATCGAAAATTAAGAAGGGGAAAGGGTTGGTTACCGTCGAGGGAATCTGACCTCTTGAGAGGAAGGTATTACAGTCCACAGTGTTTGGACAAGAAAACGTCTGCATCGTGCGAGCAGTGTGTTCTCTGAAATCCAGGATGTCTTCTCTGGTTCTTACCAAGTGAGAGGCAGCCGTCTACCCGGGGGCGCCCTCTTTCACTCACTTTGTGAACTGCATGACTGTCCTTTCGTTTCCCTCAATCCCAACTCATTTTGGGGATCTGTGATGTGATTGGGTACATGAATACAGGTACTTTTATGAATGCACTTTGAAAGAGTTTCATAAGAATTATAGTTAGTCATAAAATATTTTAATAATCTCAAATCACAATGTATCTTATGCTCAATAGTACTCTCCTTGCATGAGCAACAGAGTTGGAAAGTAACAAAGTACTTTGTACTAGTGCATTAGGCCTCCATGAAATTGTGTTGGTCATTACACACTATTTGAGCCATCCTTTGCCACTATTTACGTTAATTGTGGATAATAACATTGTGTTGATATATTTATCCTACAGTTTGACCAGTCATTCTGCACACTTTAACATATAGGCTAGGCTAGGGCTACAAAACACAGCGGCAGCGGCGCCGGAATATAATCGGTTGGGACGGCGGCCATCTTTGATTTTATCTTCAGGCCTACTTGAAATTGGAACTTCCAAAGTCAGAAAACCCATCTTTGGCCCGGGACCCACTCTCCGCACCAAATGACAAACAATCCCAATTCCCAACAGTAAATTTTTTTGCTCCTTGGTGGATCCTGTCATCCACTGGTACAGCATATTGTTACGGCCAGCGCCTGGTTCCTGTCCCTTTTACACCCCCTGCTGGTTCTCCTGTATTATCCTGCCTCGACCCTACACACCTGCCGCCCATTACCTCATCATCCTGCATACTTCAACCCGGCTTTACAACCACTCCTCGTCCGATCGTTGTCACAGCTACTGTGGTAGTATGCGCTTTCGACCCTCAAGCATTGCTTGATTCACTTGCCTTTTGTAAACCCGTTTTCTTTGTGCCCAGGATCATCATCCGAGAACCCAATCCCTGTCTACCTAACACATATAATTGCTGTGGTTGAAATGCCTCTCAAAAGCTTTGGTATACTGCACAAAATTAAGTTCTGGTGTAGGTCTTCCTTTGCCGATTAACTCCACCTTCTCATTAAAAGTTTACCTTGAAAACGGGGCATTTAACAAATGTGAAACAGTGTCCTCCTCACTAGCGGGAACGTTACTCGCGGCTTCCATTGTGAAGTGAACGAACAAGCTAACGTTACGTTAGCTAGTTTATTATATTGTGATGGCGTTCCCCACTTGTCACAAAGTTAGCGATAACAAAGCCCAACCATTTAGAGGAAAGATATGATTGGTCGATTTTACTGTAATGGAAATTAGTCTTTCATTGAATTACCATTAATCGGCCCTCATAGCTGGACCACCAATCACAGAGCTGCATAGCATTTTCTTTCCAACAACAGACAGAAAAATTCTGATAGGGTGTCTAAGGGGATATTTTCATTTAACTCTTCACATTCCAACACAATAAATAGGCAAGATTGAAAGGTTTCATAAACATTGTCTTTAGATGTTTAAGTGTAAAGCAAAATTAAAGTATTTAATGTTTAAATATCATTTGTTTTCGTTTTCTAATGTGCCCCTCTGATTACATTTACATTTATTAATTTAACAGACGCTTATTTCCAAAGCGACTTCCAAAAGAGATCAACATTTTAAACACTGCCCCCCCCCCCCCCTTTGGCCCCCCAGTAAAAGTTGTCTAGAACCGCCACAGGCCCTTGATGAGCACCAAAACCGCCCAGGACGCTCAACGTCTCCACGTCTGATTTGACAGAGGTGGAGAGTGTCCACTAGAGGGCAGTCACATCCATGCTGTTGAAGCATGTTGGATGCTGGTTCTGACTTGGATCTGTCCTGTCAGCATTAGCAGAGGGAACACACCCAAAGACAACCGCAGCTGTTTGGGGAAGTGTTATCTTCTTCGGAAAAAAGGGGGTCGGATGTGCCACGCACTTTTAGAAAAACGCCCCCCCCCCCCCCCCCCCCACACACACACACACACACACATGCTCGTTATTAAGACTCATCCTAAGTTATAAATCAAAATGTTTAAAGCAGTCCCACCCACATATGGAAAACAATACTTACCCCTCGCACACTCATCAGAGTAGCAGAACACATCCCCAATATGGGATGTGTCCCCCGACAATATATATCATGATGAGAATCCGCTGTGCTGAGTCAGAATGGCGTGGTGGAACTGGCCTTAAGGGCCTACACATGCCATAATGTCCTGATGTAACCACAACAGAAGTACCGTGGTTTTAGCACAAAA
Source organism: Hypomesus nipponensis (assembly GCF_054491055.1). NCBI lineage: Eukaryota > Metazoa > Chordata > Actinopteri > Osmeriformes > Osmeridae > Hypomesus > Hypomesus nipponensis. The sequence goes on along the minus strand of NC_140376.1, from coordinate 2,407,112 downwards.
AAATAAGATAAATGTTCAAAAGACATGGTTTACATTTAGTCATTTTAGTCATTTTAGTCATTAGTTTACCAGAACATTTACAAGAAAAAGGATATCTTGTAAAATGAAATCCCCCATGTCACCCTAATAACCCCCCCTGACATTGTACCCAAGGCAAGGCATCATGTAGCCTATGTCTGAGTTCCAATAGCTTGGACCTGAAATTGAATACTCTTTCTAAGCAGATTGAATTGCTTATTGATTTAATTGAATTTGTCATTGCTGCTAATGTGCTATTCTATGTGTTTCATTTTTATCTCCTGTAATCATGCACTTGGTACCTGAACGTTTGAGATTTCTTCAAGATCAAATTAAATGAATCAAATTCATTTCAACCGAATCTTTCACGTCTGGAACTGAATCTTCCAGTCATGAAAACTTTTACATTACATTTAGTCATTTAGCAGACGCTCCTATCCAGAGCGACTTACAGTAAGTACGGGGACATTCTCCCCGAGAAAAGAAGGGTAGGTTGCTCAAGGACACAACGTCATTTAGCACGGCTTGGAATCGAACCGGCAACCTTCTGATTAATAGCCTGAGTCCCTGAACGCTCAGCCATCTGACCCTTTTAGTTGACTCCAATATTTAGTAAATGATGGGATAAAAGTTTTTGTGTGTGTGAGGAAAACCACCCCCTCCAAGATCCGAGTCAGCGAGGGGGGGGGCACACACCAACACGATCCTGTTCTTAGTTGACGAGAGTGAACGCATAGGAAGCTCATATGAAACGTACACTTTGAATCGCAACTGATAAGCCTGAACTGGGGGTCTACCAGTCATTTGTTTTGATCCAAACACAGAGTTCAGAGAAACAGACAGGGCCACCAGTGAGCCAGGGAAAGTCCCTGATGTTTGTTACAGATGGGAGCCCTTTCTTGATTATTTCTCTCCCCCCCCCCCCCCGTCTGTCTATCTCTCTCTCTCCCACTCTCTTCCACTTTTTCATTTTCTATCTTTCTCCCCTCTCTCGTTTTCTTTCTTTGTATCTCACTCTCTCCTCTCAGGGCACAGAGTGAGATGAGGTCAGGGTGATAACTGAGGTAACAGTCATACAGTCATTATCAGAATGACAGGACAGACTAGATCCTATTGTGGGTTTAAGCATGGTCTAAGGGGAGCCCCCCTCACAGTGTGTGAGTGTGTATATGTGTGTGTGTGTGTGTGTGCGTGTGTGTGAGTGTTATATGTGTGTTTGTGTGCACAATCTCAATTGGCTTAACACTTGTTGCATCCCACCTGTTGTTTCCCTGAAACACACACCATTCTGCCTGATTTTCCAACATACAGCTTACAGACGTTATTTCTTTCCACAAACTTGTGTTTACGAAGATGACATTTTCCTGTCCCTCTTTCTCTCTCCCTCTCTCGTTCTCTTTGATGCACTCTGACAGCTTCAGTATGACTCAGATGTCGTTTGGCCTGAACAAGCCTGTCAACCAGAACAGCAAGTGTTCAGCTACTGTGCCCGCAAGACAGGTACATGTTCCCCGAGCCGAGCACACCTTAGTGGTCAATACATCGAATCAATAAAACATATATTATATTTGACTCTCCTCTTTTCTATTCTTCTCCTTCTCCCCTCTCCTCCTATCTGTGCACCACTCAACATTATCTTCACCTCCATGTCTATGTATCTACCAGCATAGGCATCAGAAGGCCCACATATTCTATCATGTGTCTATGACCCATATTGACTAACTGGAATGCAGCTGTTTGATGTTGAAAAGGGTTGTTATGTCTACATAACAACACTTTTCTTGACTGGAATAATGTGGGGAAAGATTTTCTGTTAATTAAATCCACGAACAGTGTTTTGCAATTTGTGTTTCATGTGACGACACATCGAATTTTTCGCCAACTAATATTCCCTTGCTCCTTGAATTCCGGTCACTTTGGAAACTATGATACCATATTTATCTATTCATATACATATACAGTGAGTATAAACGGTCTGTACTATATTTAACTCTGAAGTGTCGAATCACCTGCCCTGACACTATCTCTCTGACAGGAAGTCAGCTGACCTATGTGGCTGTGATCGAGGTGGAAATGTTTATCGCAACGGAAAGTGAGACCAGAAGACATACAACCCAAGGCTGGTGGGAACACATACACACACACTCTAACGTACAAAACACCTAACCTGAGCTCCTGTGCACAGCACAGGTGCCACAAGTTGGTCGAGAGTAGGGAAAGAAGAGGATTGTTCAAAACAGGGAAGGTTATTCCCTCAGGTTATCCCCTCAGACACACAGACATACGGGTGGACTCGGGTCTGAATGGAAATGCGGCTGCGACGTGACGCAATATGCACCACAGTTTCCCGGTTCACTGGAAGGGAAAGATGGGTAGCCTACTCCTACCTGCTGCAAGACGATCACCCTGTTATCTTTTCTGCTAGATTAAAACTCCTTTTATGTCTGTCTGTCTGATCCCCCGCTATTCAGGAGTTGGCTAGCTTTATGCAACCATGTCCGCCGTCACAAAACTATCTCTGTCTATTTGAAAGGCAACATTTGTTATAGTTTGTCGACATCAGATTGTAAATGATTATGCTTCTACACTGAGAAAGGCTTGCCGTTGTTTCTTAGATTCTTCTAAAGACCAGGTGGCAAAAGCACAGGAGTCATAATGTGCTCTATGCCCATGCATATGAAATTGTTACGCTAGTAACTTCATCAAAACAAACCAGATTGTGTGCATTTACTGTTAGATCACAGCTTTCTGTCCTTTAAACCGACAGACAGACAGACAGACAGACAGACAGACAGACAGACAGACACAGATAAACATGCAGACAGACAGACAGACAGACACAGATAAACATGCAGACAGACAGACAGACAGACAGACAGACAGACAGACAGACAGACACAGATAAACATGCAGACAGACAGACAGACATGCTAAACACACATGTAGAGCACCTTATCCATCCCTGAACACACAAGTACAGCTCAAACCAAAATAAATACTTTCTCCTTGAACAGTATCTTGCTTGTCGTTACTCTATTTCTGCATGGTTTGTCTTTCGGTCTAATGGCCTCCTGTTTCATGTCATTTTATGGTCTTTTATTGGGCTGTTAACCTGGAATTCCTGGATTTCTTGAGGATCATTGAGGACTGAAACTACTCAGTATATGTCCGGGCTTTCCCTGACCAGCATGATTCAGCATCAAAGTGAAAACCTTGCTGAAATTTGAAACAGGCTGAAATCTTCCTGACAGATTCTGTGGGTGTATGAAGCGTTTCTGATCACAGATACATTTAGTCTGTAACATTTAAGCTGTTGAGTTCAAGCAAAAATACTGCAACCGTTTGAATGTACAAGTCTGAATTTGTGTTAAAGTGACAACATTTTGCACATTGAGACTCCACTAATTTAACCCACTCTTAAATCAGAGTATACAGTATTTGTAACCTAATACTGAAACTTCTCCACGTCAACCCAGACACTTGTTGCTCCGAAATCATATTGTACATTAAAATGTGGGTGTTCGGCTGGCCTTTATGAGGCACACAGTACAATGCGCGTCTATAGTAATAGCTTTTAGCATGAGCTATTCTGAAACCCAACATTCGCAAAGTAAGGGAAAGGCCACAATAATGTCATTTTGTCACCTTTTTCTCTGTATTTGAATGTTCACTTGGGACTCAGTGAACTAACCTAAACTAAGGTTAGTAAATTAACCTTTAGTAAACTAACTAAAGTAAACCTTAATTAGTTTACCTCAGTAAACTAACTAAACTAATTGCTAAAAATGAATAATGCAGGGCCCTCCAGTCTCATGTATTGGCCGTGAGACTCATTTCAAATGTTTGTCACACTGAGAAATAAGGGATTACTTGTCCCGCTATATACAATTACTGGACGAAGCGCAGTCATACTGAGATGATAGTTGTCTCGAGTTATACAGGGAGAAAAAAACTATCCGAAAACATCACCCTGAATTATTGAGTGTCAAGCTACTGTCTGCATTCTGGAAGACTCAAAGTCATTCTTTTCTCTCAATCAATCATCTCACCAAAGTTAGATTTTGCATCTCTCCAAAGTTATTTTTAGGATTTAGCAAACGTTTTATTCATTCCACATGGGGGCTTTTCCCTCACAAGTTGAAAGTTGCTAGGGGACGTTGCTAGGGGAAGTTACTGGACAGAGTACTAGTTCACTCATGGTCGAGGTGTCAGTGGTTACCAAAAACCTAGTAGATGTAGAGCAATACTGATACTGACATGCAAGCCACTTTCGATGCCCTCCTAATAAAGGCAAGTCAGCATCTTGTCAGAACCTGTACTTTCCAAACTCTAATAGTACATGCCCTAAAGTACTTGGTTTCCATCAAGGAAATTTCACCTGTCTATTCTTGAGAACCTACTTTACCTGTCTTGTCATGTCTACTTAAACTGTAGTGTTGCATCATGATTGAAACTGCCTTTCGTTTCCTGGTCTGGTTCTGAAATGGGATGTGGCCAATGCTAATGTGGTGAAGGGGGAGGCACGTGGTGACAAGCCTGCGGTTAGGGAATCGGTTGCCGGTTCGATTCCTGGCTGTGCAAAAATTACGTTGTGTCCTTGGGCAACACACTTCACCCTACTTGCCTTGGGGGGAATGTCCCTGTACTTACTGTGAGTTGCTCTGGATAAGAGAGTCTGCCGAAATGACTAACTGTAATGTAAATGTCATTAGAACGATAACCAGCACATGCACAGATTAAAACCAAAGGACTGAAGTTTATGTGAGCATAGAGAACGATCACAGTGGTTGACAGTGCACGCGCAGGTCCGGTTAATGAACGGATTGAAATCGGCACTGATCTTTAAGGTGGCGGCCGGGTGTAGTTCGCAGTCCCTAGAAGTTCCGGCGGAAGGGGTGCAACCACAACGCTGCGCATCCTTAATGTCAGAATTTGGGTCTGTGTAAGCCGCAGCTGCCCTTCCTATAGTCGACAAAGGCTAGGGCATCATGAAGAGGCGGCCCTTTCCCAAGTGCATCCATTTAAATTAACCCTCCCGCTGTCCCTGAGTTTCAAACTACCACAACACGAACGTATGGTAAGGTGCCTTGCCCAAGGACACAACGTCATTTCGCGCAGCCGGGAATCAAACCGGTAAACTTCTGATTAATAGCCCGACTCCTAAACCGCTCAGCCATCTGACCCCCCGGCACTGGTGAACCGTGTGTCAGGCCAGTTGATTTTGTGATGCAAGTTTGCCGTCATTTGTGGTTTGGCGTGCCGTGTTATTTTAAAGTGCAGTCCTTTAATTTAGCTGCGGCTGGTTCCGTTGTGGGTTTGAACACTGTTCTGTTGATGCCCTGTGCTGATTATGAATTGTGACAATGCCCTGTAAATAGTAAAAGTGCTTTATATTTGTGTGTGTGTGTGTGTGTGTGTGTGTGTGTGTGTGTGTGTGTGTGTGTGTGTGTGTGTTTGAGTGCACGTGCCAACCTCTGACACAGTAGTACGGACCATACCAAATATATCAGGGGTTGCAGTGTAATTGGTTCCTCCTCCTTTTGGGCGGTTCTGATTCATTGCACTAAGTAGGCTACATGAGGGCCTCTTATACCCTTTTTTACAGGGGTTTGTGCCCCAGTATAAATCTGCTGTGCCCCAGTAAAATCTAAAATATAAGTTTTAACAATTTACTTTATTAGTCAGTGCATTAATTTAGATTGATAATCCTGGAAAAAATTAACAGTGTGTAACCGAAAACACAAACCTATATGCATGCAGAAATCCATGTCAGTACGCTCTTCTGAGCTTGCCAAATAGCCACTGCAGCACAGACACAGAAGTCCATGGGGTAATTCCAGAAAGAAGGTTATGCAACATAACCGGGTAAGTTAACCCACCAGCAATGAGTCAACAAGCTGGGTGTCAATTAACTTACCAGGCTATGTCCCACAATCTGCTTTCTGGAATACCCCCATGTGTCGTGTTCGGTTTAAAACCCAACCCAATTTGGCTCACCGTAGTAGCTGCAAGAATTTTGGCTACACCGCCGGACTGGTATTTTTGCTGTAGCCTACCAAGTCGTAGGTACGCCCTACAACAGATATAAACTTTAAATTAACTAAATGTGTCCCTGCTGTTGTGCTTGTGCCCTGCTTAGCATACGCTGCCGATTACAGTAGGCCTACAGGGAGATCACAAGACTTCTCGTAATCATGTTTAAATAACTCACAGTAAAACATGTTACTCTATAAAGTAAACTTTATAAGTAAAGTTACTAAAGTTCTTAGAATTCCCGCACTTGTAGGCCTAGGTTACATGTGTGCACTCATTTAATGTCTGTTTTTGTCATTCGAACAATGAATAACAGTCAGCCCACTCGCTACCAAATTAAATTATTAAAAACATGTATTTGTTTTTTTACGGAGTAACTTTAATTTATCCTAATTCATGTTCTTTTATTTAATTTCACAGTTTAATCTGACAGTGCATTATTCGGAATCGATCATGCTGCTGTTTAAACAGCATGTGCTCTTATCTCTCAACACCGAGCAGACTCCGCATGACCTCATAGTCAGACACTAGCCGACACATTTTTTACTTTCTCTTTCGCAGAACAGCCAACCAAACATATGCCTACGCAATCGCCTCAGGACAGTTTCCAAGGTGTTGCAGAAGATGCGGGGGGGAAACTCAACTATCACTTAAGTGAAAGTTACCTTTTACCAAAGATATGACCAGGTATGCACTATAAATCAAGTCAAATGTAATTTCATAGCCCTTTTCACATGCAAGTCACAGATCATACTAAAGTTTTCCCCGGGAGTCTCCCGTATTTCACACTCATCTCCCGCTCCCGTTTTGTCCTTTTCTCCCGTGAAACTCCCGTCATTTGTATGACCAAACCTCATTATATAAATATTCACATCAATAAATTATTTCAATGTTGTCCAGTTGCCAGATCTTGTATGAAACGCTTCCTACTCATACTACATAGGCTATCATACAATTTTCAACCCATTTCTAACCGCAACCAGAGCCCGTCTATACATTCTCTGCCGCAACCTACAACCCAGTTGTGCTGTTGATATCTCCGCAGCTAGGCGGGAGAATTTGAAAAATACATGGTTGATTTTTCCCATTATTCCCATATACATTATGTATAGATAAATATTATGTATATATAGCAGATATGGCAAAAGTACACTGATCCTGCACTCAAGTACAAGTATAAATATTAAAAAAAACTTTGACATCTGATGCACCGAGGGGATTCCTACTTTCCTCCTTTTTTCAACCTTTTCTAAACTTTTTTGGATAAAAAATATATATTTCTAAACGTATTGGTCAAATATTTTTTCAACCATTCCATTTTCCATCTGAGTTCGCAATGCGCAGCAAGTGCTTGATTTAGACCTGTTATATTAGTAAATGTAAAATGCATCATTCACTATTGTTGTAGTGGTGTAGGTTCACTGCAACGTTGTAAAACAACTTTTTTATGGTTCAGTAAGTGCTGTTGTGTATTTCAATTTAGTCAATTGCATGATTTATGGGAATGCACAGTATAAGAAAGATTTCTATAAATTTGCTTCTCTCATAAATTTGCTCTCTCTAAAATAAATAAACTCTCTCTCATACTCAATATTATGTTTTGCCGTTCAATTAGAATTCAAATACAAATGTGGTTTAATTGTATCCAGTTTAATAATACTTAATTTCAGTATAGCACAAATTGCACCAAATAACTCTTTATTTTGAGTAACATTACAAAACTTCATATACCACAACTGGATGTGTAGAAACATAGAAACTTATTTGTAATTTTGTTATGTTGCAAAAAAAACAATTATCACTGTATGATTTTAGAAACATGAAACTTGATAAATCAATTTAAAAAAACATAATCATATTCTTTTCCCACAATGCACTGCGTGTCTGGTGTAATGAGAGGAGCACATTCAAGGTCAGTCTATGGTCTGTAAATGTGCTTACTTTTGCAGTCAAACAGTTGCTACCAAAGGCGTTGGAGCAACACACTCTCAGGTTACCAGGGTAACATCTGGAATGCTGTGAAAGTATCTGAAGTACTAGGAGTGCATTTGGCCTGCATAGACAGAGACTGCATGCTCTCCCCGGCACCCTTAAACAAGATCAGGACTCTCAAATGGCTCGTTTACTTTGAGTAGCTACATATCTGACACAAAGAGGAAATCCAACTCTGTCACGGTGGTGTGGCAAGTACCTAGTACACAAAGCCTCAGCACTGCAGGCTGTATTCATGTTTACAGGTCATTCCCCTGTCTGGTTCATAGCTTGTAAACGTTGAATGTGGTCGCGGTACGGTTGGGGCGGTGGCCTTCGTTGAAGGTGAGGAAGACTCGCAAGCCTTCATACATATCTAATTCGGCGGCAAAAATGATTTCCTGAAAGCAACTCACTTTGCGCTTTTCGATCAATTCTGTGTTTCCTGACCTCCATTTCTTTTCGAGGTAAATAAATTTGGACTCGTAGTTTTTGGTGTCCTCAAGGATCACCTGGCCATGGAGGATGTATGTGCCGTCTTTAGAGGCCGTGAAGATGTTGTACTGTTTGTCAGTGTTGGGCTCTGGAAAACAACCTAAGGGTTAGACTCTGAGTCCGATGTCATTGTCATGTATAAATCCAGTATTTCTTACAAAACCAACATATTTGTCAGCAAGCTATCTGCATCCTGAGGAAGCCCTGTACGTCAAAATGTTGCTTTTCTGTGCTAAAAATACGAGTTTAATGTAAATCGGCGCTTGGAGATCTTGTGTGTGTGTGTTGTGCACATGCAAAACAGTCACCTTGTAAATTGAAGGTCTGCTTGAATTTCTCGGGAGCATTTTCTGGTTTGATATCCTAGACGCAGACAGAGAAAGTGCACAACATGATGGTGACCATTTGGCGGAAATCAACGATGTGATCAATGACGTTGCACATGTTAACATTACACTCTACGTTAAAGATGTCTATGCAACAGTCATTACATCAAGCACAATCATACACACACATGCACAGAGAAACACTCAAACACACAGCTGTTACCTGTCTGGTTCCCAGAGTCAAAAAGACACACAATCCCACTGAGAGAGCGATGATGATAAGCCCCATCAGTGCCGTCAAGGCAACCGTCCGCCTGTTCCAGGTGCTGGGAGCACTGTATGAAGGGAAGCCCTGAGGTACTAACACCTGAAAAGTCATCTCTCTATCCAGCTGTGTGTCCATGATGTTTTGTCTGAGCAGTGAATGGGGAATCCTCTTCCTATGACTGTTTTATACACCATCACATCCCACTCACTGCTGAAAAGAGCATCACCGGAACCCTTTTTTCCCACCCACGTACTACAACCAGCAGAGAAACATGCTTGTTCAGGAATTCCGTCTAACCTTGCTTTGTTACCCAGTTAGCCACTCCCAGACTGTCGGGACAATGTACTTGACTGATACACACCTCCTTTGGCAGACAGAGCGATTTTATAGCCCCTACAAGGCACACACACACACACACACACACACACATTTACATTTAGTCATTTAGCAGACGCTCTTGTCCAGAGCGACTTACAGTAAGTACAGGGACATTCCCCTCGGGGCAAGAAGGCTGAAGTGCTTTGCCTAAGGTCACAAGTCATTTTGCACTGCCAGGTAATGAACTGGAAACCTTCTGATAAATAGCCCGATTCCCTAACCGCTCAGCCAACTGACCTCCCCCCCCCACGCACAAACACACTGTTTGGTGTGCCAAAGACCTTTGACCATGAGGGATTCCCTCTGAAAGAGGAACTGAAATGCCTTTACTCAGACAACAGCTCAGGTACTAGCTGTTACAACACAGACTCTCTTTTTTTTTTTTTTATGACCAGCCCTCCTCGCTCTTCCCACCCTCCTCTCCTCCCACTTTCTCCTGACAAAATAAGTTGCATCATAGGCACTGAGGGAATTCCCTTTCATCTCTTCGCTGTTAAAGTTGATACTGCAAGTTACGCACACACAAACCAATACCTGCGTGGGGATGCCCATTTGTACGGGCTGTGGTTTATCTCTCTTTCTTTGTCACTCCATGATCTCCACTTTAGCTCCTGCTTTTGAATGCTGATGGGTGGCTTATTCCACAGACATTCCACAGTGGTCTTTGGAACCATGATTTCCATACCCAAAATATGTTTTTATTCTCTCCCAAGCTCTAAATGTGCTATTTGAGACTAAACTGACATTTTTAATATTCCCCTATAATAAGACTATAAACAGGTTTTTGCCCCAAAGTTGATGATCCTCTATCTTTACCCCAAGTATCCTTCTCTGATCTGTTAATTATTTTATTAATATAATATGCCTGAGCAGAATAGTAATATAGCTCAAGGTTTGGGAAATGTAGCCCTCCCTTTTTTCTAATATGCTGAAGTAGTTTTCTACTCAGTCTTAGCGCCTTATTTGTTCACTGGATCTTTTAGTGTAATAGTCTCTCTTTAAGACATATTTTTGTTTTACCAATGAGGACAACTGCCTCCCAGTCTTATTTGATGATGTATAGATTAATTTTTTCATGTTACACCTTAAACATTATCAGCTTTTTATAGCTGCGGCTGGTCATATTCTAGGGTTCCATATCGTACTTTAGACAAGATTTCTTATGCCGATGTTCTGCTCGACTGATATTGGTCTCTAATTGTTTAACTTTTTTATTTAATTCTGTGTTCTTTCTAGATGAAAGGGACATAATGATCCCCCTAATATAAGCTTTAAAAGCATCTAATATAATATGAACAGGTGGCTTTTCCTTAGCCTGACGTTGTCATACTCATAATTCTAGTCAGAATATGAGTCTGAAAACTTTCCGTTGGGCTGTGACTACGGGGCGTGTTTCAACCGAACTTGTAAAACAAATGCCTCTTCGCTCAATTGGATAGACCTACAACCAATCAGAGCAACGTAATATGTTGTTTGTTGAAAAAGAATTCAACCCAAGGGCTCTTTCGTGACGTTGTTGATTACGTTACTGTTGATCATCTGTCCATCATCGTATAAAGCCCGCCCTGGCAATTTCATTGGTCCGTCCCGATCCTGGTTTTATGTAGTTGTTCCCAATACGAGACCCTACAGACCTAACTTCCCGACCAAATGTTTTTGTGGGCGGGGAGAAGTTGGGCTGGCAGCCAGGCCAGCTTTTCCTTACTATCAGTAACATTTATTTTTATGAATTCATTAATGTTTTTTATTACATATTTAATGAACTCCTCATCTTTCAGATATTTTCTATTCATCCTCCAGATTCTATGAAGTAATTTATTTGATGGGGGGCACACAATGCAAGTAACTACCGCGTGATCTGATATAACTATATCATGTATTTTAGAAGTTATTACATCTCCTTCTTTGGATACAAAGATGTAATCTAAGCGGCTATAGCTGTTTTGTGCATGAGAATAATGTGTATAATCTCCATGTCTTAAATGCATTTGTCGCCACACATCTGTTAAGTCATTTAATGCTATTTTCCTACTGATATATTATTGATTGAATATTTCTAATATACTTCATGTTAGCTGACGGAGGTGAGTAGATATTTATAGGTGTATATTTATCTAATTTATTTCACACAAGACTATTAAATATCTACCCTCTGGGTCAGAGTGTTCTGAGATTAAATGGAATGGTAAGAATGTGCTTATTAGAATACCTACTCCTCTGCTTTTAGATGTGTAATTTGATTCAAAAGCCTCTCTCACCCACTGTCTTTTTCAGGAATGTAATCTCACCGCCTTAGAGATGCAGCTCTTGCCAAAAAACTATATCTGAAGACAATTTCTGTAGGTGTTGCAGGACGTTTTTGTTGCTTTACTCTGTCTTTAACCCCATTTACATTCCACGTTGTAACAGTGAATTAATTAGTGTTAGTTTTAATCTGACTACCCTGCAACATTTTGCATGATGGACATGAGGGTAGATCTGAGCCAAGCTCTAGGCTGGTGTGACAACTTTAATAAGGAACCAAATACACACACCCCATACTCACTCCCATCACTCATTCTACATATAAAGGACCAGTGGACAGACAAACCAAACACACTCTCACTCACACACCATAGCAAACACACACCCATAACAAACACACACCATAGCAAACACACACCCATAACAAACACACACCATAGCAAACGCACAGCCATTACAAACACACACCATAACAAACATACATCCATAACAAACACACACCATAACAAACATACATCCATAACAAACATACATCCATAACAAACATACATCCATAACAAACATACATCCATAACAAACATCCATCCATAACAAACATCCATCCATAACATCCATCCATTCATACTTAATTCTACCTGCTGGTAGAGCTTGCTTTTGGTAAGGTCAGTTGCTCCTCTTTTGCTGCAAGGACACTGATCTATTTCAAACTCAAATATTTTATTTTTTACAATTGGTTACATCTTTTTTTCAAAACTTCTTCCAGTATGATTTACATAAATCACACCTCACAACTCCAGGAGGAAAAAGAAACAAAAAGAAAGAAAGAATGGAATGTGCCGGTGATGTTGATGTCACGCGAGTCTCAGACTCTCCTGCATGAACCAGTTTTGCCCGATTTAACACACTACCCTCTTGCATATACTGCCACTGTGATTTAACACACTACCCTCTTGCATATACTGTTACTGTGATTTAAAACACTACCCTCTTGCATATACTGTTACTGTGATTTAACACACTACCCTCTTGCATATACTGCCACTGTGATTTAAATAGTGACAAAGTCAACCCACTTCCTTCTTGCCGTGTCATCAAACTCATTCAGTCCCACTGCAGTCTGATTAAATAAACTCATTCAGTAATGCAGCAATGAATTGCCAGTGTCAGAAAGCCTGTTTACAACACAGTGTGTTCAGGTAGGAGTTCATCAGACCAGTTACAGCGATACCGCAATCGTGCAGAATGCTTTTGTTATTAGTTTACTTTCTCTTTGAGGTTCTTTAGACTGATGACGAAACCTAGAATGTGTGTGTGTGTGTGTTAATGATAACAGTTTATGGGATGAGGAACTGATACTGCTACACAAGACAGAGACAGGGAGAAAGAGAGAGAGAGAGGGAGGGTGAGAGTGAGAGAGACAGAGAGAGGGAGAAAGAGAGAGAGAGAGGGAGGGTGAGAGTGAGAGAGACAGAGATAGGGAGAAAGAGAGAGAGAGAGGGAGGGTGAGAGTGAGAGAGACAGAGATAGGGAGAAAGAGAGAGAGAGGGAGGGTGAGAGTGAGAGAGACAGAGAGAGAGAGAGAGAGAGAAAGGTGGAGGTCAGGGGAGAGATTGGAGAGAGAGGGGGAGGAGTAAAGAGGAGTAAAGAGGGACACAAACTGCTCTGTTTTCACACTACCATAGTTTAATAGTAAAAATCAAATTAAAAATAAACATGTTCATTAAATAACAGACCTAAGACACTTTCTGCTGCCCCTGTGAAAGAGAATGGAACAGCTCCACACCACACACAACTATCCAGGTGCATGTTGGATAATGTGGGTGTGGAATGTCTCCATTCAGAAGGGTTGGAGAAATTTATATTTTAGATACTCTATTTTTCAGTCCTCAATCAACACTTCATAAACAAGACAAAATAACAAAGAACATAAGTGGAAAGAGGCATTCGATCAAATCTTACAGACATTTGCACAAACAATCCTACAATCCAACACTTCAATATTCCCCAAACAAAATCATAAAGAGTTTGCATTCTTTATGCATTCATTGATTCGTAAAGGTTTTCTTCATTCTAGAACTACATTCATTTTTGACCAGTGGACTCTGGGTAAACTGTGTCTTAACATCGTAAGAAATGTAACACTGTCACCAAAGCAGCTGTGAAACTTGTGCAGTACAATCACTGGTTTCAAGTAAGTGAGTTCCACGCACATTGGCATGTGCGCACACATGTACACATCATTTGCAAAAACTTACAGTACATATCAAACAGGCCACAGAATGTTTTTGTTTGTGGTGGGAGGGGGGGGGTTCTGGGGTTTTCCTGATTAGTCAGCACAAGAGGCTGATCAGCTGAAAACACCGTTAAGAGACCTTTCTCCACCAGCTTCCGGCCCACAGAGAGCAGAGGATTCCCCCTTCTCGGCCTACCTGAGGCCTGGCGGCGGTGGTGATGGTGCAGGATACTGTGGCCGGAAAACATTCATAGGGGAACCAGGACGTTAATGGTGTCACTTTAGCGATAGACCTGGGGCTGTGTTGTCACCGGCAGACTGGAACATGTGTGTGTGTATTTCTTTCAGTGCTGGTCTTTCAGTGTTTCAAGTTTCAAGTTTTTATTGTCAGGCCCTCAGACCCCTGGATCCTCAGATCCTGGACCCTCAGACCCTGGGCCCTCAGACCCTGGATCCTCAGACCCTGGGCCCTCAGACCCTGGACCCTCAGACCCTCAGATCCTGGGCCCTCAGACCCCTGGATCCTCAGACCCTGGACCCTCAGACCCTGGATCCTCAGACCCTGGACCCTCAGACCCTGGACCCTCAGACCCTGGACCCTCAGACCCCTGGATCCTCAGACCCCTGGACCCTCAGACCCTGGACCCTCAGATCCTGGACCCTCAGACCCTGGACCCTCAGACCCTGGATCCTCAGACCCCTGGACCCTCAGACCCCTGGATCCTCAGACCCCTGGATCCTCAGATCCTGGATCCTCAGACCCTGGATCCTCAGACCCCTGGACCCTCAGACCCTGGGCCCTCAGACCCTGGGCCCTCAGACCCTGGACCCTCAGATCCTGGATCCTCAGACCCTGGACCCTCAGACCCTGGACCCTCAGACCCTGGATCCTCAGATCCTGGATCCTCAGACCCTGGATCCTCAGACCCTGGATCCTCAGACCCTGGATCCTCAGACCCTGGACCCTCAGACCCTGGACCCTCAGACTCCTGGACCCCTGGGCCCTCAGACCCTGGATCCTCAGACCCTGGATCCTCAGACCCCTGGACCCTCAGACCCTCAGAACTGACACTGACCCAGCAGGTACTGAAGCCCCAGCGTGAGGTTTGCCTGCAGTTTGGTCAAATTAAAATGCACAGTGGCGACCTCTCGCTTGCGGAGATACATTATCTGTTGCTGCCCGACACAGGCCTCCCTGGCCTTCTGGGTGGCGTTCAGGGGGAAGGAGACCTTGGGCTGGTTGTTCACACGCAGTGTCAGTGTTCCGTGTCCCCGGCTGTCGCTCTGGTCCAGGAGACTCACACACACCTCCACGTGGAGGATGTGGGGCCCGTTACAGCCCACCAAAATCTGGCTCTTGTCCTGGCTCAAGGTAATCATGTTGCCCGTGTAGTCGTGGAATCTCACCGGAATCTTCTCGTCGTTGTCCACAACTGGAGGAAAGGCGGCGGACGGAGAGAGAGGGGGAGAGAGAGGGGGAGAAAGAGGGGGAGAGAGAGAAAACACACGCTTGAGAACGACAGCCTTCTCTTACTGAGGGTTGCTGTTTGGCTCGGTGCAGTGTGCTGTATCGCTCACACCCACAACCACTCACCTGAGATCGGATGGAACTGTATGTAGATGTCAGACCCTTCTGGATCCTGTAAGAATTATAAACATTTTTTTTTAAAGGTCATTTTGTTTTCATGTGTAACTGTGGTCAACCTAGGTTCAATCCAGTTCTCCTTTAACGATTCTCATGACTCAGAAAATGTATCTAGAAAATGTATCTAGAGAATGTATCAAGGACAGCGGGGAAAGCATAGGTTAGTGGTTTAAGGTTGCTCATTAATTGACCTTTGCGGTCTTTCCCATGTCAACCGACCAGATTATTGGTGGAAAGAGCTTTAAAGGGAAATATTACGTGAAGGGGACTTATAACACCGCAGCTAGCAGGAAAAGGATAACCACAACCACGCCCACATTAGAGGTCAGACGTAGCCTATGGTTAACGTTCTTCCTGAAATATATCATGTGCGTTCTTAACAGAATAATCAATCCCCTTTCTAGTCCATTGGTGTTGGCAGAGCAGCCTAATAAAACAAATGAGACTAACCACTTAGACTGGCGGGTGATTCTTAACGAAATTACAAATTGACCTCCTGGGCCATCAACAGGTTTCACCGTGTTAAAGAAACGTAAAAGACTCCTGCGCACACACACTACTGTAACGACCTGTGATCCTCGCGGCCCACACTTGGTGTCTATACGTCACTGTGCACTTATAGAACCCGCATGTTTAAACTTTCGAGGCTCGAAAGTTTAAACATGTGGGTTGACAAGCCTCGGCAGGTTTATGACTCCTTCGTTCTATCTGGAATAAATGGTGTGAATAGTTTCATCACTACAAACACGTCGACCCCTCTCTTCGTAAAGACCATGTCTTGAGAGAACACCAGATACCCGCGCCACAGACAAGTTCGGGCGAACTGATCTTTGATGGACAACATTGAGCAAGGAAAGTCTCTATGATGAGGTGTTGTGTCAGGAACACAAAACCACAGACGCCCACGGAATGACGATAAACACATACGGCTTTTTCATTCGCCACCTTGTGAAAGTGTATAATTGGATAAAATATTCTAAGACTTAATGTATCCCATTCAACTCAATGGTAAGCTGACCAGACTATCTGTCTTTAAATATATTTTATCGGTTAAGGGAAAATAATAGTTTTGTTTATGAATTGACACCAACCACATCTTGCATCTTAAACCTAACGTGGATATTGGTTGTAGTTGAAGGTTAGTGACCTTGTGAGCAAAATCCTGGAGTGGTTATAAAACTGTGGTCATATAAAACCATAAAACCCTATAAAAGACCTTGAAAGCCTCACTTAACAGGCACACCTTGTCGCTGGCAATATACTGCAGCATGCTCTTTTAGTTGTAAACAAAAAGTTAAGTTAAACTTACCCGTTGCTGGACTAAGTAATATACGTAGAAAACCGCAGCAAAACACACAGCCACAACTGCGCTCTGAACAGTAATGGCCAAGGTAATTCTCCAGCCGCATCGACGCGTCCTTGCCACCAGATCTGCGTCTCCATCCATTGCACTCAACAGTGTGTTTTTTAGTGCAAACCTCGGATGCTTTTAAAGGCGAGTGGGCACAGAGGACTGGAGTGACTGGAAAAAAACTCCCCCATGATATACAAACTTCTCTTACTGCGCGAGCGAGAGAAAGTGTGTGTGTGTGTGTGTGTGTGAAAGTGTGTGTATTTTGCGCGCAATGAGTAAATAATGCACCTCAATTGACTCAGACGAGTTGAGATGTCCCACTGTCCGGCGAAGTTACATCTCTTTCAGGCACGTTTGTAAACTAATTTACATTCCATTTCTGATAATGGATCGAAAATAACTGTCGCCTATAAGAGTAACAACAATAATAGCGCTTAACATTGACTAGTCAACATATCTGGACAAGTTCTGTTTTAGGCTTTTTCCCCACCTTTTCGCTTTCTCTTCTACCGCAGATAGGCTATAGAAGCCACAAGTTTTGGCCGCAACACGCACACAATCGTTGATTCTACACAATAAATGAAATATGTATCATCAACTGAATAAACTACCTTGAACAAGTTTGTTTGTGCCTACATTCGATGATGTGTCATTTTAAACGCGAAACTATTTTCCTTTGTTTTTGTTTTCTAAATGACAAAGGATTGAGAGATGAGAGTGAGATATAGATCAACTCGTGTACCGAAAAAGTTGAGCTATTATTGAAACCACCTTCTATCATCCAAGGTGAATTCCATTGCATGACAGGTAAATGAAGAGACGAGGAGAGATAGGTCATTGGGCCGGTAATGTGAAAGGAAAGTCCAACTTATGGACATGAGAGCAGATATGCGACCATGTTAATCACACCAACTATATTTATCCCACAATTTCAGTTGAGATTCTATTCGAATACCCTTTTGTCTCCCTTTAGCGGAGATGGGAAGAACGGAAACTCGACAGCCTTTAGGCCAGGGGTCACCAACCTTTTTGAAACTGAGAGCTACTTCATGGGTACTGAGTCAAAGGGCTACCAGTTTGATACACTCTTCTGAAATAATAATATATAACTGAGCAAATGTATTATTAATGATTAATGATAGGCTACTCATCCCTGGGTGATTTGAGCGAAGTTAATCATCATATAGGCCTAGATGAATACGATTACATTTATTCATTTGGCAGACGCTTTTATCCAAAGCGACTTCCAAGAGAGAGCTTTACAAAGTGCATAGGTCACTGATAATAACAACAAGATAGCCCCAAAGCATTGCGGGTAGCCAAAACAAGAAGCACACATTGTAAACAGCCAAAAGATAAGTGCTAAAGGGAAGAAACATGACAAACATGAGCGCTGGGCCCGCTCGCATTAAGTGTGGAAGTCCCGAACTAGCATCACATCAAACCCAGACTGTGCAAGCGTTGGCATGGCAGCTGTGGTGGCGTATACGGGGGGGGGGGGAGTCCAGGGTCAATTTTTACCCCCAGTCCGTCCCTGGACACTTAAGATGTTCCGTGACAGCAGCACTACTGCCGCGTGCATCAATAGTACAGTACCGTATGTGTTGTTATGCCAACTTTAGAGGACAAAAATAGAACAGAGAGGGAAATCCCTGCAGTCAATCCTGATGTCTCTCGTCCTTGGAGCCAGGGCCAGAGTGTGGTCACTTTTCAGCCTGAGAGTGTCAGGCCCATGACCGGCCCCCTTTGGTTTGTACACCAAACAGGGTCGGATGCAGCCTGCTTGGACTGGGGGTGCAGTTAACTTTTCTGGGGGGTATCATGATTACAGAAAGGGATCGTATTATTTTGTAAATATTGATACAATTTTAGAGACTGCTTAACAATTAGCGTGTTAATCAGGCACGGAGCCAGAGGTTGTAAACATTCCGGGCTTAGCCCCAACTGAGGACGGATGGGTTTGATGTGATGCAAGATAGAAACTTCCACGCTTACAGTAGTGCGAGCGCGCACAGTCTTGTCTACTGATGCCATCCCTCCGGCCCTGCTCCCATCCATCCTCGTGTCAGGGAGCTATTCAGCTATCAGTAGCTTATCTGAGAAAACCTTTTGGAAAAGACAGGCTATGGACCCAACCAACTCTATTTGGGAGGGGAGAACTCCCTCACATGGTACAACCCATGCAGAGGCTGAGGTGTCAGAATGCGGAACGTGTATAGCCTACTTTAAGAGAAAATAGACTAACGTGACAAATGTTAACAAAATAAATGCGGTCGGCCCACCGGCCCAAAAGTGAAGCCCCACCAAATCTCACTCTAAGGTATTTTGAAAAGTTGGCAGCCCTGTTAGGATTGAGGATATTTCTGGCACCTGCTTTACATGTTGCTTGTCGAAAAGGTTCATGGGCTGATATAACACACACTGCAGCTAGTTTAGAGGCTCTTTTAAACAGACCATGTTTTATTGTTAAAGTTACCAATACCAGTGCACCTGCAACTGTTTCCCCAGTCCTGCAACATCAGTAGCTTACTTACTTATTGTTTGGTACCTCTCACACACACTCTCATTGCTTCTCTCACACACACACACGCAAGCATACACACACACGTACAATACTAAATTAGGGTTCCTTAATATTATAATTCTCATTTATCAGTAATGCTATTTAAGTTAGTTCAGTCTGTACACACCGGTCCACAGGCTTCTCTCCATGACGGTTGACCGTTACAATCCAAACATCTCAACTCACAATGGCACTGAAACGAAAATCTGCATTCAGTAAACAGCAACGTCCTGTGATCGAACCTAAGTCCACCCTGGTAGCGAGAAATCGCTCTGGATCCTTTAATGTCCACCTGCCACGCCCCCTGGCTAAATCTGCCAGTCTTTATACATCATTACTCCCCACCCCCCCCCCCCCCACACACACACACACACTACTCCTCAGTCTCTCACACTATGTCCAGTCAGTGGGGAGGGAGAGGTGGTGGTGGTGGTGGTGGTGGTGGTGGGGGGGTAGTGGTCATATTCGCACCCCAACTGTCCTGAGTGCTCCCACATCCAGTCCTAAATTGTTGTGTTTTTGTATTTCCTCCTCACGAGGAAGAGGAACAGTTTTGAGAGTTTAAGTTCTTTCAAAAGGTCACCTGACTTCTCACTTCCTGAAACAGAAAAAGACAGGAGGGGGACCAGGTGGAGGAAAGGTCATCTCCATGAGTCTGGGATGAGGCAGCTGGGAAAATACCGTAAGAAGCTACAGTAAAACAATGGTCATCATCCATTATGTCCAACCGCAGCAAGTCTCTGACTACCCTCTTACCCTCCCTGCCTCCAGTAAATGAGGCGTTTACGGCCCATAGGAGCCTCTCCTGCTTCTCGTCATCCCCCTCTTTCCCTCCGTGGGCGGTCTGGCCGTGGGGTGGTCTGGAGGGAGAGGAGGGGGGGGCTCTAGGGGTGGTCTGGAGGGAGAGGAGGGGGGGGCTCTAGGGGTGGGGCAGGTTCATGCGGTCCTCTATGAGGATGTTGTCTTGACCTTGCGTCTCCATGCACTGCTTGACGGTTGCTAAGACGCCCGCCAGGCGGCGGTCCAGCGCGGCCAGGTGCGGCTGGGCCAGGACGGGGGTTATGGGGTCGAAGCTGAGCGCCTGGCGCATGGCGCTGCTCAGGGCGCCGCCCCTCAGCAGGTTCAGCCTGTTCCAGGTAGACACGCGCACCCTGAAGGGAGGGGGTGGAGGGTGAGAGAGAGGGACAGAGCGAGAGAGAGAAAAAGGGAAGGAGTTTGAAAGAGTGTGGGGGGGGAGGTTGTGAGTGTGAGAAAGAGAGGGAGAGAGCGAGTGCGTGAGAAAGAGTGAGAGAGGGACAGAGCGAGAGAGAAAAGGGAGGGAGAGTTTGAAAGAGTGTGGGGGGGGAGGTTGTGAGTGTGAGAAAGAGAGGGAGAGAGCGAGTGCGTGAGAAAGAGTGAGAGAGGGACAGAGCGAGAGAGAAAAGGGAGGGAGAGTTTGAGAGAGTGTGTGGGGGGGGGGGGGGGAGTTGTGAGTGTGAGAAATAGGAGAGAGGGAGCGAGTGCGTGAGAGAGAAAGAGCGAGAGGGAGAGCCAGTGAGAGGAGAGGGTGAGAGAGGGAGAGCGGGTGAGAGGAGAGGGTGAGAGAGGGAGGAAGAGAGAGACAACAAGAGAGATCACTTGGGTTACAGGATAGTGTGAAGAAGTGTGAAGTCCAGCATCAGATTATGAGAGCACACAAGTACATAATATGCGCCCATTTAAATCACATTCATATTTATCCCATGCACTCGGTTGAGAAATGTATTGACTTTTGTCTCCCTCTAGAGGACAAAAACAGAACCACAGAGAAAATAACATCTCGTTGGATCCCATGACAGGAGAAAAGAGAGGATTCTGGTGACGGTTTTACATAGATTGTGTTTCATTGTTTAAGTTCACCGTATCACCAACAAAACATTCTCTCTTTGTCTCAAACACCTGAACAACAATTTCAGTCAAGATTTTGTGTGGGTGTGGTGTGTGTGTATATCTCAGTACTCACATGCAGCACTGGTACAGTGGGGCGATGATGCTGCGTTCATCCAGGGCTGCGTTGCCAAAACTTCCAAAAATGACACACATCACAGAGACTGGAGTTAAGGTCTGCTACTGTGCAACAGAGACTGGAGTTAAGGTCTGCTACTGTGCAACAGAGACTGGAGTTAAGGTCTGCTACTGTGCAACAGAGACTGGAGTTAAGGTCTGCTACTGTGCAACAGAGACTGGAGTTAAGGTCTGCTACTGTGCAACAGAGACTGGAGTTAAGGTCTGCTACTGTGCAACAGAGACTGGAGTTAAGGTCTGCTACTGTGCTACAGAGACTGGAGTTAAGGTCTGCTACTGTGCAACAGAGACTGGAGTTAAGGTCTGCTACTGTGCAACAGAGACTGGAGTTAAGGTCTGCTACTGTGCAACAGAGACTGGAGTTAAGGTCTGCTACTGTGCAACAGAGACTGGAGTTAAGGTCTGCTACTGTGCAACAGAGACTGGAGTTAAGGTCTGCTACTGTGCAACAGAGACTGGAGTTAAGGTCTGCTACTGTGCTACAGAGACTGGAGTTAAGGTCTGCTACTGTGCAACAGAGACTGGAGTTAAGGTCTGCTGCTGTGCAACAGAGACTGGAGTTAAGGTCTGCTACTGTGCAACAGAGACTGGAGTTAAGGTCTGCTACTGTGCAACAGGACTGGAGTTAAGGTCTGCTACTGTGCAACAGAGACTGGAGTTAAGGTCTGCTACTGTGCAACAGAGACTGGAGTTAAGGTCTGCTACTGTGCAACAGAGACTGGAGTTAAGGTCTGCTACTGTGCTATGCTGTTCACAGAGACTGGAGTTAAGGTCTGCTACTGTGCTACGCTGTTCACAGAGACTGGAGTTAAGGTCTGCTACTGTGCAACAGAGACTGGAGTTAAGGTCTGCTACTGTGCAACAGAGACTGGAGTTAAGGTCTGCTACTGTTCTACGCTGTTCACAGATACTGGAGCTAAGGTCTGCTACTGTGCTACGCTGTTCACAGAGACTGGAGTTAAGGTCTGCTACTGTGCTACGCTGTTCACAGAGACTGGAGTTAAGGTCTGCTACTGTGCTACGCTGTTCACAGAGGCTGTCAGAAAACATTAGCCACACTTGGCTGGTCCGTGACCCTGCAGACTACTGAGCACACTTTCTGGGACAGCACTCCAGTTGTAGGACCCACATTACACAGGGAGACAG
Organism: Hypomesus nipponensis; assembly: GCF_054491055.1. Classification (NCBI taxonomy): domain Eukaryota; kingdom Metazoa; phylum Chordata; class Actinopteri; order Osmeriformes; family Osmeridae; genus Hypomesus; species Hypomesus nipponensis. Next base: position 2,384,395 of record NC_140376.1, on the reverse strand, counting down.
GGAGGAGCGGAGATGTTCTGGGACGAGGAAATGAGGTTAGATGCTTCAAAAACAAGGCGTTAGCACTTCAAATGAGTGTTTTTGAGCGTGGGATTTGTACCTTTTAGCGTTGTCAAGGAGGATGAGCATGCTGGCTCCCCCGTCGTCCTGGAAACTCTCGTAGTGATGGCGGTCTGCGTTACCGATGAGGTAATCAAAGATGGCCGTGTCGATGACGTCCAATAGCCTGGGCCCGGCGTCGTAAGGGGGCATCTTCTTTACGGCCTCACAGTAACTCTCGTCGTACTCCCACCTACAGTACACACACACACGCACACCCACGCAAGCACACACACACACGCACACCCACGCAAGCACACACACACACACGCAAGCACACCCTGGACTTAGTCACTTCTACACACACCGTATGGGCATTCACAACAAAGCACTGAATGAGAGTTTCAAAACACCATCGTCAGGATCACCCACCTGGCCAGTTTGCCCTCTCGGTAGGTGCGCCCCCAGGGGTGCCGGTGTTTCTGCAGGGGCCACACATCAGGGAGCCACAGGGTCAGCGAGCCCTCCATCATCTCCCCCTCCGCACACGCTGGCTCACTCTCTCTGCAGTAGTAACACTTCCCATAGAAGCAGGTGTTATTACCTGGTGAGGGGGGGGGGGGGTATTAGACACAGCCAGGAACCTTTGGACATTCCACACCAGCCCCACATTGTAACAGTGTTTCTTCTGGGCTTTTACGGCTAAATCCTAAATACACAACCTTTGTGTGTACAGTACACTGCAAAGGAGTCTTACACCCATGGCAAACAGAGAAGGGCATGGTTTCTTCGTGTTCATAAGGGGTGTGTGCATGAGAGAGCGATATAGAGAGAGACTCACCCTGCATTAGGAAGGTGCTCTGCAGCTGGTCTGTAGCCACGGGCTTGAACTCAGTGCGTAGGTTGACGTACCTCCCCACCACAAGGGGCGCCCTCCTGAACCCCAGGATCCTGCCGGAGGGAGGAGACCCAGGGGGTCAGAGGGAGAGGCGCAGGAGGAGGAGAGGCAGGAGGAGAGGCAGGAGGAGAGGCAGGAGGAGAGGCAGGAGGAGAGAGCAGTCAAGACATACCTGTCCAGGTGAAAGGCCGCGACCTCGGCGTTGTGTCTGTCGTAGCCGGCGTACGGCTCCCCCTCCACCACGTGGTCTCTGTTGTACCTGAGGAAAGACAACACACACTTACAAATCAAGTCTGTGTGTGTCCAAGTGTCGGAACAGGGACAAGTTTCCCGGTTACATCCCACTCCTCCAGCCCACCTCTTGGGCTTGAAGACCACCTTCTGGCCCCCGTCCAGTACCAGCAGGGCTTTGAGCTGGGTGCCCTTGTACCCCACATCGGCGCGCTCCACCCGGGCGGTGCTCAGGGCGGTCAGGACGGCCGCCAGCTCGGGGGTCTCCTCCGGGTACACCTCCCTGGGCCCCACCCACTGGCCGGCCACCTCCCACGGAGACTGCAGGGTGTGGGTGAGACGAGCCCCCTTGGAGAGAGAGAGGCCTGCCTCCATCTGGGGACACACGCGGACGCACATGCTTTCATTCTCCACACGGGGGCGCTCACATAGGGGGGGCGTGAAGGGAAAAGCAGGTGATGCGACATTACCGTGGGTGAGTTAACTCTCCAGCTGAAACAATGTTGTAGCAACTTACTGGCAATGTTGCTACAACGCTGGGTGTCCGCTGGGGAAGTAACTTACCCGGGTATGTCACATGACCTGCTTTCTGGAATACCCCCGTAGGCAAATCAAGTTCATTTACTTGTGAAGCACATTTGAAAACAACCAACGATGAACAAAGTGCTGTACAAAGGAGTGCACCAATCAAATAAGACACACGCAACAACGGTTAAAACGTAAAAGACACGACACAAAACAACACAGTTAAGCACGAGTGACCCCAAAACTGCCCCAGAGCGCCATAGAATAAAAACATGTTTTTAAACTTAAAACGCCTCCGTGTCGGTAGCTAGCATAACCTCCGCTTGCCCACGGCCAGGACACCCACCCACCTTGCGGAAGGCTCGGAGATCCCTCCTGCTGGCCACAGAGCCCTCCCCTCCATCCAGCAGAAAGATCTTGGCCAAGCCCAGCAGGAGAAGGATGGCACACAGAACCACCACGCGCTGTTTTAGCTTCATTGCCGCGGAAACCACTCCCGGACCCCTGAAGGACGACCGTGTGCGTGTGCCTCTGAGGAGCCTCCTCAGTCTTGGAGCATGGCCCTGACTCCCCCCCCCCCGCCTTCAGCCCGGCCGACACGCACTGTGGGAAGTCCTGCCGACGCTGGTATGGGGGCTGGTGCTACGGGCTCTGGTAAACCACCTGGAGAGAGACGAGGGTGAGGGGAGAGGGAGGAGGGTGAGGGAGAGGGAGAAGGGTGAGGGGAGAGAGAGGGAAGGGTGAGGGAGAAGGGTGAGGGAGAGAGAGAGAAGGGTGAGGGGAGAGAGAGGAGGGTGAGGGGAGAGAGAGGAGGGTGAGGGAGAGAGAGAGATGGGATGACAGCAGAGATGTCAAAAGAAAGATGTCAATAGTTATAAAATTGATGTGCTGTTGCTATGGCTGGTCATCCCCTAGGCTGTGACCCAAATTGCATTCACGGGGTGTGTGATTTCTCAGGCTACACGTTCGATGAGTGCCAACAAAATCCTGTTTTTATACTAACGTTCAAAACCGTAACAACATCAGACTCACCTTTTTGATTTCAGATGTATCTAAATAAACATAATTTATGCTCCCTAAACGTGTTAACAATAAAAGGTCCCCTTTTGTTGTTACATTAATATTTAAATGTACCAAGCAAGCAGAATACACTAGCTAGACTACCTGTACTTACTCGGTTGCATTACCGGTCAATCCAGTGGTTCGCCACGCAAGCAAGCTGCGTACAATACAATCAGTCTTTCATTGGCGTCAACAAATGTTCCCCTCCAGTAACACACGTAGAAAGCTCAAGTATCAAGTTGCTTTTACACAAGAAGATGTCCAGCTAGCTGCAGCAAAGGCCCGCAGAATTCCTATATGATATTTGTCAATAGCACACACTGAGCACCTTTCTGTTTTAACTGCAGCTAGCTTTGCTCGTCAGCTCTAGATTGTCGTGCAACCCTGGACAGCTAACCAATAGCATGCATGATCGCCAACCATCATCATTCAAGCGCAAGGCTAGCTAATTAAGTAGCTCGCAAGCTAGTAGCTAAATGTATCTTGGCTTAATAAGCTAGCTAGGAAGCAAAGTAGCAAGCTACATTCACAGATGTCTAACGAGCTAACGTTCGCTACGCTAGCTAGCCGTGTTAACACAATGCATTTAACCAGCGTATGTAGGCTACAATGTCTGAAAGATTGAGCTGGCTATATAGTACTGTTACGTTACATTTTTTTTTACAATTACCTATTTGCCTGTTGGGGCTCACACGACGACAAAGACCATGTGGTGTAGGTTATCTTGAGAAAATTAAGTTAGCTAACGTATGCTTTAGTAGGCTGTCATTACTGTCGTTCCCCCAGTGAATCTATCCCTCCAATGCCTGGTGCGGCGACGTGCAGTTCCTTAGTTTGTTGACGTTGTGGACGTACAGATCAGATGTTGATTTACATTGAACTTCCGTAAGTCAAGATTTTATTTATTTATTCCTCTGTGCTTGACAGATTTGGAATAAACTAAATTCCTCAAATGTCAAACTAATTTAATTATTTTCAAATGAACGTCAAATGTCCATTCGATTGATAAGTTATGATCAGTGCAAATAAATACAAACGACAGTGTAAATTTAAAATAAACTTTGTGATTTTATTGTTTATACTTACTCTTACACATCATACAATCCTAAAAAAAAAAAAAAGAAAAAAAAAAAGATATCTGGTGGTATTTCTAGGGACTGGATTGCCATGGGACTTTTTCCAGATGTTTCTGCATGGGCAGTGGACTTGTTAGTAACATTCTAGCTCTCATTTGTACGCCTTGACATCGTTGCTTAATACACTAGAAAGAGGGAGAAAGAGAATACAAAATAATTTCAGTCTCTTTCATTGTTTCTCAGTTCTGTTGCATCAACCAGATTGACTCACTTATCTAACATAATATTCAACTTCAAAAAGACCAACTAACATGCTTTGTGATTGGTGGATGTAAAAAAAAAAAAAAACCTCGATTACAATTGTGTTGTGCCATACAGCACAGGTATCAAAGATGCTATGACTGGTTTGACATATCTGAAGAATGCTGACTATTTTGCTAGTTGACTCACTTCCCCCCCAGAATCCTCAAATGAACATCCATAACTCGACACTCATCTCAGAGCCAAAGACTTTCAGTGGTTGGTTCTGTCGCCAATCAAAGGAAGCTCGCTGAAGTTAAATCCAGGGCAAAAAATACCTTGTTAAACATCCCACTATGAACCCTGGCACTTACATTCAAACCGCTCAGCGTTTTAATGCTGGGGTGGACTGAGCAGTCAATGGAAAACAACTGTCTCATCTGGTCATAACGTGACAGCTGAACTCTGCTGGTTTAAATATAAAGGCAATCATCCAAAGTGAAAGACGCAACGCTTAACGGCCTAGCCTCACTCGGATCAAGCGGAACCTGTGTGAAAACCAGGAAACGGACACGTCGAATAAGGGCGGGCGACCAACCAATCAGCCTCAGGGGACGGGGGTGGGGGGAGGAGCATAAATCATCTAAGTGGGCGTCCCCGACACGAGCAGCGTAGCTTCTCTCCAGAGCCTACAGTGTGAGGAAGAAGGTTCTGCTCTAGGGGGGACCGTGTGCAGGTCGGGGCCAGTCGAACTGACATCAGTACCAAACAGGTTCTTCTGGAGGATGGTGTCAGACCCGGGTCAGGGGCGATGCCCCCTGGAGAGCGGGTCAGGGGCGATGCCCCCTGGAGAGCGGGTCAGGGGCGATGCCCCCTGGAGAGCGGGTCGGGGGCGACGCCCCCTGGAGAGGAGGCTTCCCGGGTCTCCAGCGAGTGTGGCTGGACTATGAACCTCTTAAGTCCTGCCCACCACTCAGGCCTCCCTGGAGCCACAGTATCAGTCACTGTTTATAGACAGGAGGAGGGAGGGAGGGAGGGATGGCTCATAGAAGAGCCTACCAACCGATTCAAATTATATATCATTCTTATAATATAAGATAAAATTCAAGTTGATGATGAAAGGAAGCCCCCCCCCCCGAAAGGTGCATGGGAACGTTACGACTGAACCGGGCGACCACAACAGCAATAATGTCTCCGGAAACACCGAGCCACTGAGCGATGAAGAGGAAATACAAAGAAAAACGTGGAAGGTCCACTAGTAATCAGGGCTTTTGACATAGCCCCTTCACCCTCGACATGCCCAACACACAAGAACCTAACTTGCAAAAAAATAAAAAATAAGGTAAACCTACCTATGCAGTGTTCTTGTTCTATACACACATATTATAGTATGGCCTTCCCCCCCTATCTCCCCAACCCACATGTCACCTGGCAATCTACTTTAGGTTATACTATATGAGTTGGAACTTGATGGTATTTACATGTGAATATACAGTAGAGTCCTGTTAACCTGGCCCCTTAGGCAGCTTAGGGGTCAAGCATGCATGCGCTGAGCCCAAAGCTGCTTGGTGTCTCCACGTTTTGCTCGCAAAGGCGTGCGAGTCGATTATAAAAAATAGAGATTCACTTTCATATTAATGACGCAGCACACGTGCAAGTGCACCCCAGGAACTGGTTTGGACAACACACACAGCGACCGTCACTCCGGGTCTGAAGTGTATCGCGACAAGATTATTATTCACTTGAGCTGAGAGTGGAGGAAGATGTACCGGCTCACATGTCGCTCAGCATTGGAGTTGAGGTCTGCTGGTGCTCCAGAACATGGAGATACGGTCTCCATGGGAACGGAATATGGCGTCCGCCAAGGGGAATGCCACGCTGGGTTCTGTTCGGGCAGAGCCAGCATCGACCAGGCCCGCTATCCAATCAACCTTGATACTTACGCGAGTGGCGTGTAGTCGTGTAACGTCAATTACTTCTGTGTGCATGATTAGTTGTCTGGCAGCAAGGAAACCAATGCTATTTTTACACCAAAACATGCACACCCTAACTCGCTTGACTCTTAAGGCAGAAGTATCTGAAAGGACTGCACATAGCATAGCAGACAGCTGTTAGGGACATGCTCCAGTCTGACCTCTGATTGGCTGGTTAGAATAGCCGCCATATTGTTTCCCCCTGTCTAAGCCAATGGGGACTGCTCGGGAGGGTTTAAGGGCTGGGGGTTGGTTGGGGGTGAAGCTGCCTTAAGGAAGCCTGCCCAACCGAACTAGAAAATACCTCTGAACATTGAACACATCTGAGCAGGTTGCTGTATATTTCTGCCGTTTTGTGCTCTGCAACGGGGTGTATTTATCAGTTGTGCTTTCCAAAAATAACGCTTGACATTTTCTGCACGGTTTTAAAGGGTACCTATTAACCGGACTCTACTATGTTACGTCAGAACAAGGGTTTTCATGTTTTTCTTATTTTCTAACGGTTACATAATCAGATGGAGATTATTGAAAGGTTAAGGTAGGTAAAAATCGTTCCTATTCGCTCCCCCATGCCGCCAGCCAATCCTCCAGTATACAAACCAACCAAATGATAATAAAAAAAATAAATAGAATGCAATCACACAATTCAAGCTAACTACAATATATTAATATAGATCTTCTGATGTCATACGCTCATTAAAACAGAAAGAGAAAAAATAAAATCAGGAATTCAATCACTCAGTTAAGTCACGGCTCACTTGATCCCCGCCCCCCCTCCCCCTGCTTATTTGCCCGCTACACCCCCCCTTCCTCCCGCTTATTTGCCCCCCTACAGCCCCCCCCTTGCTCCTTTGACCCCCTAGACCCCCCCCCCCCCTCCCACTACTCTTCCCCATAACTGTTCATGCACCCAACATTATTATGATAAGTCAATATATCAAAGAGAAACATTTGTTGAAAATGCAAAGCCTCTGTGCGTGTTGGACAGACGTTAACTTAAGTCCACCACAACGGGAGACGAAGAACAGGGGAAAATAATCTACCTGATAAATAGAAAAAAATTAAAATTGAAAAAAGCCAAAGTGACAGGAATGGGACATTGTTGTTTGTTTTCCCCCCCTGCTGATGCTGATGCCCACACAGCACCCTCCCTCCCTCCCCAGCCTTGCCCGGCCTGTGAACATGCTCTTCAACAGCTTACACCCCCTGCTGACAACAACTACCTAGCAGGGATCAGATTGAACTAAAACAAACTCCATTCCTCCAGTTTGAAAAACAATAAAAAGGGGGTAAAAATGTAATGTCCTCCCTCCCCAAAGTCAACTAATGCCCCCCATCCCCTACTGCTCTCTCCCTGACTCTCAAGTTACGTACACACACACACACACACACAGTAGACACACAGCATTCAAGCACACACAGGATCTTCACACATGCTCTACTACTACGATGCGGTCTTGATTCCATCACACCGGCACATTTGTTATTCTCACACTCACTCACACGCACACACACACACAGGGTAACTCTGGGAGAGAGAAGCAGAAAGAGGGATTGCAGGACAGAGGGGCAACTAGCCCTCCCCCAGCCCACACTCTACTATCATCAACGAATGAAAGCCATTTTTTCTCTCCGGTATTATTATCATCATCCACACAGCCATTGTTCTAGATTCACATGTCAGGGGCGAACGTTAATCCAGCGGCAACTCCAGCTCTGGTTCATAACTTCTGGATCTTCTCCGCCACCACGATGGGGTTCTCCTTGCGTATGCGGGCGGCGGCAGCGCCCCGGTAGTCGTAGGGACAGTCGTGTTTGTCCGAGTAGCGATGAATGGCACAGAACAGGTTGCCACAGCGACAGTCGAAGCCTGCGGGGGAGGGGGGGGGGGGGATACAACGACAAGAGATGAGATGTTTGACACAATGCAGGGGTGAACATCTACTGTGAAGTCTTCCTGCCTCGTACCAGCAGCCTAAGGCTAAAACACTGCCCCTGCCCCCCCCCCCCCCCCCGGGCTAGCATGCTAGCTCGACTGTCTGGACAATGACAACATACACAATTTGAGTGACTATCCGTCATTATAGAAACAAACCGCAAAAGTATTAGTAAAGATTTGAACTCTAACCACTTTCTCTGGTCATTGACGGCATGGCTGTCTGTACTGTAGGTGACTGAAGCTCCATTCAAACTGGAGCACAATAACTTTGTAGGTCTCTGACGTGTCAGTTGGCTAGCAACTGCCGCAAAGACCACGATGGGCTGTATCTAGAATAAATACCACAGAATTGGGGAGGGGGAAGAGGGAGGCTTGAAGGAAGGACTTCCCAAGGCTGTGGTTGATGAGAAGCACACAACATCCGCGTGCCAGCCAGCAGTACACTGTGAAATGCCCTGGAGCGTGAAATGCGCCACCAGCCTGCAGTATGTTCCCCTGTACTCAGACCAGCCTGTTCTGTTGTGAGTCCTCCGAAATAAGCCCTTTGGTAATGAAAAGCCCCCGAAGGGGGGAGGGGCCAGGTGGACCTGAGGGGTGACAGGGGGGAGGGGCCAGGTGGACCTGAGGGGTGACAGGGGGGAGGGGCCAGGTGGACCTGAGGGGTGACAGGGGGAGGGGCCAGGTGGACCTGAGGGGTGACAGGGGGGAGGGGCCAGGTGGACCTGAGGGGTGACAGGGGGAGGGGCCAGGTGGACCTGAGGGGTGACAGGGGGGAGGGGCCAGGTGGACCTGAGGAGTGACAGGGGGAGGGGCCGGACCAGCAGGGCTGCAGACTGACTAAATCTGACCCACTTGAGAGGATGATCATGGTTCAGGTCTACGGGGCAAATGATGGGCGACCTTGTTCTGCTCCTTGTACATCGGTGCAGATTTCCTCTCAAAGTACTTGGATATATATACACACATGTGGGATTCTGCTTTTGAATGAATCAGAGGTTGGTGTGGTACACAACCTCAAGTCCTTAAGGAAGGACGGGTTCCTATGAAAAGCATCGTACGTTTGAATCCCAGCTACTACACCAGACCCCGGGCAACATTATTTTGTTACGCTTGACCTTGACAGCGTGATGAAAACGGCTCTGTCTTTTTGAAGTGTTGTGTATGACGTGAGAAGAGCGCGGCTTGTGAGCAGGGGCCTCGGGGGTAAACACACACGCATCTTCATTTCAAACACCTAATAGCTCACACTGGAGAAGATAAAAGTAGTTCCCAGATTAGTTCAATGCCCTGTAAACCCTTTGAACGCTGTCTGTGGCTAGGAGAGAGAGAGAGAGAGAGAGAGAGAGGGGGAGAGAGAGAGGGAGAGAGAGAGAGAGAGCGAGCGAGAGAGAGAGGGAGCGAGAGAGAGAGAGCGAGAGCGAGAGCGAGAGCGAGAGCGAGAGAGAGAGAGAGAGAGAGAGAGAGAGCGAGCAGGAAACACAGAGTGAATGAGAGGATCCAGTGTCATGCCTTCCTCCTTGACATCACTGAGGTCACTAATGTGACGTGACTGGGCCCAAGACAGCGATGCGGAGGAGCGAAAGGAAGGTAGGTCATGGGGGAACAACGACCAAACAAGGGGAGGGGGAACACAAAAAATGACCGAAGCAGGCAAACAGAAAGGTAGGAAAGGAAAAACAGAAGGAAGGATGGAACAAAGAAATGACAAAAGTAAGCGACCGACGACGGTATTTCTATGATTCTTTTTCCTCTCACCGGTCAGCCCGACCTTCTTCCGGCAGGTGAAGCACCGGTTCTTCTTCTTGTTTTTATCCGGGGTCTGGTCTCCGTCCGACACCTCCTGCCCTGCCTCCCCTCCCGGCCCTGCGAGGAGAGACCACACATCAGATGTTCGGCTCAGCAACACACGCGCGCGCGCGCTCGTAAGCCACTGGCCCATGTCTGGAGACTGTGTATGGGCCTTTGTGTGTGTGTGTGTGTGTTCCGACTACACACACGTGGTCTGCTGTGTGGGGGTGTTTCTCGTCGGGGTTCAGACCTGTGTTTTTGGACGAGCCCTCATCCTCGTCCTCTTCTGCCCGATCCGAGTCGGTGGCTGCCGTGTCCTGGGAGATGCTCATCGCTGTCATTTGTTGGGTTACCGGGCTGGGGGAACTGGGGCTACACACACATGCATGTATGCACACACACACACACACACACACACACACATGCACGCACACACATAAATAAATAAGTAAACAAATCACAGAGTGATTATCCACAAGTGTCCATGAGTGGTGAGTTGTAAGGTGAAGGAACCAGAATGAACAACAACATCTCCTGAATGACAGCTTCCTGTAAGAGCCCTGACTTCCAGCTGGCAAGCCTGTGTGTGTGCTGCGTATTAGCTGCACCCAGCAGAGGGCCTACCAGCCTACCCGGGTGTCCTGCACCCAGCAGAGGGCCTACCAGCCTACCTGGGTGTCCTGCACCCAGCAGAGGGCCTACCAGCCTACTTGGGTGTCCTGCATCCAGCAGAGGGCCTCCCAGCCTACCCGGGTGTCCTGCACCCAGCAGAGGGCCTACCAGCCTACCTGGGTGTCCTGCACCCAGCAGAGGGCCTACCTGGGTGTCCTGCACCCAGCAGAGGGCCTACCAGCCTACCCGGGTGTCCTGCACCCAGCAGAGGGCCTACCAGCCTACCTGGGTGTCCTGCACCCAGCAGAGGGCCTACCAGCCTACCTGGGTGTCCTGCACCCAGCAGAGGGCCTACCAGCCTACCCGGGTGTCCTGCACCCAGCAGAGGGCCTACCAGCCTACCCGGGTGTCCTGCACCCAGCAGAGGGCCTACCTGGGTGTCCTGCACCCAGCAGAGGGCCTACCAGCCTACCTGGGTGTCCTGTCCTCGGGCTGTGGGAAACTCTCCACGCTGGGCTCTGACGTCGAGCTCTCCACCGACACTCCAGTTGCTCCCGGAGACCCCACTGGAGACGTGGCAGCTGTGTACACACACACACACACACACACACACAGACACACACACTTTAATAAAAAGCACAAAGCTACAGATTCTGCTCTGATGTGGATGATTTACCAAACCTTCAGCTTCTGAGGCATAACATCACCACAGACCAACACGGCTTCTCTGATTGGACAAGCAGCGTGACAGGCACGTGTGTCACCCAATGAGAAAGCTCTCTCTTGCTTTCTTAATGCCAAGGTTGAGCATCAATTGCTACCACATTCTCCAGCCCCTTTTAGCAGCCTCCAACACCCACCCACCCACCCGGCCGGCCCACCAGCCTACCTTTCTCACCACCAGGGGGGCTGGAACGACCCCCGCCCTGTTGTCTCTGCAGGTGTTCCTTGTAGCAGACTGAGCACATGCCGTTGGTGCGGGGGTTACCATAGAAACCACATCCCATAGTGCAAAGCATTGGCACCTGTGTCTGATTGGTCTCCTGAGCCATGCTCACTGACAGAGGGGGGGTGAGGGGGTGGGAGAGGAGTCCTGGAAATGGGGGGGGGGGGGGTTGAAGAGTTAGTCAAGACTAGTTACGCAAGTGCTTGTTTTGGTTACAAGGAAAAAATAAACATGGTCAACAATGAGCTAAAAGTTCAAACTGGGTTCCCTTTTGGTTACTTGGGAATCTAGGATACAGCTAGCCTCATCAGAAATAGGCTAAAAGAGCTTGGAGACAGGCATTGGAGCAGGAGAGGACAACAGTGGTATACATCTACAAAAGCAAGAAAAGAAACAGGTTCTGATGCCATCCTTGTGTTTTCCGTTCTGCTTCTGTATTTGATGATTGCGAGCTTTTCTACATCACTTTGATACCAGGACTTAACTACAGTGAGATCAAAGCTCACCGCGTCAATTCTCTGACCAAAGCGATTACTTGAATCCATGACACAAACAAGATGAGACAGCCTTGACAACAGTGCTTACACCGAGCTACAAAAGGCATACAATCGGATAAATGATGACAGCACTCTGATCTGATGATGGAGTGGGTTGTTATTGCAAACAATAAAGACCATCTCCCCCTTGTTTGACTCAACAATGGAGATGTATGAGAAACGTCTCCCAGATTGTCATGGCAGTGGTGTGTCACAACAATCATTGTATTAGCTAGCTACGGGGGAAAATAGCTAGCTTTAGTCAAGCTAGTGTTAGCTAGTCAAAGCAAACAATAGACTTTGGCCATTTCGACAAACAATGAAAAAACAGTGCTTTCTCTATGGTTCTTTTGGGTGAGGGTTGCTGGCTAGCAATCTACCCGAGCGATAAATTACAGCGCCCTCATGAAATGTTTTGGTCGGGACAAACAAACTTGAAAACAAAGAACAATATCTTCAGTAGCTTGAAATCGAAGATTTCAAACTAAACAAGCGAAATACAAGAAGCATATTTAACAACTGGGTCACTGACAACGGTCTAACTAGTTTGTCCTCAGTCTAATGAAATTGTGATACGTCCTCGCTTCACATACAAGCACATAACTAGCTAGCTCAGCTGGCTTGTCTGACTTGTAGCTTGCAAAAACAAACAAGACAGGCGACGTCAGAATTTTGCAGTGCTAGACAACAACAACATGCAGACACAACAAATAGTTAATAACATAATATAGCTAATAAACAATGACCTATGGAAAAATAACGGTACGACTTTGTTTTCGCTGAACTAGCTTAGCAAGTGATGTAGCTAACTAGCCAAACTAGCGTAACAACCACGTAGCCAACTAGCGGTCGCTACCACATCTGACACCACACTTTGTCTTTGGGTTAGATAGCTAGCTAGGCTAGCATTAGTGCTAGCTAAGCTAAAAGCTAATAGCAACGTATCCGAACGGCCACCTGGACGGTTCGAATAAAAGTACATTAACAAGACCGTTTTTATTATTGACATGAACATAGCAGTACCTGAAATACGAAGCGTCGAAGGGTGTCGTCGACCTTGGTCTTCAAAAAATATGTACAAGTGTAATTAGTGTGTTACTGCGCGCGGCCTCCTCACCAGCGCTGGCTCCCGACATTCAAACGACGATCATGACGTCACCCTGACCAACAATTCATATTTTCCCTCAAATACACGAATCTTTCTTTTCTTTCATACATCGAAGACAATGCTCTGAAAACAGTGACCTAAACGCTTTAGTCTGAAAACACAAACGTGGGACCAGGTTTTTCTAACACGGCTGTCAATATAAAAACAGTTCTTACAATAATCCGTCCCATAGTAAAACTTCGGGTTGATGTTCAATCAGGTGTCTATTTTTGAGGAAGAGTACAAATAACTCTACTGTGCAGTATTTAATTTGTTTGCACACATCTTCCAGATTCTATATTGTCTGCACTGATCTTTTGTCAAGTAAAATCATATAAGCAAATAAACTTTCTTTTTCTTTCAATATTTAATGTTTTTGCCATATTGAAACAAAGAACACACTCATTAATTCATTGCATTATATTATAACAGCAGGTCAGATTTGACAATGCTAAGGCACTATGGTGGAGCATTAGACAGACAAATCTTGTCAATTTCACTAAAGCTTATATTTCATTGTTACTGAGGGGACCATGTAAACATCCAGATTCAAATGGTGCATTCCAGTAAATAGTTGATATATTAGATATGTGACCAGGCAGGAGTTGTGTGAATTGCAAAGCAGTTAAACCAGAGATTCTCTTCTCATCATGAACAACATGCTGATTCCCAGATATGCACTAAGCCTAATGTTACACCGTTCACAAGTTTATTACTCACTCAAAAGTCATGTTGTTCTGCATCTTAGCAACAGCAACCTTCCTTTCCACAACAAACAACAACTAACATGAATAGCTGCCATTTCAGGAGTAGAAAATTCTCTGATCAGATTGGGGATTTTCCACACAGATCACATGATATTACAGCTTAGTGTGGATTTTCTAGTGCAGGAGTTTCTAGTGCAGTGCGGGAGTTATGTGCAAAGATCCAAGTGCAGACATTCTACACATATATCATTAACTAGGTGGTAGGGAGTGATGTGCGCACACACACACACACCATAAAAGCCACACTCTTTTAAGGCCTTATTGTAAAGCAAGGTCAAAGCACAGTATCAGCCAATCAGTGCTCAAATTCTCCCCAATAAACCAACCCCCAGGTGTTAGCAAGCCACAACTCTAAACATCCCAACAGCACCATATCGCTAACTTATGCTCTATAAAACAACATTTGATCTTCACAGGTGCCAAGGGTTGTTTGAACCAATCGGATCGATTCTTCGCTCTCCCTTCCTGGTCCTACTGCACCCCCTCACCCTTCTCTGTGACCTGAGGGGCAAAAGGCCCCACCAGCCAGTTCAGAGGAGTGTTGTTCAGGAGGTACTCCATGACGCCATCCAGCGAGTGTCGCACCTAGGGACACAAAACACACTTGTCAGCTGTTACCGGGCAGATTACAGCACAGTATGTGCGTGCATGCGTGTGTGTGTGTGTGGTGCGCCGTTAATTCAGTGTTAGTGCCAGAATCAACTGCCATCTGTTGCAACAAAATGTATCAAGACAAGTCAGGAATTAGAAATCTGTGTCTAGAGATAGACAGGTTAGTGTAAAGTACAGCAAGCACCCATATCCTTCCGGGCGTCGCCTAACCTGATAGGTCAGCAGCCTAGGATCCAGCCTCAGACCGACCTGTTTAAGATGTTTTCGGCTTTGCTCCAGGAGGACAGGGGTGAGGGAGCTGGTCTTGCCCAGGGATGATTGCAGGTCTTCGGCTGCCTGGCGCGCGTTGGCCAGCTGGTCCTGCACCACACCTGGAAGACCCTGGGCACTGGAGACCACGCCTAAGCAAGCGGAGCGGAGCTGGTCGCTCATGCCCCGCACCATGGACAAGGTCCTCCCTTCCAGCTGTGTAAAATACAATACAGTAGAATGGATGGAAAAAGAGCAATGTTTCTCTGGAAGGGGTTGCGTTTGTGTACGTGATAATTGCCAGTGAATGAATATTCATACCAAAAATACCACTCACAAATGTCAATTTTTTTTTTTTTTACACACAAAAGGGCAGGGACAAGGCTCTAAGGGGTGAGGTCAGTTAAGCCTAATAAACCCCCCCCCCTCCCCCCGTATCAAAACAAAACATATCCCAGAATCCCTCACCTCAGTCTCGCCCTTGTGTCCTGCATCCACCTCCGCCTCCCCAGGCTGCCCCTCGTTCCAGTCCCTCCAGCGCTGGACCAGCTGCTCAGGGGCGCCCCCTAGCTGGTTGCTGGCCGAGCGCGCCCTCTCCAGCAGGTCCAGGGTGCTGCTGATCTGACCCACGACGGCGTAAGAGGAGTCCCGGGCTCGCTGCGCTCGCTGCACGGACAGCTGCAGGGCCCGCTCCTGCACCTTGGCAGACAGCTTCCCCAGGCGGACAAAGTAGCTGGAACCCACAGCCGGGCTGTCTTTCACACTAGGACCAGGCTCTGCCAGTTCAGCTGTAGGAGGGAGAGGGGGAGAGAAAGGGGGAGAGAGGTGGGGAGAGAGGGGGAAAGAGAAGGGGAGAGAGAGGGATGGATGACATTTGATTGTTGCATCGTCCCTTGGGCATAAAGTTACATAAGAAAGAAACATAAGTATTTAATCAATCAGTTCTTAATCCATGATCCCCTGCCCCCCCATTCATCCATGAATCACTGACCCAGCTCCTTCTCACTGAGTGGCAGGTTGTGTTCGACCCAGTCCTCAGACCGGGTCAGGACCAGGCCCATACCACTGCTGACCATCTGGCCCACCCGGGTCCCCATCACTGTGCTGAGGCCTCCACTGACCGCCGCGCGGGTCATCTCCACGCCCCCCATCATCGCCCCCATCATGGCGTCCTTGGCCTCGAACACAGACTGGTACACCATCCCCACCGTGTCTGAAACCAGCTGGGGGGGAGGAAGTGGTGAAGGAGTGGAAGGAGGGAGAGAACATGGGTCATTAGACAAACCTCTGGTGCAGGATCAAGTTAAAATGATCTCGACACCCAAGTTTTGCAACTCAGAAACAACAAAACAAATCAACAGTGATAAGACATCCATCTCTCTTCTCTGGTGCTGGTGAGGCAGGAGAGGGGAGGTGAGGCACGAGAGGGGAGGTGAGGCAGGAGAGGGGAGGCAGGAGAGGGGAGGTGAGGCAGGAGACGGGAGGTGAGGCAGGAGAGGGGAGATGAGGCAGGAGAGGGGAGGTGAGGCAGGAGAGGGGAGGCAGGAGAGGGGAGGTGAGGCAGGAGAGGGGAGGTGAGGTAGGAGAGGGGAGGTGAGGCAGAAGAGGGGAGGTGAGGCATGAGAGGGGAGGTGAGGTAGAAGAGGGGAGGTGAGGCATGAGAGGGGAGGTGAGGCATGAGAGGGGAGGTGAGGCATGAGAGGAGAGGTTGGCTCACCTTGTCAGCAGGCTGCTGCAGGATCGGGAGATTCTGCTCCATCTTGTCCAGCCCCTTCATGGCATACTCGTTCACAGCCGCAACTGCCGAGCAGACAGACAGAAATGTGAGCAGGCAGACAGACAGGCAGGCATTACTGTATATCCTCTGTGTATGAATCCGTGTCTAAATGACTCCTTTCTCTCATTTTGTTGACTGTGGGTGTGTGGACTCTCCTGCCACCAGGAGAGGAAATGCGTCGTCTGACAGGAACCTACTCTGCGGCTCCAGGCGATCCAGGATGGGCTTGGACCCCGTGGTGGCAGCGGCCCCCAGGGTCCTGACCCCGCTCTCTGCCACGTCCATCACGCCCTTCAGCAGCGGCACGCTGTCCCTGGTGGTGGTGTAGGCAGTGGAGACCACCCCGCACGCTGAGCTGACCAGGGGAAGGCTTCCCACTCGGGACACCACGCTCTGGAGGGGAAGGATGGGGGAGGGATGGGTGAGGGATGGGGGGAGGGATGGGGTGAGGAACACAAAACACCTGTCAACGACAACACACAACCTCCCATCTTCCTCCCTGAATACTGGATTCTGCACTTCAGATTTGGAAGTGCAACTACAGTGTGGTCACATCCGTCCCTGGCCACCGATAACTCAATTTTCACCATCACACTGACAAGAGACACTCACCTGCTGGTCTCCATTAGCAACCTCCGATGAGTCAGCACTTGTTGCGTTAGTCTTCCCAGTGTCCTCCATAGTTACAGGATGTCGTCAATGTCTGCCAGGAGAGAGGAGAGGAGGGGAGGGGAGGGGGGGAGAGCAGAAAATAGATATTCACCTCAGGATGTACGGATCAACAGGCAGAGTTTTGACTTGGCAGCGTTATTGACAGCTCAATGTCTTCCACGAGGGGCTTGGGAGTTCAACACTGTCTTTCTGCTGGTTAGACGAACAACCTCAAATAAAATCCAGGCAGATCTACTCTGTCAAATTCTAAGAGGTGGTTTATGACCATGAAAGTTCTGAGTGAATTTCCATTACAAAAATCAAAGATGATGACATCACAATGAAATGATGCAACACTCACTGATTATGTTACCACCATAAATCTAAATTCTCTGAACTCACAGTTGATCTCATAGTTACTGTAGAATGTTTGCGTCTAGAATGCTAGGTTGTTAGTAGAATGTGCCTGCACTTGATATGGGGAATAAACCTTAAACTTAAAAAACAACCACCTGTTACAAACACATGGCTATGTTTCATATTTGATTCTCGGTCAGTTTCAGTGCACCTCTGTTAGTTGTTAGTGTGTTTTTAGATGACTGACATCTTAAATCAAGAGAAATATTTGCATGGAATGTTGATGAATCTATCTTGTTGCCATGCAACAAAAGAGCCAAACCATCTTTTGTATTATGAGGTCACAACAGCTTTGGTTCCTAATGTCATGACGTTCCAAAGGGAGTGTGCATGAAAAAGATTTTATTTTTCATCTGGCACCATTAAAACCCATTTAACCCTACTTCATATCACTCTAGTGATGAGCCGCCAAATCTGTGGCTGCATCGTTTCCAGGTCAGGCAGAGATCAGTCTCTCAGGCCACCACCAGATGGCAGCAGAGATCTACCCTATGACCCCAGCACCACACTGAGGAACCTGACGACCACCGCTCAAGATCCCCTCACCCTGACCCCTGTAGACGCACCATCCTCCTTCCCATGGCCCTCACCCAGCCCCAGGACCTCTCGGCCCCTGGCCAGCCCAGCGACAGGGCCTCCTTCCCTGGCTCCGCCCTAGCCGCAGGCCCCTGGGTGTCCCCCAGGGAGGTGGAGCACTGGTACACCTGCGTCCCACACCTGGTCGGAGCAGGAGAAGTGGGGCCTGGCCTGCTACCCTCCCGCCCGCGATGCCAGGGGAGGTACGAGGGAGATGAGGAGAGGTGTCCAGGAGGCTGGAGTTCGGCTTCCCCGAGCAGGACGCATCAGGATGATGGAGCTGGATGCATAGGATGGGGCTCCTACCCGCTGCCCAGGCTTCGGCCGGGGCCTCCAGCACCAGCAGCACTCGCTTACTGGATTCCTCGGTCTCGCTCTGAGGCAGTCATGCTGGATGCCTCTTGGCTGTCCCAAGTAGCCAACAACCTGAGCTTTATTTTTTGGATGTCAATATATTTTACGATAGTTTAAGTGACCCTGAATCTCTCCCCTGTTGTCTTTTTATAGAGGAGTTGCTATCCTGTTTTGATGTGACTAATATTCTGTGATTTGTGACCTGAAGTGACTTGTGCCCACTCCTATAACACCAAACAGTTGGAGAGGAAACACGTGGTACAGATAACTATAGCTGTAGTTTTTAATTTACGTGTTTACTTACAGAGGGACGGCATAACACTGCTTGGAGCAAAGTCTTTACACTTAATACCTGACTCTGATAACGAGCCACTAACAGAGATAGAGAGATATAAGCAACTGATACGACTATATGGTGTTTTTATGATGATGGCGAGCCTTAATGAACCAGTCTTAAGGACACCGCATAACAAACTTATTTGAATACACCTATAGTGGACGAGAAAGCCGAGCTGTGTTGCCTAACACTTTAAAGTTAATGAAGGAACATTGCATTCCGGCAGGATATTTCATAGCGGTTACAAAGGACATCCTTAACAACTACGGCCTGGTAGTGAAATGACGTTGAAAGCGAAAGTCAGACCCGTTCAACTCTCCAAAGCCGCCAGCATTAACATTCCTGTTTTGGTAGGCCTCCAGCAAGATATGTGCTCTGATAATACAAGTATCTATCGCATAATGAAAGAAGAATGACTCACTTCCTAATACGTATCACAAGTGATGCGTAATAATATAGACACCAAGTTAAACTGACGAATATTGTGCAAAACTGATTGGGAAAGACTCTTTTCAACAAGCTCAAGCCAATGAACTTTACTCCAGAATGGGGATTTTCCCAGTGACAGCTATCTAGACATTGCATTGCTACAGTAGACATGTTGGCAAATAAGGTTTAAATTGGCTACAAAGGTTCAGGGTTAGTAGGCACTTGGAACAACAGCTGGCTGGCTACAATAGCCTTAAATGCCTTAATTTCATGAAATATCACTATTAGCTGAATTGAACATTCGTTGACTAGGCTAGAAATGGGTGTGTCTAGCAGCTAACGCTAACGTTTTAACTTTCATGTTTCATTTAGTTTAGAAGAATTGGGCAACGATCTTCCAGTTAATGTAACTGACCTGATTTGAATGCCTGATGTCCTGTCCTGCTTTGACCCGCGTTCACTCAATTTCTGAACCAGGCAGGTCCCGAACAAGCCTCTTAAGCAGAAACACAAGAGACAAGGCGGAGTTGACCGTTCCCGAGAGTTAACCAATCAGTGTCTGCTATGTCAAAATATAGAGAAGGTTGACGTACGCCTACATACAATTAGTCATACAATTGCGATGGTCTCTCTCTCTCTCTCTCTCTCTCTCTCTCTCTCTCTCTCTCTCTCTCTCTCTCTCTCTCTCTCTCTCTCTCTCTCTCTCTCTCTCTCGCTTTATTGGCAGGAATGTCACAATGACAACGTGGCCAGAGCATCATCAATTAAACAAAATAAACATTTCATTGATAAAAACAAGAAAATACTAAAACATCATTAAGACTGAAGTATATATAAATTATTTGTATAGGCTACAGTATATTGTGTAAAGCTGTGTGTGCTGTGTGGTGTTCTGGTCATTATCTGGCCCTCGGGTTGTGGCATGGTTGGGTCTGTTGGCTTGGTTAAGATCTGTGTCTGCTTCACTGACAGTAGAGAGATATTCTGCCATAATTTAAGGCTAAATCAAGCAGCCCAGACATAGGATACCCCCCCCCCCTCTCTCTCTCTCTCTCTATCTCTTTCTTTCTCTGTCTCTGTCTCTCTGTCTCTCTAACATCAGTGGTGGGTTTAGAATATTAAAGCTAAGGTGCTTGACTAGCTCATTCAAAAAAAAAAGCAATTGTATATAAGAGTCCATAACTGGATTCAGTAGGACATAGGATTAGGAAGATAGATTTCCTCATCTTTCTAAAATGTTAGATGACAGACATAACCATACATGGAGAGATAGGGTAAAGGTGACATGTTTATCTTTGTAACTGTATTTTCCCTTCTTTCCTTCATGAAGCAAACTTAACATATCTGTGTCATGCTCACACAATCACTGCATGACTTGAAATTAAATTAATATCACAACGTCAGATCAGGTCATGCAAGTGCTAAAGTTCTCTCAGAAACGGAGTGCCCAGGATTTCAGCAGGGCAGTCCCCCAAAACACACACACACACACACACACACACTTAAACACACACACACTTCACCTGTGATCATAGTAGTCAGATGCTCAGGAAGTTGGATCAGAGCAGTGTCTGACTCAGATTAATAAATATGATACACCTGGCAGAACAAAGTCCAATAAACTCTCACATACAACTCAGCCCATGAATCACATCTGGTGACCTGTCCTCGAGGAACAAAGGTCACCAAGGATTTCAGCCAGTCTGACACAGTTTGACAACATGCAACTAACACGTCCGCCTCTAGGGGGCAGTCTTTACCCACGAGGTGAGCTACACGCTTCAGCGCCAGAGTTTTGGAGCTGCTCAAGGCTTCTCTTCTTCAGAACACGTCACGGAGGCCTAAACAACTTCCCTGTGACCCCCACAGTGCCTGACCTTACATTCCTGCGTGTCACCAAGCCATTCACTAAACATGTATGCAGAGGAGAGGAAGGGATAAAAATTGGAGGCCTGTGTTGCCTGAGTAAATGTATTTTTCATACATTATGCAAAGCTTTTTCTGCGAATTGTTTATAAAGCGATAAAATTGTTCCATTCTTTCCTGAGGTGGAAGTCGAATGATATAAAAAGCCCCTTTATGGCCTTGAAAAGCTATGGAACACTAGGTCTCTGTGTTGCTGGCAGGCTGAAAGCGACTCCCAGTGCGCTAGTTGCTAAATTTCTATTAAGCGTGTTTGTTATGCAAGATCCAATTTCCCTTTAAAAAGTCCTCCAATTCATTCAGGGTATTGCCATTATGCTGGAATATTAGAATTTTCATTTGTCTGTCCTTTCATATTCAGTCATCCATTAGGCTGGAAAGGCTGACACAGAAGAGTTGAATATGGCTATCATAACTCTGAGTGGCTGCAGACATTTCTTTTTGGACAAGGAAATTCTATGGACACATTAGTTATTGCCTGCCAGCCCCGGGAAAGTCAACATTAATCCTGGTGGGCAGCACAAGACCTGAAACTGACAACTGAATGGAAGAACACCATTGGAACATGCCTGCCTGTCTGTCTGTCTGTGTCCCTGCCTGCCTGTCTGTCTGTCTGTGTCCCTGCCTGCCTGTCTGTCTGTCTGTGTCCCTGCCTGCCTGTCTGTCTGTCTGTGTCCCTGCCTGCCTGTCTGTCTGTCTATGTCCCTGCCTGCCTGTCTGTCTGTCTGTGTCCCTGCCTGCCTGTCTGTCTGTCTATGTCCCTGCCTGCCTGTCTGTCTGTCTATGTCCCTGCCTGCCTGTCTGTCTGTCTGTCTGTGTCCCTGCCTGCCTGCCTGTCTGTCTGTCTATGTCCCTGCCTGCCTGTCTGTCTGTCTATGTCCCTGCCTGCCTGTCTGTCTGTCTATGTCCCTGCCTGCCTGTCTGTCTGTCTATGTCCCTGCCTGCCTGTCTGTCTGTGTCCCTAGCTGCCTGCCTGCCTGCCTGCCGGTCTGTGTCCCTGCCTGTCTGCCTGTCTGTCTGTCTGTCTGTCTGTCTGTCTGTGTCCCTGCCTGTTTGTCTGCCTGCCTGCCTGCCTGCCTGTCTGCCTGTCTTTCTGTCTGTCTGCCTGTCTGTCTGCCATGTCCTATGCCTTGACCTCAGTGGTCTACTCATATATCATGGACCTTGTTAAGGCTCATATACAATGGAGAGTTGGGATTTAATGTTCCCCAACGTCCCCCTCTTTCCACCCCCTCCCCTCTCTCTTCCAACCTCAGGCTCAGGCTCTCATCTCTTCCCCCCCTCTTTGTCCTACCCTTTCATCTCCCCTCTGTCTGTTCCTGCTAATCTTCCTCCTTGTCTTTCCTCTCCTCTCCCCCCACCCATATCCTCTCCTCTTCCTCCTGTTCTGCTGGTAGGTTACCAGTATGTGCCCAGTGGGCATTGCGCGCCATCTGTTTCATCTTAGGTCCTAACCCAGTGCTCCACTGAGCCAATTGACCGTCGCCTAAATTGTTGTGGTGATTGAGTAATTGTAGATTGGGAGATAACAAGGAATTCACTGATGCCTTAGGAAAACGATCCCCTTTCCCTCCTCAGCCTAGGGGGGAAGGCTGCCCGACCACACCGGCACATCTCACAGTCTTCTGGCATGCTGTCTGAGTGAGGTACAGCGACTAATGTTACCTACAATATCATCCTGCTTTGGAATTAGTTACATGGTCTGTGTCTCATTAACTCGGCTTTGTTCGGTTTTATTTTCCTTCTTTCCGCCTTAGATCCCCAGACAGAGAGCATTGAGAACACAAGGTTCTCCAGGAGGCTTCATGCCTCCTTAGACCCCAGGTGCGGTCGGATGCTGTGCGTTCCAGAACGGCGCGAGAGCGCTAAACGAGGACTTTCAACTGGTCTGGCTTGTCCTTCTGTCGTGGTTACGCAGTTGTTGCCAGTGGAAATGAGTCCAATAAAAAGTATCCATCAGGATCAAAGAGAGAGTTTGATCCAGACTCTAGAAGTGGTCTCAGCAAAGCATGCGCTACAATTATAAAGTAATGGAAAACATTTGTGCTGAGATTTGTGAACGTGGACAAACCAGCTGTTTCAGGTGTTCCACACCGGTAACATTTCAAACATGTTTTTCCTCGACACAGTTTCTCCTGGCTTAAATCATGGCTGTCATTTCCTCACAGCACTCCAAGCTCTGCAGTGTTTGTAAGGTCAAAGGATCCTTGAGCTTCTAAATGCGTTCAGATTATAATTCCAGCTGGTTGTGTTGCTTCACTACTCCATTCACACAACACAATCATGGCCCCCATATATGATATATCACCTGTCACCGCTGGTCTAGGACTAGTTGAGCCTTTTGACTCAGGTCATCTGTGCAGGGCAGAACCCTGGTCCCGAATCAGTTCCTTCATCTTAAGACTCTTCGTGAATTCAGACCCCAAACTTTAATTTCCGAGAGTCCTGTGTCTTATTTCCGGAGTCTGGAGCTGCACTAACAGGTATCGGTAACATATAACCTACGGCAACAAATCATCCCAAGGTTGAAACCTGATCTGAACTCTCGCCCCGGCGATATATGGCCCAATGACGTATTAATAAGGCGTGACCTTGACCATGGGCCTGGTGGGATATGAGTGGACAAGAACATACTTCACGTGGAAGTAATATAGAGAGCTAGGGGTTGGCCATGCATCAGAGTGTGACAACAGCACCATGGTGAAGGGGTGGACCTTTTCTGAGTGCATCAGGGTTGTGACCCTTTGTTGGCCACCAGAGGCTCCTCGCTGTGTTTTCTTGTTTTTGGTTTTGTTAATCTGTTCTCATTATGACATAATTGTTTTCACCTGTGCCTTGTTTGTTCTGTGCTTTTTAAGTGGCTTGGATTTTTAGTTCTGCGCTTCGTTTTTCCCCTCACCTGCCACAGAGTTAGAGTTATGCTTTTTGAGGATCTGCTTTTTGTATGTCATTTTCTGCTTCCAATAAAAGGAGGAAAGACGCATATTTTGGAGTCTGCTTTTGGGTCCACGCTTCCATTCCTGACAGAGTGTTTGCTGGATGAAGGATCAGGCTCCTCTTGTAGCCTAAAGTACCACTGCAGATGTCCCCCAGCTCGTGCTTTTAGCTTCAAGGATTAGATCGATTCTCACCGGTTACGGCATGTTTATGGTTCAGCGGTGTATTACGGAAAATCAACTAATTTACAGAGAAATTCTCTTGTGTTTTTCCACCGTGGAGGATTTTGTACAACAGATTTATGACGCAAATTAGATATAGTCACGAAAAACAATACATAACGGGTTGTGTGTCGGGGGGTGTAATAATTGGAACATTTACCGGAGGTGTGAACAGATCAGCGTTCTGGTGAAGTCTCGTGAGAGTCATTAGCTAAGCCTGGCTGTGTTCTTCAGTATTAGGAGTCAGAAAACGACATATTGATACAGAGCAGTGTTGTACAATGAGTTATATGACCTTTGAGGGTGTAGATGGAACACATCACGACTATGATTTGTGGACTTCCTGTTGAAACTAAAAAAATCAGCAACTACCGCATAAAAACACTGCCTCATAAAGTACGAGCCTAAGTATGGTAGCTCTGGGTTAGACTGCAGCATCAATTTGAAGCAACACACGGGCTAATCAATGATCCCCCGGCAGTGAAGGGACGACCTTCTCTAAGGAGGCTCCCCACTGTTGGCGGCCTTTTGCAGGTAACACTGCCACAGCACTGCAGTTAGTGTACGGTTTTCATAAACTCTGTTTGCTGCCTGCATGAGTATCCTCTAGTGTTTATACGCGCAGGCTCATTTCACACCTGGAACTGCCTCCTTATCTGTCAGTCAGCCAGTCAATCAACCAGTCAGTCATCCAGTGAGCCAGCCAAGCTGTCAGGAAGTCACCATACCAACCAGCCAGCTAACCAGCAAGGCTGCAAAGCCAACCATAGTTACATTTACATGTATTCATTGAGCAGACGCTTTTATCCAAAGCAAATTCCAAGAGAGAGCTTTGCAAAGTGCATAGGTCACTGATAATAACAACAAGATAGCCCCAAAGCATTAAGGGTAGCCAAAACAAGAAGCACACATTGTGAACAACCAAAAAAATAAGTGCCAAAGGGAAGAACCATAAGAGCATGTAGTTAAGCAAGTTACAATTTAAACAACATGAATCTGTAAGTGCAAGTGTACCTGTAGAAAAAGCAGCAGTAGTAAAAAAAAAAAAATAAGATGAACTAAAATAGAATATTTTGCAGCAAATACAACATTTTAAATCAGTTGCCTCTAACCAACAAGAGCAACAAGTCTCTAAGCAAGAGTCATTGTGATCCTTGAGGAAACTAGCATTGGGTTCAGCAAACCATTCCTAGCCTATTCCAACCATAATAAGTCTAATCGGGCACACAACAGCCAGTCTGAAAGCTAACCAGCCGGCCAGCCAGCCAGCCAGTCAGCCAGCCAGTCAGCCAGTCAGCCAGTAGGTAAGCTGGAGACAGAAACAGAGGCAGGGTCTCTGCTTCACTCTGTTCCTCTCTTCCTCCACTGTCTCCTCTATCTCTCCACTCCCTCTCCCTCCTTCCTCTTCATCAACCCTCCACCCTGCTACACACACACACGCACACACACACACACACAGACAGATTGATGGCGGCCATGACATTGCCAGCATTCCGCCCCCTCTCAAACACGCACAAATACACACACGCAAAAACACACACACACACACACACCTTTTCTCTCTAAACCAATCATTCCAAGACCGGTCTGAACCGGTCGACTCGTTGAACATGTCCGGTCTGGACATGCACCAAGTGAAAATCCTCAGTAATTGCATTTTCATTTGTGGACATCAAGTTGATGCCCAGGGGTTGTGGGCTGGGCATTGGCTGATTGTATTAGTGAGTACTGTACATGTGTTCATCGTTATAAACAGCCGTGAGAAGTGCAGGCCAAGACTCAGCCAGACCATATTGCAGAGTATTACAATAGCAGGTCAAAACGTACTGGAACATTCAGATAAGCAGAGTGGTTGCTGTAAGATAAGAATCTTCAAGTAAGAAAAGTATTAGAAAATGATGATACGTCACAGGTCGGTATGTTCAACAACACAGACACAAGCACATGACAACTGATAGATGGCGAACACAGGTTTACTCAAGGTCACCCACAACATGATGGAAGCCACAGCGATACGAATAAACATCATCAGTAACCGAGACGACGAACAGGACACAGACGAGACTGTGATATCAATGATCTGGCTGGACGAACCTGGTGATACACAAGGCAGTCTGGCAACAGGAGACACAAGAAAACAGAGAGGGAGTCATCTGGGAGTCAGATGGCTGAGCGGTGAGGGAATCGGGCTAGTAATCAGAAGGTTGGTGGATCGATTCCCAGACATGCCAAATGACGTTGTGTCCTTGGGCAAGGCACTTGACCCTACTTGCCTCGGGGGAATGTCCCTGTACTTACTGTAAGTTGCTCTGGATAAGAGCGTCTGCTAAATGACTAAATGTAAATGAGAAAACAGTTATAAAGGTGAATAATGAGCAAACCAACTAATCAACAATGGCAAACATTTGTTCCAACATGGTGTTAGGCAGGAGCCGCCAACACTGTTGTTGGAGAGACGCCTGAGAGACGTTTTTGCTACAACCACGCTGATTTGATCTGATTTCACACTAGTTACCTTATCAACCAACTTATTATTATAATCAGGTGTGCTAGATTAGTGTTGGAGCGAAAACCTACAGGCAGGCGGATCACCTGGAACAGGGTTGGAGACCCCTGGAGTATATCACCACTTAAACAAAACAGGGAACACAACATTTAGTCTATGACAAGAGACAGAGAGACAGAGAGAGAGAGAGACAGAGAGAGAGAGAGAGAGAGAGAGATATCTGGACCCCTTCATCAGATGTTGAGGAGAAAGGGAGCTACACTGGCGAGTGTGTAACCTTGTAAAATCAGACATCACATGAACTGTTATATCTCAGTGTATCTGTTGGCCATCCGATGAACCGTGTTGTTGCTCCACGGAGCAACAAAGGCTTCCCAGAGGAGAGGGGGGCGTCCACTGATCACAGGCTGGCTGTGTGCGCCCCAGGCCTGCCCCCTGCCCCGTGGGGCCCTGCTCCAGAGGACAGCGGTGCCCGCTGTGGAGTCGGGGAACCCGAAGACACACTGAGCCGACGCTGGCATCATCCTTTTCCTTCCCTGCCCTTTCCTCCCTCCTCCTCTCCTCTCTCTACTCACCTTGCCTTGGTCTCGCCTCTTTTTCTCTCTCGTCTTTTCTCACATCTCTGCTCCTCTTTTCCAGTCTCCTCCCTCCCTCCCTCCCTCCCTCCCTCCCTCCCTCCCTCCCTCCCTCCCTCCCTCCCTCCCTCCCTCCCTCCCTCCCTCCCTCCCTCCCTCCCTCCCTCTCCTCTCCTCTCCTCTCCTCTCCTCTCCTCTCCTCTCCTCTCCTCTCCTCTCCTCCCTCCCTCCCTCCCTCCCTCCCCTCATCACAGGAGAACTGCTTTGCCACTGCAATTCTCCTCGTTGTGGTTGAAAGATTACAAAGCACAGTGTGCTCCATCAAAGGTCACACTTTTTTTTGCCAACCTTTGTGATTCTATTGCAACTCACAGCTCTTTTCTTATCTGGAACAGGTCTACAGGGATCTGTCTGACTTCCAGCCTGTCTGTCTGTCTGTCTGTCTGTCTGTCTGTCTGTCTGTCTCTCTGTCTGTCTGTCTGTCTGTCTGTCTGTCTGTCTGTCTGTCTGTCTGTCTGTCTGTCTCTCTAGCACCTTGCTTTCTTGTCTGTCTGTCTCTCTGCTTGATTGTCTGACTTCCAGCCTGTCTACCTATTTGTTGTTTTATCTGTCTCCCTGCCAGGGTGTCTGTCTGTCTTCCAGCCTGTCTCCCTGCCTGGTTGTCTGCATGTCTGCCTCTCATGCTTGGAGACAGTGTGGGTGATGAAAGAGCTGAAGAACAAAACACTGTTTTGTTTATTTAATTATTTATTGTCAGCTACTTTTGCTTCTTCTCTTCTTGACAGGAGATCAACACAAAAGAAAGAAACATTTTTCCGCTGAATTTGAATTTGAAGTTTCTACCTCCTGACTTAACTTCTCAAAACTTTTAGCTTCACAGGGCTGATGCAAAGCGGGGGACTCAGAACCACAACCAATAATTTAAAATTAAATTATTTATTTACGGCGGGATACAAAATATAAACATGAACATAGTGATTCAATGGGTGTATGTGAACAGTCATAAATATGGCACCCAATAATGACACACTTCCACACAAACTTGAAAGCCGGCAGCCACAGAAACACACACAACCACACGCATACACACACACACACACACACACACACACGTTTGCACACCACAAAATGAAGTGCCAGGGGCATCCAATATTCACACTTTAATTGATTTATTGTTGTGTCCTGGTTGGCCAACAACTATCTCTCTAACAACATGAGGCCTGGCCTGTTGTCACTGAGGAGAACCATGGTCAGCGAGAGGTTCACATCCTTTCCCTGCTTTTAAGCGATCGTTTGTACGTGTGGCGTTGCTGTGCGTACACAGCATATGGTGTGTGTGTGTGTGTGTGTAGAGTGTGTACATGTAGTGTGCACGTGTGTGTGTGTGTGTTATTTGTACTACTTTAGAGCAGGATGTTAAAGGGACATGTAGGCCAATGTTGAAAGGATGCAAAGCTAGAAGGCTTACCAGAGAAAAACACTTTGGGCTTTTGAGGGAAAACTTCGGATGCAGGCTCATGTGGGACACTTAGGATATAGTTGTAGGACACTTAAAGAAGATGCCTCACTTGTTTTGTATCTGAAAGGTTAAGACAAATACGAAGGTGATACCTGGATAACAGGTCACCTTTAATGTGCAGTCTTTTCTCATCATGATGCCAGTTTAGGCTATAACGTATTTATTTTATTACTGTACCCGTCAATTAGTCTAATTAAAACGTAATGATTTTAGTCGGGATTTAATTCCAATCCAGTCGCTGCGAGCTCTGCTTCAGGATTTGGCACGAGCTCGCTCCTGGGCTAGCTGTGCTGAGGGTGACAGGAGAAACGGACTGCGCCGGGAAAGATGCTGTATTCGCGCGCCAGGAACGCTCCGTATCTGGTCTCTCCCTTCTCCTACCAACCTCCTCGCGACTGACAAGTATTTTTCATAAACCGTATGAATGGAAGTCGGCTCCGCCAGGACCCTCGGGGCGGGAAGGTGTAGATTACTACAGTCGGGGCGCATAGCAAGCAGATAAAAAAAATTGTTTCGTCCACTGGAAGAGTGTAGTAGTGGGAAAAGACGCAGTAATGACATTTTACAGACGAGAGTAGAGGCGGTCGTGCGCAGCTTCACTGAACACAGTATAACTACTTTGGGGACAGATGATTGATCACGCGACTGTGAGAACGCTGGCCGATACATACAGACAGATGTAAATCTCTCAGCACAGCTGGTAGAGAGCCGTCGGACGCCGCACGGGCTTGTTTTGCAATCAGCGCCCTTCTTTATCCGCCGGTCAGCTATAGCTGCGCTTCTAAATTACTTTCAGCATTCTGGACGGCTGTCTTAACTGAGGAGAAAAATTGCAGCAAAGCTGAGAGGGAAACGCCATGTGTCACAGCGCGACATAAGAAGCGCTTTGTGGTGTGTTCTCCAGCCGCGAGGACAGGTGTTGTGCGTGTTGCTGGTGGAAGGGGCCACAGACACAACCAACGACACAGTTGTCTTAAGGATGTCACGCCGGCGCTCTGGTTTAGTGTTTGCCAGAGACAGGTGCGACAGTGAGGAGTAGCAGGCTAGTTTACTACACAGCATTTGGGATTCCGTGTGCTGCTCGAGAATTTTTACGGGGACTGCGCTCTCTAACCTGGCTTTACAGACCGGATTTAATCCAACGGAGAGAAAGAAGACCTTGAAAACCCGAACTGTTAAAACGCTGCGTCCAAGGCGCACCTTTTTACGCGACAATCAGTGGTAAGTCAAGGGAATAATACTGTTCACTGTGGGTCCCGGTTAAGGGTCTCGCGCTACGGGCTGGCAGCGCCGTCTGCTACAATCGCGTGCCTTACGGATGCTTATTTGGCCAAGGTGGTGTTCGAACGCATTACACTAAAATACTTGGCTGTGAAATGGTTGTAATAAAACTGTTGTATTTATGCTTATAGTCAGTGACCGCAGATCACGGCAGAGTTTATATCATACGAAGTGCACAACCCTCAGGATTGTACAGTGTTGAGTGTCTTTATTACCTTTATCGTCCGGGGAAGGCCCGGTGCTTCTGCCACGGAATAGTTCTTTAATTTCGTGCTGCGTAGTGAAACGCAACCACCGGAAGGTCTTGCGTTTCTAAACAGACAACGCACGATCAGTACATTGATTGATTATTAGTTCATCAGCCAGCGATGGCTTATATAGGGCTTTGAAAGGAGACTGACTCTGATTGTTCACGAGTTTAATATGTCACGAAATGTCACACAAATTGACATTGTTATTGTGGTGTTGCACACTTGGTGTAACAATTTAGTTTTGTCTCAGAAGATGAGTGTCAAAACAGGCTGGGTCTGTTGGGGAGTGTGTTGCACTGACTCCTGGTGTGTTCTCAGATACCATGCGCCCTTTCTGCTGCTACTGTGTCTGTCCTCTCTAGTGTCCATCCACCAGCTCTCTCACTCTCTTTTTTTATCCATCTATCTCCCTCTCTTTCTGTCTCTTTCTTTCTCTCCGACTCTCTCTTCATCTCTTCCTCCCTATCCATTTATCTGGCTGTATCTCTTGTTCCTATGGCAGCAGCTGCCCCTGTAGGGTAGAGCGAGCTGGTCGGGGCTGGTGGGGCCGCCCCAGCCAGCCTGGATCAGGGCTGCTAATGTTCCTCCACCAGGGAGAAGCAGGGGGTTTGTTATAGCACCCTGTTTCACATTCAAATCGCCCCGGAGGCGCCTTTTGTCCGGCTGTGGGGTTTGTGGACTGGAAAGGCAGAAAGAGTGAGCAAAGTCCCTAAGGGTCAGAGCATTCCAATAATGAACCCGAGTGTGAGAGAGGAGGGGAGAGACGAGAGAAACGGAAAGAAGGAGAGAATGCAGAGAAAGGAGTGTGGGGCGAGTGAGACGAGAGGAGAGGCGGGGAGAAAAAGGGGGGGGGGGAGAGAGGGAAGGGGGGAGAGAGAAGAGGGAGAGGGAAGGGGGGAGAGTGAAAGGTGCGAAGGATAAGACGGCCTTTAAGAGCTGAGATAGCCAGGGGAATTATCCACCACCTCTCCTCCCCTCCTTCTCCCCTCTCTTGTCTCTCCCTTAGCTCGTACATGTCAATCAGTCCGGGGGGATGGGAAGGCGTCTCTCTCTCTCTCTCTGTCTCACTCTGCTGTCTCACTCTGCTGACTCTCTCTCTGCTGACTCTCTGTCTCTGTCTCTGTCTCTGTCTCTGTCTCTGTCTCTGTCTCTGTCTCTGTCTCTGTCTCTCTGTCTCTGTCTCTGTCTCTGTCTCTGTCTCTCTCTCTCTCTCTCTCTCTCTCTCTCTCTGTCTCTCTTTCTCTCTCTCTCTCTCTCTCTCTCTCTCTCTCTCTCTCTCTCTCTCTTGCTCTCTGTCTCTCTCTCTCTCTGTTCTCCTATTATGAGGGAAAGAAAAAGAGAAGAGACAGAGGGAGCAGCGAGGAGGCAGGGGGGAGGAGAGAGGCGGAGAGCGACTGGGACATTTCTCCAGAACGCCTGACCTCAGCCTCGCTGATTAGAGCTATCAGAGAGAACCCACCCGGAGATGAGAGGCGTGTGTGCGTGAGTGTGTGAGTGTGTGATCTTGTCATTGTGCTCCAGTCTTTCTTAATTACCCTGATCACAAAGAAAGATGTGTTAAGTGAAGAGCAGGAAGCAGAGGCAGCGATACAGTATAGCAGGGCTTCAACTCTGCTAGCACTCACACTATACTGTACTGTACTATGTGCTAATAGCACTATCACTAGAAAGCTGCCTCCCCTCCCCCCTCCCCTCCCCTCCCCTCCCCTCCCCTCCCCTCCCCTCCCCTCCCCTCCCCTCCCCTCCCCTCCCCTCCCCTCCCCTCCCCTCCCCTCCCCTCCCCTCCCCTCCCCTCCCCTCCCCTCCCCTCCCCTCCCCTCCCCTCCCCTCCCCTCCCCTCCTCTCCTGTCTCCTTCTCTTCATTTCTCTCCTCTTCGTTCCTCTCCTCTCTTTTCTTTCAGCTTGACAAACTGCTCAGTGGAGCTAAACTAATCCCCAGTAAGCACAGCACAGCCATTTATTCTACAGTCATCTGGAGGGATCCACAACTTTCTAACACATATATATATACATCCACACCCTAACTCACACACTCACACAAAAAACACACACACCACAAATACACTTACACAGAGAGAAACACTCACACATATACACAAAGACACATACACACACATTCTCCCCATCACACTATAACATGCATAGTCCATCTCTCTGGGTCCCCAGATCCCCCCTGCTGCTGGTATAGGAGAGCTCTGATCCAACAGTAATTTGCAGGACTTGTTTTTGTGAATGTGACTGCGTATGTGTGAATGTTTTTTGTGACTGTTTGCATGACTGTTTGTGTGTGTGTGTGTGTGTTTGCATGTCTAGGAGTGAGAGGGGTGAGAAAAAGAGAGGGAAAGTTGTTTGTCACCCAGTTTGTCTGTGGTTCCCCTGTCTTGTATAGCGTCTGTGTGTCGATCAGTGTGTTTGTGTGGTCAGTCTGTCAGCACCTGAATGTGTGCGTGGAGAGTGTGTGTGTGTGTGATTGAGGTCTGTCCAGGACTGGCTGAATGGGTGTCTTGTTAGTCCAAACAGCCGCCCAGCACCCTTTAGAGCAAGTGCTGTCCCCACTGTGTCTAACAGGAACAGGTGCCAGGGACCTCCACACTAGTGGCTCTAATCCCTCCCTCCCTCCCTCCCTCCCTCCCTCCCTCCCTCCCTCCCTCCCTCCCTCCCTCCCTCCCTCCCTCCCTCCCTCCCTCCCTCCCTCCCTCCCTCCCTCCCTCCCTCCCTCCCTCCCTCCCTCCCTCCCTCCCTCCCTCCCTCCCTCCCTCCCTCCCTCCCTCCCTCCCTCCCTCCCTCCCTCCCTCCCTCCCTCCCCCCCCCCCTGGGGGGTTACGTCACCTGCAGGCTGAACTCCACGCCCAGACCTATCACAGGGGAGGTGGAGGCGGGGACGGGGGACGGGGGGCGGGGGGGCGGCTGGCGCCAGTCTCCCCCACCACTGCCCCCCGCCCCCCCCCCGACTGGCACTGCAGAACCAGCCCCCGTGTTGAGCTGCTGTGTGGGGAGGCCCCAGCCCCCATCCTCCCCCCCTCCAGGCGGGGTGGTCTCCCAGCAGGCTGTCAGCGGCAGGCCTCTGCCCACTGGGACCCTGAAAGAGCCTAATTGAGCGTGACCGTGTTCCCACTTAGCATGGGGAGGCAGGAGAAAGAGGAGGTGAGGAGAAGGATGAGGAGCACCGCTGACTGACTGGCAGGAGGGGAGGAAGGGAGGAGGAAAGAAGGGGAGGAAGTGAGGAGGGGAGAGATTTAGATGAAATCTCTCTCTCTTTCTTACACTCACAAACGCACACTGCGGCCTCCGCTCTCCCCTTTGTTTATTTTTGCCCGAGGCTACGGCCAGGGTTGCTATGGTAGCGGGATAAACAGGTTAGCCAGTGACCCGTCCCGTGTTCCCAGGGTGCATCGGGCCTCCGCGGGGCCGACCTGAGCTGAGGTGCTGCCCAGGGGTCAGAGGTCAGGGGTCACTAAGACCTCGATTAAAGTGTAATAAATTCTGTCCCCACAGGGTCTGAATCTGTCAGTTAATCTCTTACTCCTTCTCCATCACTTTGATCTTTCTCTCTCTCTCTCTCTCTCTCTCTCTCTCTCTCTCTCTCTCTCTCTCTCTCTCTCTCTCTCTCTCTCTCTCTCTCTCTCTCTCTCTCTCTCTCTCTCTCTCGCTTTCTCTCTCTCTCTTTCCCAGTTCTTTGTAAATTCATTGTTGACATTGTTGGCATGATAAGGAATTGAATTCCAAAAACATTTGAATTGCAAAACCAAGAAATACATTTTGTGGCCTTGATGTTGTTTGTTTCAGGGAATCGTGAGTTTTTGTGGTGCTGGCTGTAAACAGGCACAGTGAGTCATGAAAGAACACTGAAACCGCCCCGAACCGTGTCTTTTAGAAATCAAACAGTATGTAATATTTAGTATGATATTATTTTTAACACAGTTCAAAAACTGGATTCTGGACAACTGGAGGTCGTGCTGTAGTTAAGTTAAGTTTCACCCTCCTTGTTCTTCCTCTCTCTTCATTGCTACCATCTAAATCTTTGCATCTGTTTCCCCTCCCTCCCTCCCTCCCTCCCTCCCTCCCTCCCTCCCTCCCTCCCTCCCTCCCTCCCTCCCTCCCTCCCTCCCTCCCTCCCTCCCTCCCTCCCTCCCTCCCTCCCTCCCTCCCTCCCTCCCTCCCTCCCTCCCTCCCTCCCTCCCTCCCTCCCTCCCTCCCTCCCTCCCTCCCTCCCTCCCTCCCTCCCTCCCTCCCTCCCTCCCTCCCTCCCTCCCTCCCTCCCTCCCTCCCTCCCTC
This sequence comes from Hypomesus nipponensis, assembly GCF_054491055.1. Lineage (NCBI taxonomy): Eukaryota > Metazoa > Chordata > Actinopteri > Osmeriformes > Osmeridae > Hypomesus > Hypomesus nipponensis. Next base: position 2,349,726 of record NC_140376.1, on the reverse strand, counting down.
CCTCCCTCCCTCCCTGGTTATGGTTCTGATCAGAGGGTGTATCTGGTGCAATCCCAGCCTCGGGAGAAGAACGAGGGAGTTCAAAGACCCAACTGTCTAAGAAGCAGCAGTAATGAGACTATCTCTCTCTCTCTCTCTCTCTCTCTCTCTCTCTCTCTCTCTCTCTGTCTCTCTCTCGTGTCTCTCTCTCTCTCTCTCTCTCTCTCTCTCTGTCTCTCTCTCGTGTCTCTCTCTGTCTCTCTCTCGTGTCTCTCGTCTCTCTCTCTCTCTCTCTCTCTCTCTCTCTCTCTCTCATTCTTTCATAAGCTCTGCACTCGTCTCAACTCCTGCTCTAGCAAAGCAGTAATAGGGAATATTTTAAAGACATTTTCTGCCCATATGCCCTTTCCAAGGCAGAGTGTCTTTGAGAACCCGAGGATTTGTTTGCAAGCCTGGGGTGATGGAGAGAGAGAGAAAAGGAGAGAATGAATGATGAGAATGAACAGCTCTCTACCCCTGTAGAATACTGGTATCAGGTGAATCAATTTCATCACCGCAAGGCTGATGACATCACAGTACATTTACATTTAACAGAATCTCTTATCCAGAGCGACTTACAGTGAGTACAGGGACATTCCCCCGAGGCAAGTAGGGTGAAGTGCCTTGCAACTTCATTTCGCAAGGCCGGGAATCGAACCGGCAACCTTATGATTAATAGCCTGATTCCCTAACCGCTCAGCCATCTGACCCCCTGTAACTGGAGGGAGCGGAGAGGTACAACTCAGGCGAGAGCATTGCAGCTCGGCAGGACTCGGGTACAAATACCCATTTATACTTTGCTTTGGATTAAAGTGCCTGCTAAATTAACAAATAACTACACCTTACTCCCTGGACGTCGCCTTCAATACGTTAGAAAATGAATCCCACCAACATTAACTAGATCCCACCAACATTAACTAGATCCCACCAACATTAACTAGATCCCACCAACACCAGATCCTACGAACACTAACTAGAGGTTCACCACCAGGACGTTCTGCCTGTGCCCAACCAATGTTCTCAAAATACATTTAGGAGGGTGACTGAGGCAGAGAGAGTTCTTTGCGGGTGACAGAGACTGACACCAGGGGAGAAAAAGAGACAGAGAGAGAGAATGAGAGAGAGAGAGACAGTGAAAGTGACAGTGACAAGGAAAGAGAGCGAGGTCTGAGAGAAAGAGGCCATGAATAAAAGAGAGAGAAAGACAGGGAGGGTGGGAGAGAGGCCGGGCGAGGAAGAACCATGAGGGATACCGTGGGAGAGAGGGGGGAGAGAAAGAGGTAGATAGAGAGGGGGGGGGGGGGGTGAGGGACATGAACGATATTGAGGGAGAGGATGAAAAGGAAGACATGAATAAACAGACTGTGTTTGTGTGAGTGTGTTTAAGTTTGTTTGGGCGAGTGGAATGTTTTTTCAGAGCCTGTTTGTTTGTCATTGAGGTGCTTTCACATATCTTTCTATCTCTCTCCCTCGTTCCCTTTTTATCTCTCACTCTTTTTCCATCTCTCTCTCTCTCTCTCTCTCTCTCTCTCTCTCTCTCTCTCTCTCTCTCTCTCTCTCTCTCTCTCTCTCTCACTCTTTTTGCTCCGGTTAACAAGAGAGGAAACTAATGAGGGGCCTCCACAAGGAGAGATGCCACACACACGTACACACGTACACACACACATCTTACCTTACACACTCATCTGTGCCTTTGGCCAACTTGGCTCTGGATGAAGCTGACTAGCCAGTATGACATTGTAATTGGACAAAGAGACAGGAAGACAGGAGACACACTTCCTGTCAGCTGACACCTGGCAGCAATGTGAGCCGACCTGGAGAGCGGGCAGGACGCCTGCAGATATGAAATCTGCTCTGTTATGGCTGAGCTGGAGATCTGGGGAGTTCCATCTCTCTATGTTCCTGTGATTTCTGCTGTCTGGGAAGCTCTGCAGAGAGACCTGCCTCTGGGGCTGGGCCTACCTGTTGATGGTGGACTTCCCGTAACTTCATCTTCTCTCCCCTCCTCTTGTCTTTATTCTCTTCTCTCTCGATTCCTACTGTTCTCTTTTCTCTCTCCTCTCCTCTTTGCGCCTCTCCCTCTCCTTTCCTCTCCTCTCGTCTCCTCTCCTCACGTTTAGTCCTCATGTCTGAGGGAGTTCAGTGACCTGGGGAGTTCATGCATGAGAGAGTCAGACTGGAGGACTGGGGCTCCTCTGTTCTCGGGGAGGAGGGGGTGGTGGGCCGGGACACCAGGGCGTTTGATGGTGGAAGCTAATGTGACTCTGAGAACCAGAGAGAGAAAGTGAGTAGGGGGTGAGAGGTGATGACGCAGGCCGCTTGACCTGGGGAGTAGACTGAGAAGAGGAGAAGAGAAGAGGAGAAAAGAGGACGATGAATTTACAACACTTAGAGTCAAAGATGTCTAGCTGTGTAGAGCGTCTGCTCATCTCCCTCCCACTCACTCACACACACACACACACACACACACACACACACACACACACACACACACACACACACACACACACACACACACACACACACACACACACAGGGTGGCCCATGGAGCCATCTGGAGGCAACAGGTCTGCAGACAGCATGCTACTCCTGCGATCATAGCATCACTACTCTGGGATAGAGCCAGCTGGGAGTCCCCCTGTCCAAGACCTGGAATACACACACACACACACTTGCTTGCAGACACACAGACGCACACACACACATGCTCTCACACACACACACACACACACACACCATAACAGGCCTCAATCTGTCATACCATGACACCCTCAATCTCCCCCTTCTGTCTCTGGATGGAACCACACAGAGAGAATCTGAGGTTGGACATTTAGACTTGAGTATATAGACAGATGGATAGAAAGAAAACTAGATATATATAGATACATAAATAGGTAGACATACATGGTTATTCAGTATGGTGTATAACACAGTCTCTCGAGATGAGTTAGTTGCGGAGGGAGAGGGTGAGAGACTTAACTGTTTGGTGTTGCTGTTGTTAGGACTCATAACTGGTTGTGTGCTAAGGGTCTTCATGGTTTGCCGTTGTGTGTTCAGGGGCTTGCGTGTTCTCTTGAACTACTGTAGCTAGCGGCCGGAGCTCATTTGCATCTAAATGTTTTCCTGTCCTTGGCTTGACTGGTGGAACACACACAGTCACACACAGTCACACACAGTCACACACACACAGTCACACACAGTCACACACAGTCACACACAGTCACACACACACAGTCAGAATGACTCTGTCTGCTCGGCTTAGAGAGAGGGGATGACTGGAGGTGACATTAAGAGAGAAAGAGGCCTCGTTTGTTTGTTGCTGGAGGGAGGGATGGAGGGAGGGATGGAGAGAGGGATGGAGAGAGGGATGGAGAGAGGGATGGGGGAGGAAGGCAGGAATGAGGGATGGAGAATAAGGCAGGGAGAGAGGAAGAAAGTGAGGAAGTGAGAGGATAAATTGACGGAGAGACGAGGGTGGGGGATGAGGGGATGAGAAAGGGGTGGAGGAAGGGATAGTCAAGAACAGAGGAGTGGGAGGATTAAGGGAGTGAGGGATGGAGGGATGGAGGGCTGGAGGGCTGGAGGGCTGGAGGGCTGGAGGGCTGGAGGGATGGAGGGCTGGAGGGCTGGAGGGAGTGAGTGATGGAGGGCTGGAGGGATGGAGGGATGGAGGGATGGAGGGCTGGAGGGCTGGAGGGATGGAGGGCTGGAGGGATGGAGGGATGGAGGGCTGGAGGGAGTGAGTGATGGAGGGCTGGAGGGATGGAGGGCTGGAGGGAGTGAGTGATGGAGGGCTGGAGGGCTGGAGAGATGGAGAGATGGAGGGCTGGAGGGATGGAGGGATGGAGGGATGGAGGGCTGGAGGGAGTGAGTGATGGAGGGCTGGAGGGATGGAGGGCTGGAGGGCTGGAGGGAGTGAGTGATGGAGGGCTGGAGGGCTGGAGAGATGGAGAGATGGAGGGCTGGAGGGATGGAGGGATGGAGGGATGGAGGGCTGGAGGGCTGGAGGGAGTGAGTGATGGAGGGCTGGAGGGATGGAGGGCTGGAGGGCTGGAGGGAGTGAGTGATGGAGGGCTGGAGGGCTGGAGAGATGGAGAGATGGAGGGCTGGAGGGATGGAGGGATGGAGGGATGGAGGGCTGGAGGGATGGAGGGCTGGAGGGATGGAGGGATGGAGGGATGGAGGGCTGGAGGGATGGAGGGCTGGAGGGCTGGAGGGCTGGAGGGATGGAGGGATGGAGGGATGGAGGGCTGGAGGGCTGGAGGGATGGAGAGATGGAGGGATGGAGGGATGGAGGGCTGGAGGGCTGGAGGGATGGAGGGATGGAGGGCTGGAGGGATGGAGGGATGGAGGGCTGGAGGGCTGGAGGGATGGAGGGCTGGAGGGATGGAGGGAGTGAGTGATGGAGGGCTGGAGGGATGGAGAGATGGAGGGATGGAGGGAGTGAGTGATGGAGGGCTGGAGGGATGGAGGGATGGAGGGATGGAGGGCTGGAGGGATGGAGGGATGGAGGGATGGAGAGATGGAGAGATGGAGGGCTGGAGGGATGGAGGGATGGAGGGATGGAGAGATGGAGGGATGGAGGGCTGGAGGGATGGAGAGATGGAGAGATGGAGGGCTGGAGGGATGGAGGGATGGAGGGAGTGAGTGATGGAGAGATGGAGGGATGGAGGGAGTGAGTGATGGAGGGCTGGAGGGATGGAGGGATGGAGGGCTGGAGGGATGGAGAGATGGAGGGCTGGAGGGATGGAGGGATGGAGGGATGGAGAGATGGAGAGATGGAAGGATGGAGGGCTGGATCTCCTTGATGTGTTCCCTTCTGTCAGTGAATCTAACTGTGAATATTCATGCCTGGCCTAGTCCTTTTATAGCTTGTTTTGCTTCAAATATCAGAGAACCCTGGTCCCCCTGCACACACACACACGCACACACGCATGCACACGCACACAAGTGTACACAAACACACAACCCTCTGATGCCAGGCCCGGCCCATGGTTGGTCCCCATGGCACCAGAAAGATGGACACTTCCAAAGTTTAATGCTCAAAGTCTCTGCAGATCCTGTCAGAGTCACACACACGCACACACACACTTGCATATTCTCTCCGCTTTAGGACTGGCCAGGTCCTAGTAGTAACCAAGGAAACTTGATCCATCTAAATTAGAGAGAAAAAACGCGCGCACACACACACGAACATACACACACACACAGCCCGTAGCCTCCCTCATCATCAACATGCACCGTGACATGTCTTGGCAAGGAGCAGGCATTGAAAGAGACTTTCCATGTTCATAGACCGCTTCATAAAGGAGAAGAATTGGCAGGAAGTAGACCCAGGTCATTCTGCTGTGGAAACTATGAGGAGGGATCTCTGACAGAGGACAGAGCACAGCCAGATCACGGCCCAACTATGCAGCATAACCCTGTATCCCTCCCCTGGATGCAGCACAATACCGGCTTGCTGGGAAGGAAAATGTTTACTCCACTCTCCTTATTGGTGACTCACAGTCAGAATGTGTTTAATTGGGCTGGCCCCGGGCTTCAGGTTTTAGAGTGAGTAAGACTGGAAGAGGAAGATAGAGAAAGTGGGAGGGGGGAAAGAGTGTGTATGAGAGAGAGAGAGAGAGAGGGGGGGGAGAGAGAGAGAGAGGGGGGGAGAGAGAGAGAGAGAGAGAGAGAGAGAGAGAGAGAGAGAGAGAGAGAGAGAGAGAGGGAGAGGGAGGCAACTTCTCTTGCCAAACCTTGGAGATGGCAGTTAGTCGAGAATGTGGTTTTATAGCCCTTGGACAGGGGTGCTCTTCCATGTGTGTTTGTGTGTGTGTGTGTGAGTGAGAGTGTTTTTGTGTCCATTTGTGTGTCTGTGTGTGTGTATTTGTTGGTGTGTCTGTGTGTGTTTGTTGGTGTATGTGTGTGTGTTTGCTCCTGCATGTCCGCATTAGGCCCAGCCATGTTCCCTGCGCGGTGCTTCTCCTTGCTGTCATCGGTACCATTAACGGCCACAACAAAGTGGCTTTGAAGCGTGTGTGTGTTTGTGTGTGAGCCCTGCTTGGGTTCACGTCTTAGTTCAGATTTCTGTCCCCTTTTATAAGATAAGACCCTCAGGACAGCTGAACCAATTACCTTCTCTCTCTCTCTCTCTCTCTCTCTCTCTCTCTCTCTCTCTCTCTCTCTCTCTCTCTCTCTCTCTCTCTCTCTCTCTCTCTCTCTCTCTCTCTCTCTCTCTCTCTCTCTCTCTCTCTCTCTGCTGTCTCTCTCTCTGTTGTCTCTCTCTCTCTGCTATCTCTCTCTCTCTGCTTTCTCTCTCTCTTTGCTCTCTCTCTCTCTCTCACGTATGTACGATACTGGTAACGTGAAACAGTTTGAAACTGAACACTGGACTTTTGACAAATGCTTTGGCGGTGACACACATCCCACCACTGTGCACTTCGCTCACGACAGGCTCCCAGAATAGCCTGTGAGCCCGGTGTCAGGGCCCAGTGTCAGGGCCCAGTGTCAGGGCCCAGTGTCAGGGCCGGTGTTGTGTTGTGTTAAGCCTCTGGTGGACCTCAACATTAGGGCTGGTATTGTGTTCAGAACGCCTGGCTCTGGGCAGCAGCTGTCTGCAGTCCTTCATTAATATAATAACTCCCCATGATTACACAGCCTCACGCACACACACACGCACACACACACACACACACACACACACACACACATGGCCAGGGGCGCACACCCCCACAAACACACTTTCTCTTCTCTAACACCCAGTAGCCTAAGCTGACAAGGCTTTCTCTCACACATACTTTATTATTCTTCATTTGTCACCTGCCCCCCCCACCCCCACCTGTCTGTTGGGGTGTTGGGCTGGAGGTGGGGTGTGTGTCTGTTGGGGCTGGAGGTGGGGGTGGGGTGTGTGTCTGTTGGGGCTGGAGGTGGGGGTGGGGTGTGTGTCTGTTGGGGCTGGAGGTGGGGTGTGTGTCTGTTGGGGTGTTGTGGTGGAGGTGTTGATGTAGCACCAGTCCTCCTGTCCTCCGCCCGCTGGGCAGACACCCTGCTGGGGCAGGGTGGTGGCAGGCCAGCTCTCCAAACTCAGACATGGGCAGGCAGGAAGAGAGGCAGAGGAACCGAGAGAAACACACTGTCTTTGCATGTTGGCTTTTTCGAGATTTTGTTTTGTTTACAACCGTAAACCCGCTGACCCCGCCCCTTCTCTGCTCCTCACAGGAGAACGCGTGTTTGTGTGGGACCGCTCACATTCAGAAGCAGGATTTGAACCGCAGTGTGTGTAACTGGGAGGATTGTGTGTGTGTGTGTGTGTATCGAATCGTGTGTGTGAGAGAGTCAACATAGTTGTGGTGTGTGACAGAGTGTGGTGTGTGTGTGTGACCTAATCAGGCAGATCTGTGCCTCGCTTCTCCTCCGTCTCCATCTCTCCAGACTCTTCATTAGCTAGAGTGTGCGTTAATGAGTCACACCTCCCTTGCAGACAGCCAGGGGCTCAGGCCTCTCCTCTCCCCAGGAATGGGGAGGCCGAGCTGGGCGTTGTGGAGGGCGGGCGCTGGCCCCCTCCCATCCTGGCATGGAGCCCTGCCGCTGGTGCTAAGGTGCAATAATGGAAAGCGAAAGGAAGAGGAGGGGATGAGAGCAGCAGAGAGAGAAGAAGACTAGAGAGGAGTGGGGGGGGGGGGTAGGAGAGGGCCGGTGGGATACGGGGGGGGGAGGGTGAAGGGGAGGGGTGAGAGGGAGGGGGGAGAGAGACAGGCTCGGTGAAGGAGATGAGTGAGAGGGAGGGTGAGAGGGAGGGTGAGAGGGAGGAGGGAGAGGGAGGGTGAGAGGGAGGGTGAGAGGGAGGAGGGAGAGAGACATACAGGCGGGTGAAGGAGACGAGTGAGAGGAGAAGGTAGGTTTATCTCCCTGTGTGTCTAAAAGGCTCAGTCAGCCATCCCACTGGCAAACAGTATAGTATATTACCTCACCAAGGAAACACACACACAAACACACACACACACATTTAAACACACACAGTATGAGTGTGCGTGGTCCAGTATGTGGCAAGAAGCATATTTCCCCTGTGGTTGACTGGTGCTGTAAGCTGCTGTAGAAGAACGTCTTTAAGCTGGCCGTTCTCGTCCGATTAATTCTCTTCAGTCCTGCGAGGGTCGACACACACACACATACACGCATGTACACACACACACACACACACACACACACAGGGGAGTCTGGGGCTACAAATAGCCCAGGTTTATAAACAGTCTGCTCTGTCTTGTCTCTCGTTGTGTAGGGAAAATGCCATCATGATGAACATCTTCTGGATACTAGATCTGCCATGAGGCCTTACACGGCCTCTCTCAGCCTCCCAGAGCCTCCCGCAGCCTCTGACGGCCTCACACTGCTCCAACCACGAACCACCCACCCTCAAGGAGACCTGGGCTCACAGCCTTGACCGTAGTCCCAGCCTCAGCCTCGACTGTAGTCCCAGCCTCTAACCCTACCAGAGCAGCCTTGCCCACGTGGACCTGCGTGTTAGTTAGACCCAGCTGGGGACCCCTCCAGCTCACTTCACAGACGTGTTAATGAGGACGATGATGGTGTGGCCCGTTTGGTCTGCTCGCCGACTGTGTGTGCCGTTTCCATGGTTATCCCAGAACGTTGAGTGAGATGAAGGTTCCGGAACATTGAGTAAGAATCTAGAGCCCTCAAAACCTCTCCTCCTGCCCCCCTCCCTCCCCCCAAAGCCATATGTGGTTATACCCCACATCATGTCGAGTTACAGACTCACCTCGCTCCTTGAAGAGAGTTAAGATGAAGAAAGTGGAAATGGAAGCTGTCAGAAGGACGCCAGAAAGTGAATTTGAAGACTCTGTCGTTCTAAGCTCGTTTCAGATACTTCAGCGAGAGGCTGTAGGTTTAGGAACCAGGATGAGATCGACTTGGATGCCAGGCAAGTGGAGTACGTGTTGGGTTGAGTAGGAGGACATTGCTGGAAGCTGGTTTGAAAAGGCCAAAACAACTGGTGGTTCAACACTTCCTGTTCTCTTGTTCGCACATGGACAGGGTTAGTGACAGCTCCTTGCTTATCTTTGAGACTTTCAGCCCATTATCTGCCAAGTCACTTCCTGGACCGGTCAGGAGGAAGGGAATACAATTACCCCCCAATGGTCACGACTGCTTCCTGGATATTCTTTTACATGTGTCGAGGATAAGGCCAGACTGTAGTGTAGGCAGCACAGACACTGTGAATTAACTGGCTCTGTATATAAAGGCTTAATAAAAGCTTATTTCATTTGACCTTGTGAAAGGCTTGGTAAGGATGGGAGTTGTAGTTTTTGGGGAGTACAGTCCTGATGATTTCCTCAGGAGTGGGGAGTGTTCCTGTAATGTGTTAATGGCACTGACTGTTTTTGCGTGTGAATAAGGATGAGAGCAATGCAACGCTCTGTTGACAGAAGCGTCTGACCTTGGGAAAACAAACAAGAGATGAAATATAATTATCCTTAGTTTGCTTCTGTGTGGATTCATATGGTAAATGATGCCAGGCGGGGGAAAAGAGGAGAGGTAGGAAGCCATGAACACATCACTGAGAATAAGCACTTTTATGATAATTAGTCCTTTCAGATGTAGCTTTGTTTAGAATGCACAAAAACCTCAGAGGGAAGGAGGCAGAAAGAGAGATAAAGGGATAAAGAGGGTGAGGCATATAAGGCCAGAGAGCAAGAGAGAGAAAGAGAGAGAGAGTGTGAGAGGGAAAGAGAGAGACAGAGAGAGAGTGAGAGAGATAGAATGTGTGAGAGAGAGCGAGAGAGAGAGGGAGAGAGAGAGCGAGCGAGAGAGTGTGTAAGAGAGAGAGAGAGAGAGAGAGAGAGGATGTGACCATCTAGCTTCCAGCAGGGACACTTGATAGCATGAACAGGGGGTTATTTCAGGAAAAAAAACAAAAAACGATTTGACTTTAGTTCCCCTCAGAATAGCCTGTTAGGGTCTGTTCTGGGACTGTCTATTTGTGTCACGTGTTTCATGTTTATTAAGCCTGTCTCTCCAATTTAGCTGTTAACCGGATCCCTGTATCATTAGCTACGCTGCTCAAAATAGATACAGCCATCCACCCCACCCCACCCCACCCCCCAAGCCACCCCAACGACCCCCCCCCCCTGTCAGCAGGGCTACTGCTGGGCCTCAGGGTCTCTGTAATCAAGCTGGGGAGGTGAGGGAGGATGTTATAGCCATTTCGGACATTTTTGATCCGACTGTAGAAGTTGCACTTGCCTTGAGTTACTTTGGTTGTGTTATGTGATTATGTTGTTTCTATATTTGCATATTGTTTCTATATTGGCATATCGGACTATCAATTGATTGAACAATAGGATCATTGGTAAATTGGTCATTACCTTGAACATTATAATTACGGCACCTGCACGGCTCATTTGGTAGATGACTTGGTAGCCAAATGATGGGTTGAGAGGCACGTAACAGATACGCTTTTTTGAACACTTTTCGGGGGATGGGAGGTGGGGGGTGGGAGGTGGGACATGCAGTGCTTGACTGGATGTCCGGTCCTGGGGTACACTAGTACTATGCTGTCTATCTGTCTATATGCCCCTCCCCCCCCCTCCCCGCCCTCCACCCTACACACACTTTTTAAACAGGAAATCAATTCTGCTGGTATACCCTTAACCCCCCACCACAGCCACCCCTACCAGCAGCAACAGCACTGTGCCCACCCATCATAACTCTCTCTCTCTCTATCCCGCTCTCTCTTTCTCTCTATCTCGCTCTCTCTTTCTCTCTATCTCGCTCTCTCTCTCTGGGCCTCTCTTTCGGTTCCAGCCAATTATTAGGATTGTGTCACCGTGTCCACTGGAGCAAGACTGAGAGAGCAGGGGTGACACTGGGAGAGAGAGATTAATGGTCTTTCAGAAGGAGGGGCAGAGTGGGTGCTGTGTCTGTTTACTTGGAAAGGGACTGGTCAAGTTAAGCAACTTCATCCGACATGTATATGTGTGTGTGTTTCCAGTCCAGCAATCAGAGGCAAGCCAAAGGGTCTGGCCCGGGGCCAAGCCAGAGACCTCTCCCTCTCCTCCTCTCCCTCTCCTCTCCTCTCCTCTCCTCTCCCCCTCCTCTCCCCCTCCTCCTCTCCTCTCCTCCCAGTCCAGTACAGTTCAGGGGAAGGGGCTGTAAGATCATTTCCATGGCTGTTTAAAAGCAGTTGGCCAGAGGCTGCATTCTTCACGCCAAGAGGTTTAGGAAATAACCCGTGCAGGGGGAGAGGGTGAGAGGGGGAGAGGGGGAGAGGGGGAGAGAGATGTGAGTTTGAGCAGGAGGAGGAGCAAGAGGTGGAGGAGGAGGAGGTGAGGTGGAGGAGTAGGAGGAGGAGGAGGAGGAGAGGAGGAGTAGGAGGAGGAGGAGGAGGAGAGGAGGAGGGAGAGGAGGAGTAGGAGGAGGAGAAAAGACAAACGAAAAGTAGGTGGACTAGGAAAAATGGTGGATGACAGAGCAAAGCTTGAGCCGTGAAGCGAAGGAGGGATGTGAGGAGGCTGCCTGTGAGGAAACAATGTTGGCCGGAACACAGCTGTTTGAAGGAGGCAACTTTATTAGAAATACAACAAGCCTATTAGGACGTAAATAAAGACCATAAAGAGAGAGAGAGAGAGAGAGAGAGAGAGGGGGAAAAGACAACAACCTTTATATTATAATGTGTGTTTTTGTAGAAAGTGTGTGTGCGCGCTAGCTAGCTAGCCGTAACTCCCCTCCCTGTTGCTTTTAGAAAATCTCATTCTGAGACCGGAGGCGGTCCCCAAAGTTGCGAGACGCTTGGGTAGCTTGATAGACTCTGGAAACAAAGCAGCACACTCACACACACACAAACACACACACCCACAAACAAACACAGCAGGGCAGACAGAGATACCCTAGGGACGGCACTTAGTTAATTACCCCAAAATTACACAGATTCACCAGGGTGATAAACAGCCTCCCTCCCTCCCTCCCTCCCTCCCTCCCTCCCTCCCTCCCTCCCTCCCTCCCTCCCTCCCTCCCTCCCTCCCTCCCTCCCTCCCTCCCTCCCTCCCTCCCTCCCTCCCTCCCTCCCTCCCTCCCTCCCTCCCTCCCTCCCTCCTCCTCTCCTCATGGTACACCAGTGTTTTCTCAGGCGTTTTTTCACCTGGCTCTCAGCGGCTGTGTCTGTGGAACCCCAGGTTGTGCAGTCTGCCTGAGTGTTGGTGTGCGCGCCAGATGCCCACTCATCTCTCCAGTACTGCTGCTTTCATAGGGAGAGACAGAGAGGTGGCTGTGTGTGTGTGCGGATGGCTGTGTGTGTGTGTGTGTGTGTGTCAGCAGGATAATGTTGATGACTCGGGGTAAATAAACAGTTGGCAGACAAGGCCTGCTGTGAACATGTAAACCTCTGGTGGAAATGATTAAAAGTCTCACTAGACCCTAACACACACACACACACACACACACACACACACACACACACACACACACACTTCCTTTGGCTCATTTGTCCTCGCCTCTCATTGGGGGGTCAAATTAAGGAGTTGTGTGTGTGTATGTTTCAGATTGTGTCTGTGTGTGTGTGTGTGTGTGTGTGTGTGTGTTTGGAGAGTAGGAGGTCAGAGTTCAAGTGAGGTCAAGACCGCTTGACAGGCTGCCGGGAGAAAGTGTGACCTTTGAACTTTCAGTGTCCCCCACAACTCTAACGCAAGGACCATGGGATTTTAGAAATGTTTTGGGCAGTTTGAACAAGAGCTGTTTTAATTCACATCTATTTAATTCTGCGTTATACTTCTATTGTGGAACTGTGGGCGTCCAGTCTAGAGAGACACACAAAAAGCACCAGGCCATGGCTGAACTCATGAATGAACTCATTTACATACATACAGTAACGCCCTCTCCTCTCCTGTGCCCTTCCTCTCCTGTCCTCTCCTACTTTATGCGGACATCTCTTTAAAAGCTCATCGGCCCTCCCTCGCTGACAGAGCCCTGCTTAAAGCTCAGAGGCCAGAGTGAATTAGCTTATAGCCTTTTCTCTCTGTGTTCAACCAAAGACACATTCATCACTTGGAGAGGGGGAGAGAGAGAGGAATGGAGAAAGAAAGAGGCGAAGGCAGAGAAAAGGTGAGAGACTTTGAGAGAGAGTGTGAGAGAGAGAGAGAGAGAGAGAGAGAGACAGGGAGAGACTTAGAGAGAGAGAGAGAGAGAGGGAGAGAGAGAGAGAGAGAGAGAGAGAGAGAGACAGACAGACAGACAGACAGACAGAGACTGAGAGAGAGAGAGAGAGAGAGAGAGAGAGAGAGACAGGGAGAGACTGAGAGAGAGAGAGAGAGAGAGAGAGAGGAGGGAGAGAGAGAGACAGGGAGAGACTGAGAGAGACAGGGAGAGACTGAGAGAGAGAGAGAGAGAGAGAGAGAGAGAGAGAGAGAGAGAGAGAGAGAGAGAGAGAGAGAGACTAAGAAAGATAAAAGGAAAAGAGAGACATTCTGTGAGGGAGAGAGAGGCAGAGAAAGAAAGAGAGAAATGGAAGAAAGAGAAAGACATACGGGAAAGTGAAAGAGAGAAAGGGAGAGAGAGAGAGTACTCTCTCTGTCTCTCCAGTGTGATTGGGGGTCAGGGCATTGAAGGGCAGAGAGCAGCTGTCGACAGAACAGCCAGCGTTCTCCTGGAGAGATGAGTAGGGCTGGAGAACCCTTCAGTGGCCCTCAAACCTTCTCCTCTCCGCTCTCCTCCTCCTCTGCTCTCCTCTTCCTCTGCTCTCCTCCTCCTCTGCTCTCCTCCTCCTCTGCTCTCCTCCTCCTCCTCCTCTGCTCTCCTCCTCCTCTGCTCTCCTCCTCCTCCGCGTTCCTCCTCCTCCGCTCTCCTCCTCCTCCGCTCTCCTCCTCCTCCGCTCTCCTCCTCCTCCTCTGCTCTCCTCCTCCTCTGCTCTCCTCCTCCTCTGCCCTCCTCCTCCTCTGCTCTCCTCCTCCTCTGCCCTCCTCCTCCTCTGCTCTCCTCCTCCTCTGCTCTCCTCCTCCTCCGCTCTCCTCCTCCTCCGCTCTCCTCCTCCTCCGCTCTCCTCCTCCTCCGCTCTCCTCCTCCTCCTCTGCTCTCCTCCTCCTCTGCCCTCCTCCTCCTCTGCTCTCCTCCTCCTCTGCTCTCCTCCTCCTCTGCTCTCCTCCTCCTCCGCTCTCCTCCTCCTCCGCTCTCCTCCTCCTCCTCTGCTCTCCTCCTCCTCCTCTGCTCTCCTCCTCCTCTGCCCTCCTCCTCCTCTGCTCTCCTCCTCCTCTGCCCTCCTCCTCCTCTGCTCTCCTCCTCCTCTGCTCTCCTCCTCCTCTGTTCTCCTCCTCCTCTGCTCTCCTCCTCCTCTCTGCTCTCCTCCTCCTCTGTTCTCCTCCTCCTCTGTTCTCCTCCTCCTCTGCTCTCCTCCTCCTCTCTGCTCTCCTCCTCCTCTGCTCTCCTCCTCCTCTGCTCTCCTCCTCCTCTGTTCTCCTCCTCCTCTGTTCTCCTCCTCCTCTCTTTTAAGTTTGTTCAGCATTTCAAAGAAGCTTCATGGGCATGACAAACGATACGAGACGGTAAGTGTCCTTTTAAGTGTACTTGCTCTGAGGTAACGGTTCACCCTTCCTCTCTCCTACTTTGGCTGTGTGTAGCCTTACTGAGGGTTTGTAGTCCTTGGCTGTAAGGGTGGATGTGTGTGGGGGGGAGCAGGAGGACGGTCATTCTGGGGTTTGTAGTTCTTGGCAGCCATGGAAAACCTCAAAGGAACGCACCAGGAAAGTTCTCTAGCAGGTGTTGTGGTTGGCACGGCAACTGAGTCATATATATGACTCCCATTTGTTCTGTTAACTTTATCCCCCCTCCTCCTCCTCCTCCTCCTATGTTCTCCGTGTCATATCCTCCGGGTTGAGCAGTTCTGATTAAGGAAACAGAATCAGACTGCCAGCCACAATGAGAGAGGGAGGGAGATTACTGCTGTACAGGATGGCCCACCTTTCCTGCCAGCTTCACACACACACACACACATACGAGCACACACACACACATACGAGCACACACACACACACACACACACACACACAAGTCACCAGTGTGCACCCTCATAAGCGCTCGGGGACACACACACAGACACACACCGCGGCACACACACACACACAGACACACACACACACTCAGGGGACACAGGGTGTGATGCGAGCCTCCCTGTTAGCACGGCACCGCAGGATGACTGTCAGCCTGAAGGAATTCTGGGTAAACAGGGTCAGGGGTCGTGTTTATACAGCAGATCCCAGTTTACCTCATCAGACCTGAGAGGAGAAGAGAGGGAGGTGGGGGAAGGGGGGGAGAAGAGGAGAGGAGGGGGGAGGGAGGGAGGGGAGAAGAGGAGGAGAGGGAGTTCTAGAGGAAAGGAGAGAGGGGGCAGAGAGGCAGGGAGAGGGAGGGGTGCACTCCACATCACTCTGGCAGACGCCTAGCCCCAAATGGACTATCTAGTTACACAAACACAGACTGTACCAGACCAGGGACAGGGACACTGTCCTGTCTGGAAGTATATTCAATACAGACCAGGGCTTGCCCTGAAATTAGCATTTGAATTGGCTGATAATTGACAGTAAATTGACAGTTGGATATTTGACAATACGACCCTGGCTCTCCTGTGCCCGACCCCATGCCATGTCTCGCTGCAGTTTCATCTGATGCTTGCAGAGCGTCAGAGGGCCTGGGAAACTGAGATTATGGGGAACATCTATGAATGTTTTAGTCTTTATCCTGAGGCAGAGGGGATTTATCACTCCTCGTGTGGGAGATTGTCTGTGGGCGTGTGTAGGTGTGTGTGTGTGTGTGTGTGTGGGGGTAGAGTGGATGTGTGTGTGTTCTGGGGTGAGAGGCCTTTTAGCTCCAGTGAAAATGATTGGCATTGGTGCCCTGAGTGTGTGTGTGTGTGGCTGTGTCTTAGTGTGTGAGAAAGAGAGTGTGTGTTCCCCAAGAGTCAGTGAGAAAAAAAGTGTGGAAAAAAGTTTCTACCTGAAGTAGACCTGCCCCCCCCCCCCGCCCCCCCCCGCCCCCCCCCCCCCGCCCCCCCCCCCCCCCCGCCCCCCCCCTGGCCCCCTGCCCCCCCGTCCCTCAGGTGTCAGACCCCCCTGCTCTGAGTGGAGTGCCTAGGCCTTTGATCTACCACAGCCTACTCAACCTTCTCCTCCACACTCAAGTCTCTTTCTCTTCATTCTCCCCACTCTTCCTCTAACCCTGCTCCCCCCCCTCTCTCTCTCTCTGCTGTTTCTCTCTCTGCTGTCTCTCTCTCTGCTGTCTCTCTCTCTGCTGTCTCTCTCTCTCTCTCTCTCTCTCTCTGCTGTTTCTCTCTCTGCTGTCTCTCTCTCTGCTGTCTCTCTCTGCTGTCTCTCTCTCTGCTGTCTCTCTCTGCTGTCTCTCTCTCTGCTGTCTCTCTCTCTGCTGTCTCTCTCTGCTGTCTCTCTCTCTCTCTCTCTCTCTCTCTCTCTCTCTCTCTCTCTCTCTCTCTCCTTCCACATCTTGGCACCAGAACTCCACACTCCTAGAGGTTGAATTAATGTGCTCTATTTCTAATCCACTTACTCTCTCTCTCTCACTCTCTCTCTCTCTCTCTCTCCCTCTCTCTCTCATCCTTAATACTATCTCGAACACTCTTTCCATCCCCCCCTCCCTCTCTCTGTCTCCATGAGCTCTTTCCTTATTCTCTGTCACCTGTCACACACCTGCCAACCATTCGATCCAATCTACCCCTCCCTCCCTCCCTCCCTCCCTCCCTCCCTCCCTCCCTCCCTCCCTCCCTCCCTCCCTCCCTCCCTCCCTCCCTCCCTCCCTCCCTCCCTCCCTCCCTCCCTCCCTCCCTCTCACTCTGCCAAACCCTCCATCCCCCCCCCCATCCCAGTCTTTCTGTCAGCCTAGTGGTAATGGGTGGTGTAAACAGAGCTTGTCACAGTCTTCCTAGCGAACACCTCTGGGTGACACTGTTTGTGCTGCAGAGTCGATGCTTCCGAGAACCGCAACACACAAACTCGCAGAACAAATCACTAGAACACGGTTGACTGGGAGGGAGGGAGGGAGACGGGAGAGGGAGGGAGGCGGGGGTGGGAGGCGGTGAAAAAGGTGGGGAGAGAATGAGACAAAGTGAAAGGAGGTAAATAAGGGATTCATCATCGCTGTGACAGAGAGGAGTCTAGGAAATGTAGTGTCAGAGATTCAAATTATGAGGGATCCATATGACAGATTCGTTTTTGACGATTCTGAACGGTTATTTGTTTGACGTGTCAGCTAGCAAATTTGAACAGGACGCCCTATTTCAAATGACAACGTTTGTTTGGTATTTGTCCCCCATCAGAAGGCCTGCCCTCGCCTGCAGCTGCACCTTATGGAATTGGATTACTCAGAATTTGTTTTATTGTCGGAGACAGATAATCCCATTATATTGTGAGACCTCACAATCTCATATTAAGTTACATGCATTAATGACGGCTCCTTCTACAGCATGAATGGCTGAAGCATTATTTAGTGAACTCTTAATTACACAATATATTCAATTTTAATCCATTTTCCTCCTAATCCAGCCAAGTCTGCCAGTCCTGTTGGTGGATAACACATCAACAGTAATAACCAGGGCTAAAGTGTCCAGTTATCCCTCCTCAAAATGTGGACTGCTACTATAACAGTTTAAACACATCCTCCGGACCTAACTAAATTTAGTTCCAACATTAACCTAGTTAATTCTCTTTGTTTGTCTGTTAGAATTTTGTTTTGTTAGCTCAGATGTCCTCTAATCTTCGCTATTTTAGCGTAGTTGCTAAGTTTAGCTCCTGCATAACGTAGCTCCGTTTTGTCTTTTCAAATTCTAGCTCTCAGGTTACAGTAGCTTAATGGTTAGCACAGTTCAGTAACTTTGTCTGTTGAACTGTGTGACACAGCAGTTTTCCAGGTAGTAGCAAGATGACCAGATTGTAACCTTGTGCACTCGTGTCAACACACCTGCTCAGTTACTAATCCCCATCAAAATCATAGGTACACATCCTTAAATAACAAAAACAGCTGCAGCTCCACAACTAATGTAACAATAACCCAGGTGATTAAACATTGGATCTCTGTGAGTTTTCAATTTAAGAGTGTGCGCTTGTGTGTGTGTTTTGTGTATTTGTGTGTGTGTGTTTTTCTTAAATGCTTTCCAGGGTAAGAGGCACAGAGGGAGGACAAGGTTACAGGGGGAATGGGAAGGATCAAATAAAGGATTTAGCCTCCAAATATGGACAGAGGTGTGTGTGCGTGCGTGTGTGACAGGACTGAGCAGGACTGTTTAACTGAAGGTCAAGGGTATCGACAAAGTGGAGCTAAACATCCGTCCGTATTCTCTCTCCACAGCAGTCGGTAAGAACGGCAGAATGGAAGAACAGCTTTCTGTTTACTGCTTTGTCTGAAAAAGAGGATGGATGGTGGAGGACTTCTCTCTGTCTTTCCTTCTCTCTCTTCCTCTCTGTCTCTCCACCGCCCTCTCTCTCCTTCTCTCTCTTCCTCTCTGTCTCTCCACCGCCCTCTCTCTCCTTCTCTCTCTTCCTCTCTGTCTCTCCACCGCCCTCTCTCTCCTTCTCTCTCTTCCTCTCTGTCTCTCCACCGCCCTCTCTCTCCTTCTCTCTCTTCCTCTGTCTCTCCACCGCCCTCTCTCTCCTTCTCTCTCTTCCTCTATGTCTCTCCATCGCCCTCTCTCTCCTTCTCTCTCTTCCTCTCTGTCTCTCCACCGCCCTCTCTCTCCTTCTCTCTCTTCCTCTGTCTCTCCACCGCCCTCTCTCTCCTTCTCTCTCTTCCTCTCTGTCTCTCCACCGCCCTCTCTCTCCTTCTCTCTCTTCCTCTCTGTCTCTCCACCGCCCTCTCTCTCCTTCTCTCTCTTCCTCTCTGTCTCTCCACCGCCCTCTCTCTCTCTTTTTCTCTCTTCTCTGAAGACAGGGATGCTGTGAAGCCCTTGATTACCCAGGATTACTCTCCCCCTCCCTCTCAGGGACTATGGGGCTAGTTTAAGGTAAATTGCCTGGAGTAAAAGTGTGAATCCTCTCTCACTAGCCTACCTGCCTGCCTGCCTGTCTGCCTGTCTGTCTGTCTGTCTGTCTGTCTGTCTGTCTGTCTGTCTCTCTGAGAGTATAGGTGTAGATTACTTGCTACCCAGGCTCACAGCTTGAGTGTCATGGTGAGAGCCAGCGTCCTCTCCGAGGGCACATGGTCCAGTTAACTTGGGGGAGGAGGGGTTGCGGGGGGGATGGGGGTGGGAGGCGGGGGGGCGGGGGTAGTGTGTTTGGGGAACCTGACACATAGACCTCTCCTCTGAGGGGTGTGAAAGTGGCTAAAAACTTGTGGAGAGACACTGTGCGCGTGTGAATGTGTGTGTGTGTGTGTGTGCTATTTATTGATTAGTACTTGATCCCAACCTCTTGCTCCTCTACACCCCCACCCCACCCCACCCCACCTCCACCCCACCCCACCCCACCCCACCCCTGGCCCCAGGCCCTGCAGTGACCTTCCCTGACTGTCTCTCTTTCAGACAGTCACTTATCTCTCCTCTCCTCCTCCCCTCTGCCCTGCTCCTCTCCTCCTCCCCTCCACCCTGCTCCTCTCCTCCTCCCCTCCACCCTGCTCCTCTCCTCCTCCCCTCCACCCTGCTCCTCTCCTCCTCCCCTCTGCACCGCGCGGCTCCTACATAGTGGCCTGACCTGCTGACCACAGAGGGGGTGAGAGGGGCTGGTGGTGAGGGGGGTGGGAGGGGCTGGTGGTGAGGGGGGTGGGAGGGGCTGGGGGTGAGGGGGGTGGGAGGGGCTGGGGGTGGGAGGGTGTGAGATGGGCTGGTGGTGAGGGGGGTGGTGAGGGGGGGTGGTGAGGGGGGTAAGAGGAGAAGAACGAGGGGAAAAAGAAAAGAAAGCAGAGAGTGTCGGGCTTCAGGCACGAGGCAAGTGACACGACTCAATAGGACCCTAATGGAGGAGACTGGGGAGAGAGAGGAAGGGGGAGAGAGGGAGAGAGAGGAAGCGGGAGAGAGGGAGAGAGAGGAAGGGGGAGAGAGATGAAGGGGGAGAGAGCGAGAGAGAAGGAAGAAAAAAGGATATTTCTTTGACTGCACATGAATGGGTGCATGAAGCCATAGTTATATTAGACAATCTGTCTAACCAGTTAAGTGCTTCTGGCCTCATTCCTCCTGCCTTCTCTTTCCACACTCACTCACACACTCTCACTGCTTTTTGTTCTTGTGTATGCGTTAGCACTATCCTGTCAGTGGTACTCTCTAATTCTCTCTAATAGTTCCTCACTTTTGTTGTCACACTTACAAGGCTACCCTGACCCCACTGCTAACACTGTCCTACAGACTCCTCCCTCCCCCTCTCTCTCTGTCTCCTCCAGAGTGTTCAGTGTACCTCTGTCAGTAAGGAGCCGGCTGGCAGGGTCCGGTCCAGAGGCCTCTAACCTGGGATCAGTCGATCTGTGGCTCCTGCCCACCTTAGTGGCTCTATTAAAGGAGATGAAGGGGGGGGGGGGAGAGAGAGAGAGGGGGGAGAAACAGTCTGCTGCTAGGGTCGGTAGCTCCAAGAAAGGACAGGTAGTGTGTGTGGGTGTGTGTGTGTGGGTGTGTGTGTAAGATGACTAAATGTAAATGTAAGAGGTGGGGGTTGGTTCTGATATTGGGCTGGGGGAGCGGTGTACAGCCCTTGGGGGAGGTGCTGGGACCAGGGAAGCAGGGCTTAGGGCTGGGGGGGTTACCATGGAGAGGGGTATGGGGGTTAGGGGGGCAGGGGGGCAGGGCTAAATTTAGGCTGACCTGAGCGGCCTTTGCAATGGGGGGCCGGGAGACAGGTGCTGGCCAACCATCATGGAAGAATACATGAGCTCCTCTCGCACACACACCCTGCACACACACACACCCTGCACACACACCCTGCACACACACCCACCCTGCACACACACACCCTGCACACACACACAAGCAGGGAGATAATGGGGCCCATCTGACAGCTCAAGCCCTTCAGCTATATATAATATAACCCTCCATGGGCAGAAAGGAGTATGTGTAGGGGAGGAGGGGAGGAGGAGAGGAGGGGGATGAGGGGAGGAGGGGAGGAGGGGGAGACTGGACAGAGAGAAAGAGACTAAAGGAAAGAGGAAGTAACCGCAAACTATAGGGAGAGCGAAGGGAAAGTAGGGAGAGAAGATAACTATTGAGAGAGAGAGACAGAGAGAGCGATGACCAGAGAGAGAGAGAGAGGGAAAGAGAGGGAGAGAGAGAGATTACTAGAGAGAGAGAAAGAGAGGGAGAGAGAGAGATGACTAGAGAGAGAGAAAGAGAGAGAGATGACGAGAGAGAGAGTCTGTCCAGGTCTGAGACTGGGAGAGGTTGTCAGTTGTTTGCTCAGTGCTTTGTGTGTCAGTGTTTGCTCTGACAGTGTAACCGTGGAGACGTATTAACCCTAAGGGGAGGGACACAGTTGCATGTCTGAATACAGACATGCAACTGTCCCCTCTCAATAGAGATAGACACTCTGTATCCACACAGACCAACAACGATCATCCCTGGTAAACAGAAGCAATGCCATTTTTACGTGATTAGACAGCAAGTTGCTTCCAATTGTGAAGGAAAATGGCCACAAGTCAGCTGTCTTGTGGCTTTGTCAGAATGTGTGTGTGTGTGTGTGTGTTGCCTGTGTGTGTGTGTGTCTAGACAGAGTGGGAGCCTTCTGGGAGAGCATGAAGGAGTAGAGAAGATATCTGCCATGACTCCAGCACCTCTGCCTTGATGGAGCCCAGTAACACCTCCCCAGCAAAGGAAAGAGGGAGGGAGGGAGGGAGGGAGGGAGAGAGGGTGGGGTAGGAAGGGAGGGAGGGAATCCATGATGGAAAACACCCCCCCCTCGCCCTCCAAAAAAAAAAAAAAACGCTGTTTCCATTTCACAGTGAAAGGGCAGCATTTTAAAGCTGTTTTGGGGAGAAAATGAGTTTTTCATGCAGGCATGGAGTTGTTTTCCTCCTTCCTTGCTCGTCAGCAGGCCCTGGCGTGGTGCACACCATCGGCTGCGAGGCTGTCGGTAGAGATAGCAGCTCATCCCCGCGGAAGACTCGACACAATCACAATGAGTCGTCTTCGCCAGTTAATACAAGCAAAGCTGTGTCGGACGGCTGAATTGGAACCTGAGCGAACAGTTGGTTAGATTAGCGTGTATGTTTATGTGTTGTGTTGGCATCTTGTTGTGATTAGGGTTGCTAGGCGGGGGGGTCATGGTCTGGTGTTGTTATAGGAACCTTAGGAACATGGCTTTCTATAGGAGGCTGGAACATACATCCCCGGCAGGTAATACAGATATTATGTATGTGTGTCGGTATTTGTGTGTGTGTGTGTGTGTGTGTGTCAGATAGAAGCGAATGTCACAGTCATTGTAAGGGTCATGGGCTGGCAATACAGTGTGTTCTAGGTGAGAGAGAGAGAAAGAGAGAGAGAGAGAGAGAGAGAGAGGGGTTTGTGAAAGTGATGGGGGTCAACCGAGGCAAAGGTCAGGAGAGAAGGACGAAGAGAGAGAGAGATTGTGTAAGGAAAGGCACTTCAATTATTTTTGCAATTATTTGTCAATAACGCAAAATTGAGTTGAAATGTAATTGAATTGACAGAGAGAAAAAAAGAGAGGATTAAACAAGAGAGGGGGGGCGGCAAGAGAGAGGAAGGGGAGAGAGAGAGAGGTGCAGGAGAGACAGAGAGCATGATAGACCAGACATGCTAGACCAGGAGAGGACAGCAGTGGGATGATGAGCTTTTACCGAGGGTTTGACAGATCGTCAGGGACACGAGACAGTACCCTGTCCCCCCCCTAGCTCAGCTTGGAGGCAGAGGAGAGGGGAGGAGGACGAGGTAGAGGAGAGGGGAGGAGGACGAGGTAGAGGAGAGGGGAGGAGGACGAGGTAGAGGAGAGGGGAGGAGAGGGGGACGAGGCAGAGGAGAGGGGAGGAGGACGAGGTAGAGGAGAGGGGAGGAGGACGAGGTAGAGGAGAGGGGAGGAGGACGAGGTAGAGGAGAGGGGAGGAGGACGAGGTAGAGGAGAGGGGAGGGGGACGAGGTAGAGGAGAGGGGAGGAGGACGAGGTAGAGGAGAGGGGAGGAGGACGAGGTAGAGGAGAGGGGAGGGGGACGAGGTAGAGGAGAGGGGAGGAGGACGAGGTAGAGGAGAGGGGAGGAGGACGAGGTAGAGGAGAGGGGAGGAGGACGAGGTAGAGGAGAGGGGAGGGGAGAGAAGTGGAGGGATGACAGCGAGAGACAGAGAGGCAGAGAACGGAGGATGGGGTAAAGGCAGTGTCGTTGGCATTCTACTGATAACATCGTCATGTTTTTGTGTGTGTGGTTTGGTTACTCAGGTGTTGATAGTATAGATATACTCTCCTACTGTTCCTTCAGTGTGAGCTGGAGCTAAACACACACACACACACACACACACTTCCACACACTCAGTCTCCATCCATCACCGGGTATTAGGCAGAGGTATGTCCACAGATGGGCCCATATTAGAGAAACACAGGACATCCATCTGTAGTCAAGCAGCCCAGACATAAGACCTCTCTGTCTCTCTCTCTCTCTCTCTCTCTCTCTCTCTCTCTCTCTGTCTTTCTCTCTCTCTCTGTCTTTCTCTCTGTCTCTCTTTATCTCTCTGGTATTCTTTTGTTTCTCTCTTTCTCCAAACCCGATGTTCTACTGCCATCGCTTTCTTCCTCCTCTTCTGTTCTGAGGTCTTTATTTCTGTCAGTGTGTCTTCAACCGTTTCTGCTCTTCTCTTTTGCTATATTCTCTCATTCTCTTTCTCTCCCTCTCTCTCAATAAAGCATGATAAAAGGCTTTTAGAAATCAAAATCTTCCTCTCTCTTTCTCTCTCTCTCTGTTGAGGCAGAACCTGGAGATCATTTCCTGAGTGGAGCTCAGATCCTCACAGACCTCTGCCTCTCCACTCTCATTTATTTCAATCACTCTTTCCCCTCGTCCCAACTGTTCTCTCTCCTCCTTCCCCTCTCTCTCTCTCTCTCTCTCTCTCTCTCTCTCTCTCTCTCTCTCTCTCTCTCTCTCTCTCTCTCTCTCTCCCTCCCTTTCACACACCCTTCCTTCTCAAACATTTAAGTTATTGAAGAAGTTCTCTGTCTCTTGAAGAGGAGAGGATATGATACTTCCTGGGATGGGTGACAGGTGATGAGTCTTATCATGCCTGTCGCTTCTTCTGCCTCTCTCTTTCTCATATATACATACATCTTTATCTCTCTCTTTCTATCTCTTTATCTGTCTCTCTATCCCGCTTTCCTCAGTGGGCTGTGCAGGGGTAATTAGCGGTGGTTGGTTAATAAGTAATCAGCTAGAGAGAGAAGCCTGCCCCAGCTCATCAATTAAACATCACAGTTCCTACTGCGTTTGATTAAAGATAAAGTTGAAACAGCATGATCAATAGAGATAGACAGGCAGGCAGGCAGGCAGGCAGGCAGGCAGGCAGGCAGGCAGGCAGGCAGGCAGGCAGGCAGGCAGGCAGGCAGGCAGGCAGGCAGCAAGACAGGCAAGTACAGACAGAAAGACAGACAGACAGACTTCATCTGACATCACAAGCCAGGTTGATGGGGATGAGAAGGTGATGTGATTTGATTGGTCGGATCAATGGTTGTGTCATTCCCACCACAGGGATGGGCTGGTTGACACAGTGTCAGTGCCAACTTCTCCTCCACCTCTGCTCTCCTCCTCCTCTCCTCCACCTCTGCTTTCCTCCTCCTCCTCTCCTCCACCTCTCCTCCTCTCCTCCACCTCTGCTTTCCTCCTCCTCCTCTCCTCCTCCTCTCCTCCTCCACCTCTCCTCTCCTCCACCTCTCCTCTCCTCCTCTTCCCCTCCACCTCTTCTCCCCTCCTCCTCCTCTCCACCTCTCCTCTTCTCCTCCACCTCTCCTCAATCTCTCCATCTCTCCTCCCCTCCTCCCATACATGATTAGACAGTATGGGAGCAGGGTGTGCTGGACAGAGTGATTGACTCAGATGCTAATTGAGGCTGGGTCTGGTTAGACCTGCACATGATCCTCTGGAGAGCAGCCAGGCAGAGAGCGAGGTGGTGAAAAGTGCTGTCGTACTCATCACTATGAGTTCAAGCATCACCCCTTTTCTCCTCTCCTCTCCCCTTTTCCCCTCTCCTCTCCTCTCCCCTTTTCCCCTCTCCTCTCCTCCCCCCTCCTCTCCTCTCCAGCCTGTACCCAGGAGACCCCCAGTCTGCCTCACTAATGCCCGTCCATTTCCTCAGATTTAACAGCAATTTGCATCTTTAGTGGAGGTTACATGTGCTGTACTGAGCGTGCTCAGACCTCTGATGTGGTCATAGGGGTGAGGCTGCATACCGAGAATGAGAGAAAGAGAGAATGAGAGGGAGGGAGGGAGGGAGGGAGGGAGGGAGGGAGGGAGGGAGGGAGGGAGGGAGGGAGGGAGGGAGGGAGGGAGGGAGGGAGGGAGGGAGGGAGGGAGGGAGGGAGGGAGGGAGGGAGGGAGGGAGGGAGGGAGGGAGGGAGGGAGGGAGGGAGGGAGGGAAAGCCTGTCTTTATCCGCCCTTCCATTGTGCTCGTTACTGGTACTCGAACACTCTTCATAACCTGGCTAGTTCATCTGCATCAGGTTCTAAATGTTGGTGTGTGTGTGTGTGAGACCGTGTGTGACAGTGTGTAAATGTGTGTGTGTGTGTGTGTGCGTGTGTGTGAGTGCATTTGTGATTGCTCCATAATGTAAACGTTGCAGTATCCACCTGCCTATCTCTCTCCTCCATCTCTCTTTGTTTTGCTGCCTTTCATTCTCCTCTGAATCAAAGCTCAAAGAAGAAACTCTGTTATCAAAGCTTTTCCTGCCTTAACAAGCTTGCACAACCCTTCCACCTCTCTGCCTCTCCTCCTCTCATCTCCCTGCCTCCCCTCCACCTGCTCACCAGCCTCTCTTTCTCTTATTCTCTCCTGCTCTCCGCCCATCCTCTCATCTCCTCACTTCCTCTCCTCTCCTTCCCCTCCCACCCCACCCACACTGCCCATTCCCCTCTCATCCCCTCCCCTCTCCAGATGTTCTGATCAGACCTCCCAGCCTGATGCTGACTCATCAGTTTATATTGATGGAAGCAGTATCTCAACATCTGCCCAGGCAGGCAGCAATATGGATGTAGGAAGCAAGAGAACCACGCTGGGGGTGGTGGGGGTGGTGGGGGTGAGGGGGAGCAGGCAGTAAGCTAGACACTGCATAAGCTAACCCTCTTGGTATCACATCAAACCATCTACCCCTGCTCTAATCCCCCTCCAGATATGGAGGTGCATCCAGCCATGCTTTCTAGTCGTGACCCCATCACCTCTCTCTCTCTCTCTTTCTCTCTCTCTTTCTCTCTCTCTCTCTCTCCATTTCTCTCTCTCTCTCTCTCTCTCTCTCTATTTCTCTCTCTCTTTCTCTTTCTCTCTCTCTTTCTCTCTCTCTCTCTCTATTCTCTCTCTCTCTCTCTCTCTCTCTCTCTCTCTCTCTGTCTCTCTCTGGGGGGGAGGGAGGGAGGGGAGTTTGGAAGGAGGGAGGGAGGGAGGGGGGAGGGGGGAGGGAGGGAGTTTGGTAGGAGGGAGGGAGGGAGGGAGGGAGGGAGGGAGGGAGGGAGGGAGGGAGGGAGGGAGGGAGGGAGGGAGGGAGGGAGGGAGGGAGGGAGGGAGGGAGGGAGGGAGGGAGGGAGGGAGGGAGGGAGGGGGGGAGGGGGGGAGGGGGGAGGGGGGAGGGAGTATAATTTCTACCTTGAGAAAGAGGAGGGCTTTCTAGCCTAAGGCTGTAAACTCTCCCCAGCTCTTTAGTCCTGTCAGTGACAAAGAGATGAGAAAACGGAATTGTGTTGAAAACTATGAACACGGACAACATCAGGACCTTGGTCTAGATCGCCATGGTAGCTTTTTTATTTTTCAGAAGGTATAGGTGGGGTAGACTGTGTGTGGCTCTATGGTGTTTGTGTCTGTTGTCGAGAGTGTAGCCAAGTCTGTTTAGATATACCCTAGCTTACACAAACACACACACACACACAAGAAGTTGTCCTGTTAGTATTCCAACATACCTCTACTGAGAATGTTACTTTCAGACAAGGGTGACTTCTCTATATCTCTGTATCTCTTTCTCTTTCTACCTCTCTCTCTTCTCTCTCTTTCTGTCTCTTATTTTTTCTCTATAACTCATGAATACACACACACACACACACACACACTTG
>NC_140376.1:2302500-2317500 GCF_054491055.1 Hypomesus nipponensis | reverse complement strand
AAGAGTGTGTGTGTTTGTCTGTGTGTGTGTGTGCATGATGCTGCAAACCTTTTGCCTATTAGTCTATTATTTCCTCAGTCCAGACCTACCCTGTGTGCTTCTATGTCGACATGGTCAGAAGGCTGGACGTCCTCCCATCAGCCTGCTGTCAGAGCTGCTCTGTATTTATTCATGTTTTTACAACGTAAAGTAGTTCTCTTTGTGTTGTTTCTCCTAAAGTAGTCCCCCCCTATGGTGTATTCACGGGTGATTTACGACCCTGCTCTATGATCTCTGGCTGGTTAATGACAGGTATAAACTACCCCAGGGCCAGAGGTCAAGGCTGTGTCTCCACTCGGGTGATGCCTTTATGGGCTTGTCTCTCTCACGGCAAGATGGGAGGCGTAGCTCCACAGTATGTCTTCTTAGAGGGGGAGAGAGAGAGGGAGAAAGATCGAGGGAGACGGAGATGGAGAAGGGAGAGGGAGAATTCAAATTAAAGGCTAAAAAACCTTTATTGGGTACTCATAACTTTCATGTGCCCGGTAATTTAGAAACTGAGAAAAAAAGAACGACAAAAGAGCGAAAATAAGAGGCAGAGAAGATAGGTCTGAAATGACAAACGTCTTAAGACGAGAGTCAGAGAGAGACACAGACCTGCAATTAGAGGAGTGTCATCTCACACACCGGCATTCTCAGACAATAGTATAATATTCCCTGTGAGGCCTCTCTCCTCTCCTCCCCATTCACTCACACTCAGCCAGTAGCCCAACCGACAGCACAGAGTAATATTATACGTCCTAGCCCTCTGCTGCTATTGTACCACGCTGATTACTACAGGTTAACGGCAGTCACTGTGAGCGGAGGATAAAGTTCCAGTAATACGCCGAGTATCTCACACGATCATCTTTGGTGTGAGCCTAGTGTCTGCTCTCTGCGCTCTGTCAGACAGCCCTACCGCTGCCAATGGACGATTATTCTACGTTAATTAGAGCACACTGCAGAGCTGAAAGACATACTGTACCTTATCTTTTTCATGGCGCGGGACCCTTTTTCTTGCCGGCTAAAGGTTGTGCGAAGAGCTGTGAGAAGTAAAGCTAGCCGGTTGAGTTTTCTGCTGAGCCTGCTACGAAACTAGCCGTGCGGTAGCTGTATTGTAGTCGAATGTAAGGAGCTGTTATGTGAGCGAGCTGTGAAGACAAATCAATGACATGTTTGGAATTTTAAAACGCAATGAATACTTCATATTGAAATGTAAACAAAACAACATTTGTCCCCAAAAAATCCCCAAACTGTTTTCACCCTCAATTGTTTTCCCCTCAATTATTTTTCCTCTAATTTTTGGGCCAGCCTGAATTTTGTTCTATTTGAATTTTTTCTTTTATAGAATTTTAGGGATCTGAATTTAACCATTCGAATTTTATTTCCGAACCTTGAATTTTTTTATCTGATTTTGTTTTGACATTGACAAAAATTCTTATTTAAATTTTAAAGAAGTGAATTCAAAACCAACAAATTCGGTGGTGTTAACATTTCAATATTAAATATTAAATGTCACTGGTTTGCTTCCACACATACAGCACATTAAATAAATATGTGTTGCTAGCTGGCTACCTTTTACAATATTTGTTTCAAGCCTAAGTGGAGGTATTGTAGCTATACAAGTAGCCCAGCTGGTATTAGCTAGGGAAGAAGTTCCCAGAACGCTACTGATAAGAGTGATTTAGCTGGGCAGTATGAGAATATAGCTTGTTCCCACCCCATAAATTCAACAGTGCGTTCATGGGAAATCCAGTACGTTCTTTCCAAAGAACACATAAACACACGCACACACACACACACACACACACACGGTCAGCCAGAACTAATGCCAAGATTACGGAATTCCACAGCCGTAGAACAAATCCAGTCAGACTCGCAGAAAACAAACAACTCAGGAGTGAGTTGCAGTCTTTTTTTTTTCCACTGTGGATGAGAGAAGTGAGAGTGAGTGATGGTCCGTGGGGGGTTCCAGCCTGATGAGAGTGACTGTGAGGCAGTGGGGTGGGTGAGCTAGGCTGACTGGCTGGCTTGCTGACTGGCTGGCTGACTGGTAGTTTTACTAACTAGTCTGTCGACTGCTTGACTGGCCAGGCCCTGGGGGGGGGGGGGGGGGGGGAAAGGAATCCAGGCAGACATGGATAGAGAATGAGTTGGAAGGGTAGCTGGGTTGGATGGCTGGAGACTGGAAATAGGAGGGAGAAAAGGGCAGGCAAAGACTGAGAGTGTGGAGATAAAGCGAAAGAGAAGAAAGAGAGAGAAGAGAGAGAATATTAGATGGAGAGAGAGAGAGAGAGAGAGAGAGAGAGAGAGAGAGGGTTAATATCCTGGGTCAGTAGAGTAGATTTAGGGAGGTATTCATTCAGGAAACAAGCACAGAGGCCTTCCAGCCCTCTTGGCTCCAGAGTCCCCCCCCCCCCCTCTCTCTCTCTCTCTCTCTCTCTCTCTCTCTCTCTCTCAGACCTGTTGCATGAAAGCATTCTTTACATATTTTGGTTTCTAACTCCTCATTTTCAATCTCTCTCTCTTTTTTCATTATTTTCTTCTCTCAATCTCCTGTTTATTTTACTTTCTTGCTTCCTGCATCGTTCCGTCTTCTCAACCACCACCCCCCCCCTCTCTCTCTCTCTCTCTCTCTGCCTCTCTCTCTCTCACTCTCTCTCTCACCCCTACAGAGATTAGTCCATTCCTACCTGACAGGGATCCAACGCAGCGCTGCATCGATTCTGCACAGCTCATAAAACAGTCTCCCTTCTCTGCTCGTATGACTATTAGGGCCTCATATAGATATGCGCTGTGCGTTTGCAGCCAAATAAAATCATTCATCAACTCAAGATCCAGCTTCCAACCGCCTCTCCCACATCATTCCTTGGTAACTAGGTAGCAGTGTGACATCATTCTTTGGTAACTAGGTAGCAGTGTGACATCATTCCTTGGTAACTAGGTAGCAGTGTGACATCATTCTTTGGTAACTAGGTAGCAGTGTGACATCATTCCTTGGTAACTAGGTAGCAGTGTGACATCATTCTTTGGTAACTAGGTAGCAGTGTGACATCATTCCTTGGTAACTAGGTAGCAGTGTGACATCATTCCTTGGTAACTAGGTAGCAGTGTGACATCATTCCTTGGTAACTAGGTAGCAGTGTGACATCATTCCTTGGTAACTAGGTAGCAGTGTGACATCATTCTTTGGTAACTAGGTAGCAGTGTGACATCATTCCTTGGTAACTAGGTAGCAGTGTGACATAATTCTTTGGTAACTAGGTAGCAGTGTGACATCATTCCTTGGTAACTAGGTAGCAGTGTGACATCATTCCTTGGTAACTAGGTAGCAGTGTGACATAATTCCTTGGTAACTAGGTAGCAGTGTGACATTATTCCTTGGTAACTAGGTAGCAGTGTGACATCATTCCTTGGTAACTAGGTAGCAGTATGACATCATTCCTTGGTAACTAGGTAGCAGTGTGACATCATTCCTTGGTAACTAGGTAGCAGTATGACATCATTCCTTGGTAACTAGGTAGCAGTGTGACATCCTCCTCAGACGTGGTGAACCGTGACATATGGTGGTATGTGGTTAACCGACGGTTCCTCTGTGGGAAAGCTATGAAAGCTACTCACAGTTCGTACAGTCGAGACGCAAAACCACGGCAAAGAGCAGGCTGTGAGTCATGTAATGGTGTTGCTTTCAAAGTAGCTAGCTTCACAACTCTGCATAGTCATTTTCAATCTGTTGATTGTACGAAACACGCCCCAGTCTCCCACTCATTAGCACATCTATCCCTCTCTCTGTTTCCCAGTTTCTTTTCGTTCTTTTCTTTCTATGTCATTACCACCTCTGTTTTATGTAGGACATGCATAATGTGTGTTCTGTACCAGAGCTGTGATTTATGGTCTTGGTGTCTCAGGGTCCCTCTCCTTCTCAGTACTGCATGGAAGACACAAGGCTGGGGCCAAAGGCTGAGAGGCTGAGCGAGGCTGGAGGCTACAGGGTACTGGGGGCAGAGGCTGAGGCTCAGTGAGGCTGGGGGATATAGCGTGCTGGGGGGGGCATAGGCTGAGGGCTGGGGGCTGGGGGGTGAGAGGCTGGGGGGTTAGAGGCCAAGAGGGCCTGGGAGAGCCATGCTTGAAGGCTCCTCTGGGGGAGGGGGGGGGGCTGGGAGAAATTAGGAGGCTGTGGAAGTGTTGAGTGGCGGAGGGTGGGGTGGGGTGGGCTGGGCTGTGCGCTGGTAGCTTTGTCTGGGTCTGGAAGCTGTTGGCGGGCTGGGTGGGAGGAAGTCAACACATTTCAACAGTAACAAGGAAATAAGTATCATAATCTCAGAACATTCAAGCGATGTTGGCTGTGTACCGGCGGAGCGCATGTTGTCATAGAAACATTCCGCCCATGCGGAACCCAACCATCGAGGTCACGCTCTCGTTGTTTACGCAAGTCACTTATTCCCTCTGCATCCCACACATTCCACGGACCATTCCCCCCTCTCCCCTGTTTCCTGCCCTCCCTCTGTTCTCCTCAGCTAAATATCACTCCTCATTAGCCTCCTCTTCACAGACTGGAGAGGCATCAGTGATTCTCCCAGTGATTTGTTATTGAGACCATCAGTCCCATCAGGGCCCACTCTATCTCTCTCTTTCTCTGTTCCAATCGCTTTCAATGTCTTTCTTACATTCTCTCTCTCTCTCTTTCTCCATGTGGTCATTTACAGATCACCCCTCCCCCCCTCCTCAGCCTCTGAACGATGTCTTAATGGTTTTGTTTAGGAAATAACCTGCCTGAACTTGGGTAATTAAATCGATCTGAGTGGCTGGAAATAGCTGAATTAACGGGCTGATGTTAGTTCTGCTGTAAAGTAGAGGTTACTGCATAGATTCAAAGCTATACCTTAACGATGGACGGAGCCACACTGTTTGACCAGTGGAAGTAGCGTGCACTGTTATACTACTGGCACAGCGCTGGTTGCGTATTCCCGGAGCCACCGCTGGTGCTGTTGGTTAAAGTGTTTCTTAGTCAGCTAGTAGTATTAAAATAATGCTAATGATTGTTACAGCTCTTTTATTGGTATTACATTGAAGCTAGTTTGGCTGCTTCATCATTATTAGGCCAACTAGCGTCAATGCTAGTTAGCACAGTTTCCCTGCAAGGCTGGATGTCATCGTTGGACTTGTATGTTGTTATTAGCTTTCCCTTCTGTGGTGAAACAGTGGACCTGGCCAGATGGAAGTCTGTTGACTGAATAAACTTCCAGCCCTGCTTTCACAGAAGTGACCATTTGTCATAATTAAAGGAACACTTTGCCCTGGAACTTTACACTGTTACTGGGCCTTGGTGCTATTTCTCTCTCTCTCTCTCTCTCTCTCTCTCTCTCCCACTCTCTCCCACTCTCTCACACTCTCTCACACTCTCTCACACTCTCTCACACTCTCTCACACTCTCTCACACTCTCTCACACTCTCTCCCACTCTCTCCCACTCTCTCCCACTCTCTCTCTCTCTCTCTCTCTCTCTCTCTCTCTCTCTCTCTCTCTCTCTCTCTCTCTCTCTCTCTCTCTCTCTCTCTCTCTCTCTCTCTCTCTCTCTCTCTCTCTCTCTCTCTCTCTCTCTCTCTCTCTCTCTCTCTCTCTCTCTCTCTCTCTCTCTCTCTCTCTCTCTCTCTCTCTCTCTCTCTCTCTCTCTCTCTCTCTCTCTCTCTCTGTCCTCAGTTTGCTGTCTTACTGAAATGCTATCGCCCTGAGTGTAATTATGCTAATCGAATGCGTACAGCCTGACATTTAGTCATACATTATTTAATAATAGACACAATGGAATCTCTAGTTATACCGACTTACCAATTACTTCTTTTTTCTTCCTCCCCATCTCTCCTTCCCATTATTTCCCTCTCATCTCTCTGCCCCTCTCGCTCCTCCCTGACCTCCTTTTCTTCTGTTTGTGACTTTTCCCCTCCTTCTCATCCTCCTGCAGTTTGTGGGCCGCTGAGTAATTAAAGTATGTGTGTGCTTCGCTTGTCCTGCTATCAATGGGGGGAATTTGAGAAATGCCCATTAAAGATGCTACATCTTGATAAGGTTGTGCTGGCCAGTTCATTATAGAGTTGGCTCTACAATGGCTGTTTGTGAATGCTGGAATGGAGGGGGGGGGGGGGGGAGAGAAGGAGAGAGACAGAGGAGAGAGAATGTATCAAAGTATGTGTGTTTGTATTGTGTTCTACCATGCGTTTATAACCGCAGTTAAAACGTGAAGGGGTTTTTGAATAAAGAAATCCAATATTCAAAATCTAGTTTAGTGACAATGCTTCATGCATGGGTTCCCCTTGCCCAGCTAGGCAGTCTAGGTCCTCACTGAGGCTGTGGTTGAACACTTTCCTATTCAATTTCCTAAACAAATGATGCACACACACACACACACACACACACAGCTCAGTAAAATCACAAACCACGAAGTGGAG
Source organism: Hypomesus nipponensis (assembly GCF_054491055.1). Classification (NCBI taxonomy): domain Eukaryota; kingdom Metazoa; phylum Chordata; class Actinopteri; order Osmeriformes; family Osmeridae; genus Hypomesus; species Hypomesus nipponensis. The sequence goes on along the minus strand of NC_140376.1, from coordinate 2,311,040 downwards.
AGACTTCATGATGGGGGATTTTCCGAGTCTTTCGGGGGAGATACCTGCTGAACACCCAGGAAGAGGCCAGACAGTGACTGTGGAGAAACAGCTTGATAGTCACCCAGCGATGAGCTGACACAAAGAGAGGGAAGGGAGGAGGAGGTCAAGATAGATGGAGAGAGACAGAGAGATAGAGATAGAGAGAGATAGACAGAGAGAGACAGAGACAGAGAGAGAGAGAGAGAGAGAGACACAGAGACAGAAGGAGAGCGCACAGTCAGTCTGCCAGGGCACTTACAGCTCTCCAGCTTCCTTGGGTTTTGAGGTTTATGACAACAGTCAATTGCAATTCCCCAGGCCTACGTCCTGGTAAGTGCACAAGTCATTTTCTAGATGGATTGAGTGTGCTAACTTAATTTGGCTATCATTTGTATTTCCACGTGCCTGCTGCCTTTCCTGCTGCATGTGTGGCCAGGCAGGTCTGCCAGCCACGTCTCATATCAAACACCTGACGTCCTGCTCGCCTTCTGACAGGGATGTGATTTGCGTTGACGGCAAGGATTTAATTTGAGTAAACAGCCAGCCCAAGCACTCTCCTTTCCTCTCTCTCTCGCTCTCTCCAGCTTCCCTGACTGTCACTTGCTGTCTCTCTCTCTCTCTCCCGACAATCTTATTTCTTTCTTTCCTCTCTGTCTTCTCCCTCCACCCTTCTTTCTCCCATCTGATTAGATATCTCCCTCCATCTGTCTCCTCTTCTTCCCACCTCTCTCTCTCCCCTGGTACCCCCTTAGCCCACATCACTACAGCTGACTAACCCACTGTCTACCACTGGACACATTCATCTTGGCAGAGGGAGGGAGGGAGGGAGGGAGGGAGGGAGGGAGGGGGGAGGGAGGGAGGGAGGGAGGGAGGGAGGGAGGGAGGGAGGGAGGGAGGGAGGGAGGGAGGGAGGGAGGGAGGGAGGGAGGGAGGGAGGGAGGGAGGGAGGGAGGGAGGGAGGGAGGGGATATCATTACAGCTGACTAGGCTGTCTCTTCCGTAATCTTTTGAGTCATGCAGAGGAAAGAGGGATGGATGGTCAGAGGAAGAGAGGGGTGGAGGAAGAGATGTAGGAGCTGTAAAAGGAGAGCTCTGCTCTTTATAAGGTGTGAGTTTGTGTACGTGTGTGTGTGTAGGTGTGTGTGTGTGTGTATGTGTGTGTGTGTATCCAGGTACATGAGTGCGATGCTTCGTCATTGTTCCACACAATCTGACCTCTCTCTCTCTCTCTCTGTCTCTCTCTCTCTCTCTCTCTCTGTCTCTCTGTCTCTCTCTCTCTCTCTCTCTCTCTCCACAGAGCCTTTTTTCTGTTGCCATGGCGACCCTGGCCCCACCCTGCCTCCTGCTCTTTTGGCTCCTGCAATTGGTCAACGCTGCTTTTCCCGAGGAACCAGGGCCCTTAAACTTCATACCTACGGAAGGTAGGAGACAATCTACCTCTCTCTCTCTTCCTCTTTCTTTCTCTTTCTCTCTCTGTCTCTCTCTCGCTCTCTCTCTCTCCATCCTCTCTCTGTATCTTTCTATGTCTCCCTCCCTCTCTACTTTTCTCTCTCTATCTCGCTCTCTATCCTTCTATCCCCTCCTTTTGTCTTCAACCTCTTTTTTCTCTCTCACTCCACCTCCCTTCCCCCCCTCCCTCTCTCTACCTCCCCTCCCCCCCCCCCTCTCTCTCTTTCTCCCAGGCAGGTTGTCACGGTGTCACATTTCAGGTCATAGGGCTTCTGAGAGCAGTGTGTTGAACTATAAAGTGACACACACACACTCACTCACACACACACACGCAGGGCACAGGGTCAGTGTTAGGGTCTCACCATGAACGATGTGAGGTGTGAACAGAGTGGTTGAGATTCCGGAGTATGGGGTCAGATAGTGTTTCACACGCCAGGCAAGGTCAGGCCTCTCCTTCCCCCTCTCCCTCTCCCTCTCCCTCTCCCTCTCCCTCTCCCTCTCTCTCTCTCTCTCTCTCTCTCTCTCTCTCTCTCTCTCTCTCTCCCTCTCCCTCTCCCTCTCTTTCTCTCTCTCTCTCACTCACAGCAGACTGTACGACTCCTTGTCTCTGCATAAGACAAGCCACAACACGCAATGATTGATCAGAGATCAATAGTATAGATCGGAGGCTGTGAGAGCAGTCGATCCAGTTCAGACTTGAGAGGGTGGGGGCGGGGCGGGTAGAGGGGCACTCAGGGGGACTTGCGGGAGGTGAGGGGGGGAGGCGCATCTGTGATGAGAGGATGAGAAGCAGGGACAGAGAAGAGCGAGGACAATGACATTGAAGGAGGAGTGTAAGCAGTAGAAACTCCTTCCAGTCAAAGTGAGAGATTTCGTCCTCGTTTCCCTGGTAACCCAGCTGATATATCGCTCTCCTCTGTGTCCTCACTCTCTCTCTTTTTCTCTCTCTCTGTCTCTCTCTCTCTCTCTCTCTCTCTCTCTGTCTCTCTCTGTCTCTCTCTGTCTCTCTTACCTTCTCTATATATCTCCCTCTCTCTCTTTTTCTTTCTTTCTTTCTCTATCTCTCTCTCTCTCTCTCTCTCTCTCTCTCCCTCCCCCTCTCTCTGTCTCTCTCTCTCTGTCTCTCTTTCTCTCTCCCCTTCTTTCTCTCTCTCTCCCTCTCTTACCTTCTCTCTGCACTTCTCTGTCTCCTCCCCTCTCTCCCTTTCCAATATATCCTTCAGTTGTTGACCAGGACAGGATGATAAGGGCCTCTGTTTTCCCTCCCTCCCTCCTCAGTGGTCCGGCGGTACCCCGTGTTTCTGGGCAGACCACATCGCTCGTCTCCCCAGGAGCCACTCCACATCCAGAGAGTCCTCAAGGTCAACAGGACCTTTTACATAGGAGCCAGGTACAGTGTCCTCTCTCTCTCTCACTCTCTCACTCTCTCTCTCTCTCTCATACACACAAAAAAATAATCATACACACATACTGTACACAGATCTGAACACATGGTAGAATGCAACAGGGTGGGGAATGGTGTTGGAATATGTGGTGACCACTTCCAGATAGACCAGACTATTGTCTGTATTAGGTAGCCTAGGCTGGAGAGAGGCACATCTGTGGCTGGGGACTGGGGGCCAGAGATGTGGGGCCATGATGGGGGGCCAGAGATGTGGGGCCATGATGGGGGGCCAGAGATGGGGGGCCATGATGGGGGGCCAGAGATGGGGGGCCTGGGGGCAGAGGGGGCCAGAGATGGGGGGGTATTCATCAAGTCCAACTTGTAGTCTGGCCTCTTAACCCAGGAGCCAACCACTAATGGACACCATAAAACATCATAAATCTCCCAGATTTCTCATAAAACCAAAAGTCAAACTCAATTCAGCGTTTCTGAGGAACATATTAAAGTTAAAGTAAGGTTCCTATTCCCATTCAGGGTCCACATATGGCACTGGTTACTGGTCCCAGTTACTGGAGTGGTAAGGTCCCAGAGATAGTCCCATTAAGGAACTCCATACTGCTCCAGGAAATAACCCTGACCTCTGTCTGTACTCAGACCTTGAAGGTCAAGAGGCCTTTTAAGAAACATGTCACATCCTGTATCATAGCTGGCTCCAGTCTCGCTAGGTACACACACACTCACACACCTACAGTACACAGGCACACACATAAAGGAACACACAAAGGCAAACACATACACAGATAATAATGAGCCCATAACACTCTGTAGACCCCTGGTAGCTGCTTCCATATCCAGCTTGGTACTTTACACACATTTTGAACCTGCAGACTGACTTGCAGAGACGGGAGGAAGAGTAGTGATCATGTGTGTGTGTTTCAAGTGCAGAATGATCTGCTATAAAACTAGTTTTCATATTTCTACATTTCTATGTAGTAGATAATAGCATTTGTCCCTGACTGACAGTGATCTGAGTACAAAGCAGAGGATTGGTGTGTGTAGGTGTGTGTGTGTGTGTGTGTGTAGGTGTGTGTGTGCTGAGACAGATATCAAAGTGCCAGCCAGCAGGAAGAGACTTAGAGTGGCAAAGGCTTTTAAGTACCTGTGGGAAGGCGGAGTAAGAAGACAGGTGTTTGTGTGCGTGTGTGTGTGTGTGTGTGTGCCTCAGACGCGTGTGAGCTCAGATACGGACTCCCGCCAGTTAAGATCCCGCCACTGTTGAAATTCCCGTTTACTGTAAGTCACCGCAGGCGAATATTCAACCCTTCTCCCTCCCACCTGCAGAGGGCAGAGTGCTGGATGGGATCTGCTATTCTCCTCACCAACCATTTCAGCTGTCGTCGGATGGGACTGAAATGATTGGTGTTGAGATGGAGTGTTTATGATCAGCACCAGGCCAGGGTAGCTAGGCCGCCACATGTCTTCTCCATGAGTTAGCGAGCCTTCAGGGTTGGCCTCAAATGTCCCAAGCACTGTCAAACACTTGAGGTGCACTTGATTTAGTTAAGTACCACTCTTTGTTATAAAACAGGGTCTGAAGTGCTCTATCTGTCTCTCTCTTTCCTCCCTCCCTCCCTCTCTCTTCTTTTCTCTCGCTTTCTCTTTCTTTCTCCCCCTCATCTCTCTCTCTCTTTTTCTCTCCTACTCACATCTCTGTTCCCTCCCTCTCTCCCCCCCCCCACCATTTTCTTTCACTCTCTCTTCATGAACAGATGTTGTCCACAGCCTTTCGTAGCCACTGTGGCCTAATCCAGGCAAAGAAACCAATTTCCGAGTGTTTACCCAAAGACAGGACGGGGGAGGAACAGGGCCAGCCCTTGATTAATTGTTCCAATTGTGATTCTAGAGTGTTAAGAGGGTTTAGCTTCATCTGTATTAGAGGGGGATGGAGGGAGGGAGGATTGAGAGAGCGATGAAATCATAGGGGTAGAGTGGTAGAGAGAGAGAGAGAGAGAGAGAGAGAGAGAGAGCACGAGAGAGAGAGAAAGAGAGTGGGTGAAGAGAGAGAGAGTTGGTGAAAAGAGAGAGAGAGAGTTGGTGAAGAGAGAGAGAGAGTCAAGCTGTCTCACTGCCAGGTTCAACATAGACCACTAAATACCCTGACCACAACGGGGGTCACTAGAGTTCATGACGGGGTCAGGAAGCAGGGGAGCGGTGAGACAGGCAGACAGTCACCCCCTGACACAGCTCTCCACCCTGAGCTGCCCCCCCCCCCAGCTGCACCAGTAGATGGTGTCACAGCAAGAAGCTGACTGCCAGACACACACAGGTCACTTTCACTCAGCTGGTACTGAGGAGAGGAGTTTTAAGGTCAAGAAATGGTCAGCCCCCCCCCTTCCCCCTCCTCCACCACAGTCAGCACAGGGCAGCATCGGGGTCAGGGATTGGATAGTTTCTCTTCGTTCCTGCTCCGTCTCCCCAGGTGACTTCCTCTGCAAAGTCAGTGTCAGTCAGGGTTAGTCACCTGAGTGTGTGTGCTGTGTGTGTGCCGTGTGCGCGCGCTGTGTGTGGATTGTCTGCATGTGTTGTGTGTGTGTGTGTTTGTGCTGTGTGTGAGAGCCATCGTTCTCTTGAGCTGTCGGAGATTTGGAGAGAAGCCGCTGTTTCTGACTGCACCCGAGTGGAGACGAGGGGCCTAGGGTTGACACACACACACACACACTCCCACACGCACACACTCCCACACACACTCCCACATATCCTCCCACACACACACACAAACATAGCTTGGTAACTCAATTTGCAGCTCTGCAGATGCCAGCCCGCCGAGTTATGTGCCGTTGTCACGGCGATTCATGACCGGACCTGCTGTGTGAACATCCTGCAACATAAACAACGTTAGAGTCATGCAGAGAGAGGGGGAGGAGAGGGAGGGAGGGAGGAGGAGAGGGAGGGAGCAGGAGGGGGAGGGAGGGAGCAGGAGGGGGAGGGAGGGAGCAGGAGGGAGAGAGCAGGAGGGTGAGGGAGGGAGGGAGCAGGAGGGGGAGGGAGGGAGGGAGATAGATAGGGGGAGGGAAGGAGGGATTTTGGGTGAAAGATGGACAGATGAGGGCAGGGCGGGGGGGGGGTACCTTGAGGCAAAATCCAAAAGAGACTGGTGAATTATTCAGAAGTTTATCTCAGTCTTGGTTTACCCATTTCCCATGTCACCCCCACACACACACACACCTTCCCACAGCAGCGAGCGAGCGAGGGCTAAGCCAGGCACAGCAGCAGATGGGAAACAGAGGAGGGTCTCCTAGATAAGATCGATACTGCTGCAATAACAGGACTGTGGCAGATTTACAGATGACAACATACAAAGCCTGCTGTCTAAATAGCCCTCTCCTCTCTCCTCATCTCCGCTCCAGTTCTCTACTCTACTCTCTCTTTCCTCTCCTCTCCTCACCCTCCCCCCCCCCCTCTACCAAGGCCAGCCAGGAATGACTGACACGTTAGCAGTGGGAGTCTGGATTGGTGTGAGGCTCTGAATGGCTGGAATGTACAAAAGGAATGGTGTTACATGCTCTGTTATACATGTAGGAGATATGGAGGGGGGAGGGGGGGGGCATTGGGGGGGGGGGGCATGAGGGCGGGGCTACCCAGCCTCATCATTAAATCAATCATTAATTCAATGTCAGTGTTGAACGAAATGAACATGAAGCCTTCTTCAGGCCGCGGACGCAAGTCCCCTCTGATGAGACAGAGCGAGACTAAATGGGTCTTTACTCGCTGCGTTGGAATTCGTTCTGTATTAGTGTTTTACGTTTAGCTCACAATATCCAATAAGGTTTGATGCGGGGTAATTCAATTGAGCATGTAAACAGGCAAATATTCGAGAGGTATTGTGAAAAACCCTCAAAGGTATTGAAGCGTGGTTGTCATCGAAAATGCTACATTTGGGATCTCTCGTAACGTCTGTGGTTTGTCGTTGACATTAGTACTTCTGGTTTAGACGGTTTAAATGAGCATAGGATAGGAAACACGGTAATTGATCAATTAATTAGCTCCCAGTCCGCTATCCCCGGGAGTCAAAGGTGCTGTTCGAAGAAGCCACGGGCAGGTTATCATGAAGCCCAGGCAGTTTAGCTTTAGCTGGCCAAGTGCCATGGTGCTTTGTTCTGCTTTGCGGAAGATACCATTTCCCACTTGTAAAATTGAGATAGTAAAAAGTGTATGGAAGCAAATCAGTGACATAATGTTTTGAATTTTAAAAGGCATTGAATACTTAATATTGAACCGATTTTGTTGGTTTTGAATTCACCTCTTGAAAATTGAAAGGTATTTGAATGTAAAAAAAAAAAAATCGGATAAAAAAATTTAAGGTTTGCTTCTGAAAATTAAATTCCGATATCAGGTGAAGAGAGAGAAATAGTCTGGAATGTAGCCTTCCGTAGCCTATCTAAGACTGACACAACCCAGTGTATTGTTGCCTATTTTAGCATAGCATAGCTCGGCTAACTGCTCTGTCGACTGTCTGCACAGAATCTCAGCTTGGCCCTAGTTTCTGGCCAACTGCCCGGTTCTTTGTGTATCAGAAATAGCCTGGCCCGGGCTAGTTTTGCCCCGGCGTCGTTGGCTGACTGCCATGCTGTTTCTCTTGCAGGGACGATCTTTTCCGCGTGGAGCTGGACAATGTGGCGGGAGATGAGATGTTCTACAGTAAGGTGAGGCCTCCTCACAGCAGCACCTTACCTTAGTACCTTCCGTTGGTACCTTACCTGAGCTAACACTGTTCTGTCTCTCTCTCTTTCCCTCGTCTCTATCTCTCTCTCCTTCTATATCTCTCTCCTCTCTCCTCTCTCCTCTCTCTGTATCTGCTTATATAGAAGAGAACATGGGAGTCCAACAAGAACGACATCCGGATCTGCCGAATGAAGGGCAAGCATGATGTGAGACGTGACACACACACACACACAGTACCCCACCAACCTCAGAACACATACTGTATACACACACACACGCACACACTTGTCAATACACTCAAAGCCATGTACAAACATTCTTTCATCCCTACTTACACTCTATGTTGCATTATGCACACACACTCTCTCTCTCTGACACACACACACTCCCTCTCTTTCTATCTCTCTCAGACCCACAACCAAATGCACACTGACACATGACAGTGGCCCACCATGCCACCTGGTGCCTGTGTTTCTGGTGCCAGCAGTGCGACAGGCTGTCGGCATCACCCGGGGGTGGGTGGGGGGAAGGGGGGAGGGGGGAGGGGGAAGAGGGGGGGAGGGGGAAGAGGGGGGGAGGGGGAAGGGGACCACCACCCCCTCATCCTCGCTGTCCCCTCTAAGCGAAGTCATTCATCACACACTCTGAAAGACACACACACACAGGAACTGTGTGTGCCCCCACAGAAAGCTGGTGGGAGAGATACAGACCCTATGGGTGCTAGTGGCCTCGCCTATCTGTGTCGTGAACACACACACACACACACATTTCCTGGAGAGACTCAGTCTGTACGTGAGAGCCTGCCTGCCTGCCTGCCTGCCTGCCTGCCTGCCTGCCTGCCTGCCTGCCTGCCTGCCTGCCTGCCTGCCTGCCTGCCTGCCTGCCTCTGTCTGTGTCTGTCTGTCTGTCTGTCTGTGTGTGTGTGTGTGTGTGTGTCTGCCTGTAAGAGATAGCAGGTTTGGTT
>NC_140376.1:2277500-2300000 GCF_054491055.1 Hypomesus nipponensis | reverse complement strand
CGCCCAGGGAGAGAGAACGAGAGAGTGTGTGCGTGTGTATTTGTGTGTGCCAGTGCGAATGTGTGTGTATGTTCAGTGTGTGTGTGTGTTCAGTGTGTGTGTGTGTGTTCAGTGTGTGTGTATGAGAGCCCTTGGCAGTGCTAGCTCCTCTCTCCTGGGTGTCAGTGATGGCAGTGCTACCTCCTCTCTCCTGGGTGTCAGTGATCAGGGGGGCCGTCTGGGGCACCCGTCTCGGGAACCCTTCTGAGAGGAGGGGGACGAGGAGGAGAAGGAGGGAGAGAAGGTGGAGGAGAGGAGGAGGAGGTGAAGGAGGAATGGTGGTGCTTATTATATAAAGCTACAAATGTTTACTAGAACAGTACCAGGTATGTAACAGTACAGTAGAACAGTACCAGGTGTGTAACAGTACAACAGTACCAGGTGTCTAACAGTACAGTAGAACAGTACCAGGTGTGTAACAGTAGAACAGTACCAGGTGTGGAACAGTACAGTAGAACAGTACCAGGTGTGTAACAGTACAGTAGAACAGTACCAGGTGTGGAACAGTACAGTAGAACAGTACCAGGTGTGGAACAGTAGAGTAGAACAGTACCAGTTGTGGAACAGTAGAGTACAGAAGAATGAGAAGAGAAGGCCAGCCAGACTGCCGAGGAGAGAGAAGAGAGAGGGAGAGAGAAGAGAGAGGAAGAGAGAGAGAGGAAGAGAGAGAGGGAGCAAGAGAGAGGGAGGAAGAGAGAGGCAATGCCTCAGGTAGAGTGTTGATGTGTGCATCAGTATGCATGTCTGTCTGTGTGTGTGTGTGTGTGTGTGTGTGTGTGTGTGTGTGTGTGTACGTGTGATCTTGTGTGTGTAAGACAGATGTTATGGCAACAGAGAGGTTGTAGTTGCTCTTGGCGTTGTCTTAGAGGCAGAGTGATGCATGCTGGGAGCCAAGCTGGGTCAGAAGAGCGGAGGGGGAAGGTAGAGAGGAGAGATGCGAGGACAAAAGTGGAGGGGAGAAGAGGGAAGGAGAGTAGTGAAGATGAGGAGAAGGGAGGAGAGGAGGAGATGGAAGGGAAAGAGGAATTCTGCCAGCCAGTCAGCCAACACAGGTGGTGTTTTGTCTTAGAGGTGCCCCAGGGAGGGAGAGAGAGAGAGAGAGAGAGAGGGAGGGAGGGAGGGAGGGAGGGAGGGAGGGAGGGAGGGAGGGAGGGAGGGAGGGAGGGAGGGAGGGAGGGAGGGAGGGAGGGAGGGAGGGAGGGAGGGAGGGAGGGAAAAAGGAGAAGGTTAAGGAGAGAAGCATGAGGTGCTGACTGCAGAACTCTGGATGAAAGAGTCTGCCAGTTATATACATGTAGAGAGAGAGAGAGAGAGAGAGAGAGAGAGAGTCAGAGAGAGAGAGAGAGAGAGAGAGAGAGTCAGAGAGAGAGAGAGAGAGAGAGAGAGTCAGAAAGAGAGAGAGAGAGAGAGAGAGAGGTGAAGATAGAAACAGAGAGTGTGTGGGAGCATGATAGATGTGGAGAAAAAGAGGTGAAGATGGGGGGAGAGCGAGGGAAGAGCAGAGGAGTGCAGACCTTTTATATTTGATACAAGAAGACCCAGACAGGAAGTGACACATGACAGATGACAGGAAGTGGAACGTTTCAAAACCATAAAAGGACAGATTTTGGTATTACTGTTAGTAAGAGGGGCCTGGACCATTTCTCAAAGTGTGTGTGTGTGTGTGTGTGTGTGTCTGTACACACACCCTAGTCTCTGATGAAGCCACACTTACAGTGCAGCTGTCATGGTAACGTAACCATGGTAATGATAATCATGGATAACTCGAAACCCTGTCATTGTAATTACTACACTACAGTATCGTTTTAATCGCGACATCATTATTTTAATAGAAGTACTGTCATTAATTAATTGACAAATATCCTTATTATTGTTTACAGCTTGGTTGCAGACAGTTAGTGCAGTTCAGGTTAGTGGCGTTCAGTAATGATCCTCTACTATTGAAAAGATTGACACATTGACTTGTGTTAATCAGTGTTCTTCTCTAACGATCTTACCTGATCCCCCCCCTTTCTGTCTGCACCATGGGAACATACAAACAGGCTTCAACAGACACACATGACACTCTCACACACACACACACACACATTCACTTTAGTGTGTAGAGAGGGAGGGCCTACTCATGTGTCTCTTCCCTCCCTTCCTTATCTCGCTTCACTCTACACACACACACACGCACAAACACACACCCGCCTGTTCCGCTGCAGAAAGATGAGCTTCGCAGAGGGAGGGGTGGAGGTGAGGGACAAGGGGGAGGTGGTGAGGGAGAAGCATCTGGAATAACACTCTCCCCCTTTACCCAACCCCCCCTCCTCACGCCTCTCTCACTGTCGCCTTTAACTGCTCCACCCTCCCCCGCTCCCCCCCTCCCTCCCCCGCTCTCCCCCTGCCTCCCCCATAATGACATCAGTGCTCCTGGGTTAAGACCCAGACTGCTTGTGCTTTGTGAGGGTGTGTGTGTTTGTGTGTGTGTGTGAGTGTGTGTGTGGGGATTTGTGGCCGGTGGGGGATGAAAGGGATGATGATGAAGGGGTGGTGGTGTCACACTACTGGTGCCACACTGACTGGGTATCTAAGTGTGTGTGTGTGTGTGTGTAAGTGTGTGTGTGTGGGGGGGGGGCTGTATACTGTACACTGAGAGCAGCAGTCACCATAACTCACAGTCCTCTACTGTCTACACCTCCACAGGTGCAGGGTGTGACCTCACCCGGGGGGGGGGGGGCTGTGCTCTGTGCTGCAGGGCTTTCCTATCCTGTGTCCCCCTGCTACTGTGAGGGAGGGGGGGGGGGGGAGGTGTGAAGGGGGGTGGGGGTGGGAGGGGTGGAGGTCCTGCAGCACATTTAACAGTTGAACGGGGCTCTAATTCCCAAGGTTGCTGTGGATTATCATGTGTCAATCATTTGTTTTTTACACAGGCACGTTCACACACACACACACACACAAGTGTGGGAGTTGTTTAGAAGTTGGAGGAGCCAGTCTCCACAGACACACACACACAACTTGTACACACTCCATGTAAGGTGGTGATGCTGGAGAGGAAACAACACTGGGCTTACTATAAAGCTTGCTACGTGAAATGAGGCTTTTCAAAATGCCTGATGGCTGGAATTACCATCCCATTAACAACTGCCAATCACGGGTGTGTGTGTGCATGTGTGTGTGTGTGTGCGTGTGTGTGCGGGTGTGTGCGTGTGTTCTCACTGCAGGACGAGTGCCGGAACTTCATGAAGGTTCTGCTCAGCAGACCAGGAGGACTGTTTGTCTGTGGAACCAACGCCTTCAACCCCCTGTGTGCTAACTACACTGTGAGTACACACACACACACACACATGCATGAAGACACACAGGTATGCACACACACACACACATGCATGAAGACACACAGGTATGCACACACACACACACACACCGGTATACCCACACACACCAGTCACGTAATTACCCCAGCCAGGTCGATGGTGCTAATCCAGGCCCGGGGACTCCTAATGATGACAATGACCTCGTCCATAAATTAACCACTGCTGCCGCTGGTCTCTGGATTCCCTTACTGGTATTATGGGATGCTGAGCACTCCCCATAGGTACCAGGGAATGAATCTCTTTAGTTCTACAGCCCTGTCTGTCAACAGCAGAACAGAGGAGGGACTACCAGGTACTCTCTGGCTGTGCCAAGCAGGGGGAGCGGAGGGCTGGGAGGATGGAGGGCTGGGAGGGTGGAGGGCTGGGAGGGTGGAGGGTTGGGAGGATGGAGGGCTGGGAGGGTGGAGGGCTGGGAGGATGGAGGGGTGAGAGGATGGAGGGCTGGGAGGGTGGAGGGCTGGGAGGGTGGAGGGCTGGGAGGATGGAGGGGTGAGAGGATGGAGGGCTGGGAGGGTGGAGGACTGGGAGGGTGGAGGGCTGGGAGGATGGAGGGCTGGGAGGGTGGAGGGCTGGGAGGATGGAGGGCTGGGAGGGTGGAGGGCTGGGAGGGTGGAGGGATGAGAGGGAGGGAAGGATAGAACCAGTAACAGAGATGGATGAGCAGGTGGAGGTGGAGATAGAGCTTGGAGGATTTACAGACAAAAACATGAGGGGAGGAGGGTGTCTATTTTGTCGATGGCCGATAGGCTCAGTTGGTGCTGAAGGTCCCAGGCCTGATACACTACTGTCAGCACTGCAGCTCTCCTGCTTAGAGATCTCTCCGGCTTCTTCTCCTCCAGACACTGACATGTTAACAGAGGCTACTCCTGTTCCTGTCTGCCAATCACAAACTCTTCCTGTCAGGCAGATGACACCGACTCGTCTCTTAAAAAGAGAACACATAAATATTAATGGTGTGCTCAGAATAATTCTCGCTTTTTCGCACGAATACCTGTCAGGTACAGGGAAGGAGGGGGGGGGGGGGCATTAAATATCACAGGAAGTAAAAAAAAAAAAAAAAAAAAAAAAGAGAAAGGTGTTCTTGGTTCCGTCTGTCACGTTCCAGACATTCCGGAACACTCAGCCGTGCCGGTTCCATTGTTTCCCGGCGGCTAACGATGTTCTAGAACACACCTGCAGAGCCCTGATAGGCCACGCTCTCCTCCTGGGAACTAGTTAGCGAGCGGTAGCTAATGTTAGTTTATTTATAGACATTTTTAATGACACCGCCACAGCAATTAATTATTTCATTTCAACAATGGCTTCGCCTGCGCAGTAGCAAGTTTGCCCGTGGTTGTTTCAGCTCAATGGGTTTAATAATGTGTTTAAAACATGTGCGTGTGTTTGTTTGTGAGAGTGTGTGTGTATATTTCTAAGTGTGTGTGTGTGTGTGTGTGTAAACATGTATCTAAGTGACTGTTCCTGTTGTGCTCCAGTGCAGATAATTGCAGCCAGTGAATCATGTGAATGTTGTGTTCACAGTAAACACTGTCTAATTGTTGTTCTCTACGGGTCTTAGATGGGCACAGCTGACAATTGGTTTCCCTGACTGTCGTATCTGTGATTTGTGTGATGTGTGACGGTGTGTGTGTGATGTGTGTGTGTGTGGGCAGGGTGACACCCTGGAGATGGTGGGTGACAGTGTCAGCGGTATGGCCAGATGCCCCTACGACCCCAGACACGCCAACGTGGCTCTCTTCGCTGGTGAGGAGGCACACACGCTTGTTTACATTCAGCACTTCCCTGTAACACGAGAGTTTACAAACAACAAGAATCTCATTTATCACATCATCACCGTTATGGGCTCTGTTCTGGCTCCACTGCGTTCACACTGTCGGATGTCAGAATATTTACCGTTGCTTTCTGTTCTGATGTCCTTGTGTCTCTGTGTGTGTGTGTGTGTCTGTGTGTGTGTGTGTGTGTGCCAGAGGGGAACCTCTTCACAGCTACAGTGACAGACTTCCTGGCCATCGATGCAGTGATCTACAGGAGTCTGGGAGACAGCCCCGCCCTGCGCACCATCAAACACGACTCCAAATGGTTCCGAGGTACGTGTGTGTGAGAGAGCATAAGCATGATTTTACATCTGTACAAGTGGGTGTGTTGCAGTACTGTCTGTGTATTTGCCTGTGAGTGTTTGTGTGTGTGTGTATGTGTGTTGTTGTAATGCGAATGGATTTGTATATCCACATCACTTAGTAGCGGGATCAATATGTGTGTATGTGTGTGTTTGTGGAAAGTGTGTGTTCATGTGTGTGGAGAGTGTGAGTGTGTGTGTGTGTGTGTGTGTGTGTGTTTCAGGATCAGAGACCTCTTATTCAGCAGTCTGGCAGACTGCTGTCCAGGTGGAGGGAGCCTGGACCTGTTTACGACCCCTCTTGTCTGGGAGGAGAGACTGGGGGGGATGGAGGGCTGGAAGACTGGGGGGGCTGGAGGACTGAGGGGGGCTGGAGGGCTTGAGGGCTGGAGGGCTGAGGGGGGCTGGAGGGCTTGAGGGCTGGAGGGCTTGAGGGCTGGAGGACTGAGGGGGGCTGGAGGGCTTGAGGGCTGGAGGGCTGGAAGACTGGGGGGGCTGGAGGGCTGATGCACAGGGAGGCTGGAGGGACTAGAAAGTTAAAGAGGGGCTGGAGAGTTAAAGAGGGCTTGGGGGCTGTGGGTTTGGGGCGCTGGAGGACTGTGACCTGGGGGGGAGGGCTGGGGCTCAGGATGGAGAAAGACATGGGGCTCCTTTATGGAGCTGAGTGTCTCTGAACAGACAGACGATTTGGGGAAAACAACAATCCTAAATCTTCATGTAAAAAGACTCAGTGCAGCTTTCCCAACAAGGATGTGCTGTCACTTCCTGTCAGCCTGACAGGATAAACAAGGATGTGCTGTCATCCTCGACCTAACCCCTTCTCTTGTCTGGGAAGCTTGGAAGGGAACACAGACCACAGACCACTGAACACAGACCACAGACCACTGAACACAGACCACTGAACACAGACCACAGACCACTAAACACAGACCACTGAACACAGACCACTGAACACAGACCACAGACCACAGACCCCTGAACATAGACCACTGAACACAGACCCCTGAACACAGACCACAGACCCCTGAACACAGACCACTGAACACAGACCCCTGAACACAGACCACTGAACACAGACCCCTGAACACAGACCACTGAACACAGACCCCTGAACACAGACCACAGACCCCTGAACACAGACCACTGAAGACAGACCACTGAACACAGACCACTGAACACAGACCACTGAACACAGACCACTGAACACAGACCACTGAACACAGACCCCTGAACACAGACCACCGAACACAGACTGGCTGATCTTCTGCTCTCCTCTTCTGCTCCATCCCTCTCTTTCCTCTCTTGTCTTATCAAACCCTCTCCTCCCTTTCTCCTCTCCTCCTCCTCCCCTCTCCTCCTCCTCCTCCTCTCTCCTCTCCTCCTCCCCCCTTCTCCTCCCCTCCCCTCCCCTGTTCTCTCCTCTCCCCCCCTCTCCTCTTTTCCCCCTCCTCCCCCTCCCCTCCCCTCCTCTCCTCTCCTCTCCTCCTCCCCTCCCCTCCCCTCCCCTCCCCTCCCCTCCCCTCCCCTCCCCTCCCCTCCCCTCCCCTCCCCTCCCCTCCCCTCCCCTCCCCTCCCCTCCCCTCCCCTCCTCTCCTCTCCTCTCCTCTCCTCTCCTCTCCTCCTCCCCTCCCCTCCCCTCCCCTCTTCTCTTCTCTCTCTCTCCCCCCCTCCCCTCCCCTCCCCTCCCCTCTTCTCTCCCCCCTCTCCTCCTCACAGAGCCCTACTTTGTCAGTGCTGTTGAGTGGGGGCCTCACATCTACTTCTTCTTCAGAGAGATGGCCATGGAGTTCAACTACCTGGAGAAGGTGAGGAGGAGCAGGACTGGTGGAGAGACTGGTGGAGAGAGAGAGTTGATATGCTTACACATGCACACGATGCACTTATAACCCGGACTAATCAGGTTAATGCAATAGTTAGATTGAAACCCTCACGTGCTCGGCAGAACGCCGTATTTCTCTATTAAACCCAGCTTACATGGATTTGTTTGTGAATTCGACACGTGTTCTGGAGAAGCTCAGATTAGCTGGTTTGCATGCCTGTACAATCAGAACGATAGCCCAGAAAATCAGGCTTAATCCAACCATGACTAATATCATAGTCTACTTTGGTGCACTGTCTGTATCAGTTTCATATCTAGTTGTCTGCGTTATGTGGACAAGTTGAAAGAGTGATTTCAGAGCTGTTCTGGGATCATGTGATTATTGAAATGTCAGCTGGTTCCAGTTTAGCTCCAGTGACCTTTGAGACATTTGTCTACAACACCCTCCGCATCTGTAACTCTAATATCTTTCTGCTGTCTAAACAAACAAAGAACCACAAACGTGTGTTCCGACTGGAGCCGGAGAGAAAAAGAAACAAGCTTGCTAATAATATTGTTTTGTCGTGGCGACAGAGGCATAAGAGGCATGCAGATGTTGGTGTCGTGGTGTCGTGACTGTTCTCGTTCCCGTTCTGAGCAACACAACCACCGCTATCTTAGCATCGCTAGTTTACTGTTTGGACAGAGACCGTCGCTAAAGCTTGTCCAGATCCTGTTCTTGCCAAGGGATGGGGGGTGGAAGCAGAATAGTAACAAGAAATCTTTTTTTATCAAATAAATTAGCAATTCACATGGGTGGGAATACGCTTGCGTTAGGCATTTGTCTGGACATGTTGATAGCGCTTGCTGTAAGTAAATACCCACACACATCCTTAGCGCATCGTGGGTGGGTTTGTTTAAAGCCCCGGTTTTTTGAAATGCGCTGACATTTTTTCATGAATAATTAATATCAGTTTACCATTATAAAACAATAATCTTGTCACTAGAGGCTTAACGCATCTCAAATACTTGCAAATGAATGTGTTTGGAGATTCCCCCCAAAGAGGCAGGAACTCTTTTTATCTGACAATATTTTATCTTGATTTTGTTTCATCTTGAGAACAGAACATCTCAACCACAATGCACCTGTGCTTGTTTTCCATGCACATCTCAAGTCTCTAATCTGTGTGGGTGTACTATGCGTGTGTGTGCTTTCCTGTGTGTGTGTGTGTGTGTGTGGTGTTTGGTGTTGTGTGCTGCTGTGTGTGTGCGTGTGTGTGTGGTGTTGTGTGTGTGTGTGTGTGTGTGTGTGTGTGTGGTGTTGTGTGCTGCTGTGTGTGTGTTGTGTGCTGCTGTGTGTGTGTGTGGTGTTGTGTACTGCTGTGTGTCATCCCCTCTGTCTGTGTGTGTGTGTGTGTGTGTGTGTGTCTAGGTGATGGTGTCCCGGGTGGCCCGTGTGTGTAAGCAGGACCTGGGAGGGTCCCAGCGGGTCCTGGAGAAGCAGTGGACGTCCTTCCTGAAGGCTCGGCTCAACTGCTCCGTGCCCGGAGACTCCCACTTCTACTTCAACCTGCTGCAGTCCACCAGCCCCGTCATCAGGAGGCGTGGGCGGGACATCATCCTGGGCGTGTTCTCCACCCCCAGCAACAGGTACACACACACACACGCACACACCTGACCTCACATCATAGGAATACATGAAGACAAAAGGAGACTACAGACATGCAGTGCCAGGAATCCTTTTTGTCACTGAGAATTTCCAACATCTCTGTATGGCCCCGGGTGATCAGTCATGTCGACATCGCTGACTGTCTCTGGCTCACTCATATCATATCATCTTTTCAACCTTTTCAAACATATTTATATATATATTGTTTTGTATGGGGTGACACTTTTTTTGGTTCACACACAACACAACACACAACACAATACCAACAGTAGAAAGTACAGATATTTGTAAATTAAGGAGTGGAAGTAAAAAGTTCTCTGAAGAATATATAGTGAAGTCAAGTTCTGATACCAGATATATCTACTTAAGTACAGTAACAAACTGTACTTGTTTTTGTTACTTCCCATCTCTGGCACACACACACACACACACATGCACACACACACACACACGCATTGACACCCTCCTGTGGGGTTCTCCACCCCCAGCCACAGGTACACACACGCACACACACAGAAACCTGCTGAGAGAAATGGACGGAGAATGGGATGCTAAAGGTCGTATGTGGGGCGGGGTGAAAGGTCAGAAATGTAGTCCACAAGCTCAGGGTTGAGGTAAGGGAGAGTGGGTGACCGAGGGATAACAGGAGAGCAGGGAGGCTCTGGGTTTCGGCCTGGTCAAAGGGAAAACGAGGGGAGATGTTTGCGAAGGATAAGAGAATAAACTGAGCTTAAACTGGGATCAAACTGAGATCTGCAGAAATCTGTGTGTGTGTGTGTATGTGTGTGTGTGTGTGTATGTGGAGGATGGAAAAAGGGTTGAAGGAAGGGAATAGAGAAGGATAAACAGAAAGATGGACGTCTTTACGTGCAGTTACTGCACGGTAAAACAGCTAGCTCGCGACACGAACGGCCAACCAGAGAAGAAGACTCAAAAAGAAGGGAGGAGGAAGAGAGGAGAGACAGGAAGTGTATAATGGGCACCATCTGCAGCCATGTTGATCTAGAGGCAGGCTGCTGCTTATCTTGAGGACCGGACGGAGGGAGGGAGGTGGAGGGGGGAAGGGAGGTGAAGGGAGGGAGGGAGGTGGAAGGGGGGTGTTTAATATAGATAGAAGGTCACTGTGCCTCAAGCAATAAAGAGTATAGAGAAGATGAGAGACAGAGACAGATAAAGGGGGAGAGAGAGAGAGAGTGAGTGAGAGAGAGGAAGAGACAGAGAGAGAGAGAGAGAGAGAGAGAGAGAGAGACAGACAGAGAGACAGAGAGAGAGAGAGAGAGAGAGAGAGAGAGAGAGAGAGAGAGAGAGAGAGAGACAGAGACAGAGACAGAGTTAGAGATGGATACGTTACACAGCACACACAACAGCTTCCTGATAACACAGTTATCAGCCAGACAGAGGGCAGGAGGGAGAGAGGGAAGGGTGGGGGGGGTGTGTGGAGGTCTGGAGAAAGAGGGCAGGGAAGAAGGAGTTCCAGAGAGAGAGAGGGGGAGGATAGTAACTGTTTGAAAGGGGGTTGTACTGCAGACCTGGCAACCCTGTGTGGTCTCCTGCAGACCTGGCCAGCTCTGTGTCTGGTCTAACAGACAGAGAGCACACAGCATGAGGCAGTGCTGGGGGGTTCTGGAGACCTCCCCCCCCCCCCCCCCCCCCCCCCTTCAGAGCTGAGCCTGGGGAGGTCTGAGGAGAGCTGTCTTAGAGGGGGAAGAGGAGGGCAGGAGAATAAGGTTAAGGAGAAGGAAAGTGACAGGAGGCATGATAGAAAAAGGGAGTGAGAAGTAGAGAGAGATAGAGAATATAAAGGTATTCTAAAAGGTATGGGGGGGGGGGGGGGGGGTGAATGACCGAACACAAGGAGGACGTAGGTGGGGAAAAGGACAGAGTTGGAAGCAGAGGAGAGATTAACGCTTGGTGAAAAGAGAGAGAGAAGAGAGGAAGGAGGGATAGACATAAGCTCTGGAACCACTGAGAGACTTGCCCTTCTCCCCCTTCTCTCCCTTCAACTCCCCCTTCCTTCACCTCCTTCTGAGACACGTGGAGAGAGAGGGAACCAGAGGGGATGGCATACTGTGAGACGAGATAGTGAGGGGGGGAGTAAAACTGGCAGAGATTAAAAATGGACAGAAAGAGAGAGGGGGAGGAGAAGGAGAGGAAGAGAGAAATGGCCTGAGGCTTCATTATCAAGCAAACAGGAGCTCGAGAGAGAGACAGAGAGAGAGAGAGAGAGAGAGAGAGAGAGAGAGAGAGAGAGAGAGAGAGAGAGAGAGAGAGAGAGAGAGAGCCTTGTCACACTGTGACCCTGCCTCAGCGCTGGCAGGCATGTCACATGCAGCAGCTGGTGCCTGCGGTCCTGCGAGGACCCGTGGTCGAGGTTTGCTGCCCGGCATGGCTCCACGTCCTCTCTCCTGTCTGTCAGTCGCAGTGCCCCCAGGTCAGACCATGTGCTGGGCTAGCCTGCTAGCATCTGGCCCCAGCTCTCTGGAGCTCTCACTACACTAACACTCTGATCTGTTAGCATCAAAGACAGCCTGCTGGCCGTCAGTAGAGCGTCCCTCTGCATTAGCCCTCTCCTCTCGCTCTCTATCCCTCCTCTCTATTCCACCCCCGTCTCTTTCTGTGCGTCTCTCTCTCTCTTTTATCTCTCTTTAAGGGAGTCAGATTGCTGCGGCTCTGGCCGAAGAGGCTGAGGCAGACCTGTGGTTCCTCTCCTCTTGCTCTCCTCCTCCTCTCCTCCTCCTCCTCCTCTCCTCCTCTCCTACCCTCTCAGCCTAACCGAGGTCCACTGTGGCAGTATAAAGTCTCTTGTCCTCGCTGCTGGAGTGTGGGAGGCTGAAGGCTCAGGCTTCCTCTGTCCCTCTTGTTTTCCCATCACACGCATTCCATCTCCAGTGTTCAGGTTGTTCCATCTCTCTTTCTGTCAGGATGTTTACGAGAACTGATAGTGAGACAGAGACAGAAAGAGAGACAGGAGGAATTGGACAGAGGGGAATGAAAAGAGAAAGGGTTGAAGAGAGAGGAAGACTGTGGGTGTCAGGTAGCTATCAGTCTATGAGTCGGATGGTCTCTCAGGCTTTTTGTTAGAGAGCACACCCTTAGTCACCCTGACACATACACGCACACATTACAGTACACACACTGCGCTTCACACACACAAACACACACACACAGGGAAGTGTGTTCAATCATATCCTTCTTGTGTGATGCACCACGTGTGTATGTGAAAGTGTACAGGTGTGTGTGTGTGTGTTCCTCTCAGAGCAGATGTTGGATTTGAGGTCAGTGGGTTCAGGGCTGCAGCGGCCAAGGTGCACAGCCACTTACAGGAACAGACCGTGTGGTCCATTTCCTCCGAGAACTATTTTCAAATGACTCATTTCCTGTGTGCTCCTAGATTCCAAGTACTTGTTTTTCTAACATCTCTCTGTACAATAGAGTAAAGCCAAAGCACAGTACAGCAAAGTAGAGCACAGTACAGAATAGTTAAATAATAATAAACTGCTGTCTTACCATAGGCAACCTCTTTTGCTAAGTATGCACATATTGTAACTTCAACTGTAATTTCACTCAGACGCTAATGACTACGAATTGATTTGCACTGGACAAAATGGTGGAGTCTTATTTTAGTCTTATTTTAGTCAGCGTCGCTCTTGCTTGTGCTGGTGTTCTCCACTTTTCTGCTCCACTCCTTCAATTCTCCCTCTCTCTCTCTCTCTCTCTCTCCATCCATCCCTCTCTCATCCTGTCCTCCTCTCCCTCCCTCCCCCCGCCAGCATCCCCGGGTCAGCAGTGTGTGCCTTCGACATGGAGCACCTGGAGAGTGTCTTCGACGGCAGGTTCAAGGAGCAGAAGTCTCCGGAATCCATCTGGACACCTGTCCCGGATGAGGTCATACCCAAGCCCAGGTACCGTAAATAATAATAATAATACTAATATGAGTCTGTAATAATTCTGTGTTAGCTGAATGTATCTCTCTTTATTCTGTGTATCTAACTTTGCGTTACCCCACCCAGGCCAGGAGGCTGTGCCGTCCAGGGGTCCAGATTCAACTCCTCCAATGGGTTCCCTGATGAGATGCTGAACTTTGTGAAGACACACCCCCTGATGGACGAGACTGTCCCCTCTCTCGGACAGAGACCGTGGATCGTCAGGACGATGGTCAGGTGAGGGAACACACACATTCTCTCCCTCTCTCCCCCTCCCCCCCCCCCTCCCTCCCCCCTCTCCCTCTCCCTCTCCCTCTCCCTCTCCCTCTCCCTCTCCCTCTCCCTCTCCCTCTCTCCCTCTCTCTCTCACACACACACACACACACAGTCACACACGCAGTCACACACGCAGTCACACACAGGCTGGGCTGTGAGAGGAGATCCCTGACAGAACACGGAACAAGATCGAGTTCTACTGCGGAACTCTGAGTGGTACAAGCAGGGTTCTGTGTTTCGTGCCGGCCTCCAAGACAGGCCCATTCATTCCAGCGCTGAAACTAACGAGGGCTTGTCTGAACAGTTGCTCCTCCATGTAAATGCGATGCCTCTTCTGCTGTTTAGTTTGGCTGAACACTGAGAGAAATCTCACTTCCTCTGTGATGTACTGGAACCTCTGGGTGACCCCTGGGTGACCCCTGGGTGACCCCTGAGTGACCTTTGCAGCTGTTGTGTCCCAGCGTTCGATCCAGGGACGTCCCTGCGAGAAGACTTGTAGTTACCTTGTGTCAAAAGAAAAAAAATATATTCCCTCCTGCTCCTCCCTCTTCCTGTAGGTACCAGCTGAACAAGATGGTGGTGGACATGGAGGCGGGGCCTTACCGAAACCGCACGGTTCTCTTCCTGGGTTCCACCCGGGGAACCATCCTCAAGTTCCTCATGGTTCCAGACAGAGATGACTCGCCCTCCAGCAGCAACGTGTTCCTGGAGGAGCTGGAGGGCTACAACCCAGACAAGTAAGGCTTGATCTCCTGTTCCCCTAAAACCCACTTCATTTGGACTGAAGGACTAAACCGCGTCAACCAAGGCTTTAGCCTCTAGTTTACTATAGCTCATTTGGACCATAAAGGACAATAGCTATCTCAAATATATATCAACTCAACACCACAGAGAAAACCAGGTCGCAAAGCGCAGCATATAACTCCCTGAAACCATGGATTTACACAGGTATTGTCTACTAAACATTTTACAAGAGGCACAGTATGTAAGAGAGTACAGTGCAAACAACAGCAACTACTCTCAAAGTTGGATTATGGAGCGTTGTGCCTCTTGAAGTCCTTACAGAGGAGGACCATAGGTGATTGTTGTTCTCTGCTAAGTGTTGACTGTAGCGCGTAGCGCCAGCCGCAGGGAAGAGGCACTAGCTTCGACAGATGGACAGTTAGCTGTGATTATCTCTCTCACAGGACAATTACAAAGCATTTAAGCAGCGGCGTCTAAAACCAGGCTTCACGGTCTGATTGGAACCTCTTATCTGTTGTCCTCCCGGACGCTGAATTAGATTGTTGTTTCGGAAAGAGAATATGCGAACCCCGACGCCCACTCCGGAGTTGTTTTGATTGATGTGTCGTAAAGCAACCTCCTCTTCTCTTTGAAATCACTGTTTATTCCCATGGTGATGCACCACTGCATTATACCAATGATGAGAGGTGCAAGAGGAGCTGACAGGTTAACTATACCAGCCCCAGCCCCTGGATCTGGGTCTAACTATCCCAGTCCTGGGTCTAACCATCCCAGTCCTAGCCCCTGGGTCCAAAGGCCTGCTGGTTGTGTGTCTATCCTCAGCCTGTCCCCTGTAGCTGGAGCTTGGCAGGACTGCAGAGCAGAGCACACAGTCCGTGGGTCTATAAAGAGGTGTGAATACGCCGTGCTGAGGATGAGAAACAGCGGGCACAGGGGGGCACAGCAGCTCTGAGTGCCTGTTAGACATAATTCGACCCTGAGCTGCTAGCATTAGGCCAAGATGACACAGTGGCGGCCGGCACTCAGCCTGCCTGTCCTAACAGCATGGGGGGTATTTATAGAGCGGGTGGTGCCGGGGGCGGGGCTTGGATGTGTTCGTGTGGAGGGGTGGAGGTGCGTGAGTGGTCAGTGGAGATTCAATTAGCTAATGCCATGTGTGTGTGTGTGTGTGTGTGTGTGTGTCCACGTCCACTTGTGTGTGTGTCCGTGTGACTGTGTGGTGTGTGTGTGTATGTTGTGTGTGTGTGTGTGACTGTGTGTGTGTGTGTGTGTGACTGTGTGGTTTGTGTGTGTGTCCGTGTGACTGTGTGTGTGTGTGTGTGTGTATGTTGTGTGACTCTGTGGTGTGTGTGTGTGTGTGTCGTGTGACTCTGTGGTGTGTGTGTGTGTGTGTGACTGTGTGTGTCCAGGTGTGGAGAGGACTCCCCCCAGGCCAGGCAGCTGTTGTCTCTGTCTCTGGACCTGCAGAGTCACACTCTCCTGCTGGCCTTCTCCTCCTGTGTGGTCAGAGTCCCAGTGGCCCGCTGCCAGCTCTACTCACGCTGCATGAAGTAGGTACACACACACACACACACACACATGCTGTACACACACACACACACATGCTGTACACACACACACACATGCTGTACACACACAGATACACACATACTGTACACACACACACACACACACACACATGCTGTACACACACAGATACACACATGCTGTACACACACAGATACACACACATGCTGTACACACACACACACACACACACATGCTGTACACACACACAGATACACACATACTGTACACACACACAGATACACACATACTGTACACACACACCGATACACACATACTGTACACACACACAGATACACACATACTGTACACACACAGATACACACATGCTGTACACACACAGATACACACATACAGTACACACACACACACACATACTGTACACACACAGATACATGCTGTACACACACACAGATACACACATACTGTACACACACACAACTGCACGTATACACTGCACAAACCCCCGCACACACTCACTCTCGCTCCAGCAGTCTACCTGACCTCCTGGGGCCCTGGAGACACCTGCAGGGTCAGGGCCCAGCGAGGCGTGTCACTCTTAACACGTCACGCATGTAACGTGTGTTCTGAACCAGGTGGAGCGTAAAGTGCTGGTGTGTAGTGAGCAGAATGAATGAATGAATGGAGCAACACTATGTGTGTGTGTGACCCTGGGCCAAACACTAAACAGCCTGCTGTCTCCCCCCCCACACACACAGACTGTGTATTTATATACTGTGTGTGTGTGTGTTAAAGGAACTGCATCGCCTCGCGAGACCCCTACTGTGGTTGGACTAGAGGCAGCACCTGCTCTTTCCTGCGACCAGGAACCAGGTGAGACTCGACGCACGTCTGCATCCTTACAGTCTCTCCTCCATCTCGCCAGCTTCCCCCCCCCCCCTCCCCCCCCCCCCCCCCCCAGAGGAACGATATCCCTGTTTAGAGGCAGCTTATTGGGTTAGTTGTGCAAACACAGGTGGGGATGCCGGCCCAGAGGACATGCAGGGTCTTAAAGTCCACCTGATACAATTCCAGCCCCTGATTATATTACCAGCCCATTGTGGTCAAACTATCCAGCAAACCAGCCTCCCTTCCTCCATCTTGCCTCCCTCCAGCCCTGTGGATACTGGAGTCTGTACAGAGCAGAGATTCCGTTTGGAGTAGAGTAGGAGTTTATAAGACATTATTTACCCATTTATATTGGTACATACAGACCAAATGTACAGTCTGCTCTCAGTCTCTGAACACACAGAGACATTGTTTCTTGGTGTGTTTTTTAATCTGTGTTTAGTTGGGGACAGGAAGAAGGCGATGTGGAGGGGAATGACTCTCTCCCTCCTTAACGAGACGCTGCGTGTCTGTTAAACGCTTGTTTTATTACTTCCGAGGTATTACGAGAATGTTCATCCAGTGTTTAATATGGACGCTCCCTCCCTGGAGTTGATCTGTGGAGATTGGGTGCCGTAGACACTGGGAACAGATTTGAAGAAGAACGTAAGAACGAAGAAGTCGTAGAAGAAGAACGCTGACAGAGACTTAAGTGCCTCTGTTACACGGCCTGTATATTAAACATCACACAACCCCAACATCACCAAGACCACCAGAGACAGAGGAGACAGTTGACAGTTTTCCTTTTTTTGTTCCTTTTTAATTTATTTTTATACCAAAGTGTTGATGTCTTTCTTGAGCCTGGAGAGTCAGGAGTCAAGACATGTTTTCTCCAACAAGCGCTGGGTGGAGGGGGTCAGGGGTCAGTGTTCAGGGGTCAGTGTTCAAGGCAGAACTGACACGGTGTGATGTGGCCAACAGCTCTGTGCTCCAGCGGGCTGCTCCTGTGCTCGGTCCAGAGTCTCCACCCCCCCCCCCCCGCCCTCCTCCTCCACCCCTCCCCCCCCGGCCCCCCCCCCGCCCTCCTCCACCCCGCCCTATTCCACCCCCCCAGCCCCGCTCTCACCCCCCCCCCCTCCTCCTGCTTCTGCTCCCAGACTCGTCTCTCTGCCTGTTGATTAACGTGTGTCCTCTCCCCTTCTCTCTTCCTCTCTCTCTCTCCCTCTCGCCATCTCTCTCTCCCTTGCTCCCTCTTCCTCCCTCTTCCTCTCTCTCCCTCTTCTCTCTCTCTCTCTCTTCCTCTCTCTCTCTCTCTTCCTCTCGCCATCTCTCTCTCCCTTGCTCCCTCTCTCTTCCTCTCTCTCCCTCTTCCTCTCTCTCCCTCTTCCTCTCTCTCTCTCTTCCTCTCTCTCTCTCTCCCTCTCGCCATCTCTCTCTCCCTTGCTTCCTCTTCCTCTCTCTTCCTCTCTCTTGCTCTCTCTCTCTCTCTCTAGACTGCCGTTTGAGCAGGATGTGGAGCAGGGTAACGTGTCCCACCTTGGAGACTGCGACGGTAGGACTCAATCTGTGTACTAACATTTTGGGGTGTCACATAAAACAGCTCTCCAGGGTACCACCCCTCTCTCTGTTTACAGACATCTGGGTCATAGTTGACTCCTAGGGTGTCAGTTCGCTGGATTGCTCCACAGGCATAATAACCTGGATGACTTTGTTGCTTGAACAACCACAGTTCTGCTGCCGCGGGATATCAGCTCACGTAGATCTCACTCTGCCTGTCTCGGGTAGAGAGCCCAGGCTGTAGGTATCTCTGTTGTCTCCAGCATTTCATGGTGGAGCCCTTAGCTGTAGCCTGGGCCTACACGGACCGTAATACACACACCATCACACACACACACACACACTCCATCGTACACAGCATAAGCTGTTGAAACTCATTTCCACAGAAAAAAGCCCATTTAGAGCTCCTCTCTGGATGGGCTGGAACCCTCCTCACTCAAAGCTTAGTCTCTCTCGCTCTGCCTTTCTTTTTCTCCCTTTCTCTCTCTCTCTCTCTCTGTCTCTCTCTCTCTCTCTCTCTGTCTCTCTCTCTGTCTCTCTCTCTCTCTCTCTCTGTCTCTCTCTCTCTCTCTGTCTCTCTGTCTCTCTGTATCTCTCTTTCTGTCTCTCTCTCTCTCTCTCTCTGTCTCTCTCTCTCTCTGTATCTCTCTCTCTGTATCTCTCTCTCTCTCTCTCTCTCTCTCTCTCTCTCTCTCTCTCTCTCTGTCTCTCTGTCTCTCTCTCTCTCTCTCTCTCTCTCTCTCTCTCTCTTCTCTCGTCTCTCTCTCTCTCTCTCTCTCTCTCTCTCTCTCTCTGTCTCTCTCTCTCTCTCTCTCTCTCTCTCTCTCTGTCTCTCTCTCTCTCTCTCTGTCTCTCTCTCTGTCTCTCTCTCTGTCTCTCTCTCTCTCTCTCTCTGTCTCTCTCTCTCTCTCTCTCTCTCTCTCTCTCTCTCTCTCTCTCTCTGTCTCTCTCTCTCTCTGTCTCTCTCTCTCTCTCTGTCTCTCTCTCTGTCTCTCTCTCTCTCCTGGCATGGCTTTGCTCTGTCAGTTTTTCTCCCACATCTGGTTAATTACATTCATCTCTGGCCAGTTGACCATCCCTCTACACACAGTCAGAACCACTGCAGTAGATGCCCGCACACACACACACACACAATGTACACCCTCACACAAACACACACTCAAACCCTCCCCCACACACACACACGCGCACCCACCCACTCAAACACGGACACACACTCACAAGGTCAAGCAGCCCCTCTCACAGAACCATCCTCGTCTCCATGCCAATTACTCATCGCCGGCGCCGGCGTTTGATCTGTTGCTAGCGGTGATGAGGCGTTGAGTGCGTGAGGCTCTGAAACTCTGTACCCCGAGTTTATCAGCTACACTCCTCAAGTGAGTCATTCAGGTACTACACACAGGCACACACACACACACTCATATTTCACCAGTTGCCACTTCTAAAGATTGTGTTTCAGTTCTTCAGCATTCTTAGATTCTCAGATCCTGCCTAGGAAGTGTGTGTGTGTAATCATTTGCATGTGCGTGTGTATGTGTGTGTGTGTGTAGGGGCGCTGTACCCACAGGAAAGGCTGTGATCTCTCCGGTTGTGTTTGAAGACGTCTCCAGTCAGAGAGAACTGTCTCCCTCTACTCTTCCATCTCTCTCCTGTCTCTCTCTCTCTCCTGCCTCCTTTCAGTCTCTCTCTCCTGCCTCTCTCTGATCTGACATGATAGGCTGGCCACCCGCTGATGTCACCAGATGAATGGCCTATCAGGAGGCAGCGCTACCTCTGATCCATCCTGTCAGTAGTGGACGCCAGCGTCAGCCAATAGGAAGCCAGGATCTTTAGTTGCTTTCATGAGTCTGATTAACTTGGAGCTTCGCTTGTCCTTCTCCTCTCGCTCTCTTTCTCTACTGTAGTTCTTGTTGTACCTCTCTCTCTCATCTCTCTCTCTCCCTCCTGTCCTCTTTCTATCTCTCTCTCTCTCTCTCTCTCATCTCTCTCTCTCCCTCCTGTCCTCTCTCTATCTCTCTCTCTCTCTCATCTCTCTCTCTCCCTCCTGTCCTCTCTCTATCTCTCTCTCTCTCTCTCTCTCTCTCTCATCTCTCTCTCTCCCTCCTGTCCTCTTTCTATCTCTCTCTCTCTCTCTCTCTCATCTCTCTCTCTCCCTCCTGTCCTCTCTATCCCTTCTCTCTGTCCCTCCTTTCTCTCTCTCTCCTCTGTAAATGCTATTTCAGTTATTCACTGCCAAGTTTTCTTCATTGCACATCAGTCTCACGACCTGATAGTGAGACAGATGGAAAGAGAGAGGGAGAGTGAGAGAGTGAGAGTGAGAGTAAGAGAATGAGAAAGAGAAAGAGAGAGAGAGAGAGAGAGAGAGAGAGAGAGAGATGGAAAGAGCGCTCCATGTCAGTTTGTAGTTGTCATCTGGATGGAGGCTGTGAGGGAGACGGAGAGCGCTGGATTGCAGAGTTATGACACTCGATCTGTTACACCAGGAAACTGGAGAAGAATGATCTTTGTTCTCGCATCACTCCATCTCACACACACACACACACTCTGTCCCACATTCATTTCTTTGACGTTTGTTTTTGTGTGCGTGCGTCTGTGTCTGTGTGTGCGAGTGTGTGTGTGTGTGTGTGTGTGTCGTATCTCTGTGCGTGGCACCCTCCACCGTCCTGTCTGTCTGTTTATCTCACAGTCAGCAGATGCCTGTGTCTGAGCTACTCTGTCTTATTTTTCTGCAGAAACTCTTTAAACTGTAAAGAAGTCTTTACAATTTACCTCTCGCTGTCCCCCTCTCCCTTCTTTTCTCTCCCTCTCCCCTCCTCCCCTCCTCCTCTCCCCCCTCTCCTCCTTATTCTTTCTAATCTTCGCCTCTCTCCCCTTTCTCCCCTTTCCTCTCCCCTCTCTTCTCCTCCTGTCCTCCTCTCCCCTTCCTTCTGCCTTTCTTCCGTCTACACGTCACCCTCCGTCCTTATCCAGACTCCCCTCCATCCTCTAACCCTCCCTCATCTCCCCCTCCCCCACCCCTCATCCCCCCCTCCTCTCCTCTCCCCCTCTCTCGGCTGGGCTGAGAGCAGAGGTATCGATTTTCATGTCCTCAGTGGTGTGATGACCTGCCCAATAGATCTCAGGAAGGAATCTATACTCTAGTCTACTCTGTCCCTCTCTCCTCCATCCCTCCCTCCCTCAGTCTCTCCCTCCCTCCCTCCCTTCCTCACACTGTGACTATCCATCTCTCCCTCCTCTCTCTCCATCCCCCCTCCCTCCTCTCTGCTCATCAACACAGTCAGTGGGAAAGCGCCAGGAGGTTTCACTGTGACCCGATTGGTCGTCAGATCGAAGAGAGCGCTGACATTATAGCTGGTAATTGAGATGACCTGTGGCTTAGGGATGCTGTTCAGCCAGCTGGACATGGTCAGAAGTGTGTGTGTGCTTGTATGCAAATGTTTCAAGACACCCCAAAAAACAGCAGTGATTGGGCTGTATTGTGTGTCCTATCCACTTACTGCAGATTGTGATCTCTCTCCCTTCATCAGCCCTCCCCACCCCTCCCCACCTCAGCCCCCACACTGTCAGAAGAGGGCTCAGGTGTTTCAGGTCGTGACCTCCAGGGTCGACAGTAGGCCGATCCCTTACAGACCCCAGGCAGGACTAAGAGGCGTGCCAGACTTCATCTCTCTCCTCGCACCCTCCACCTGCACAGACTATTACAACACACGCAGCTGGGTTTGATAGTGGAATGAGAGAGAGAGAGAGAGAGAGGTGGAGTATTGGTAGCTAATGAAGTGTCCTTGCTGATTTCTTCCGAGTCAAGAACATTTCAGTTTCTGCAGGTGAGGGTTTCCGACGGCGACCGCTTTCGCCGAGTCAAAGCCATTCTTTAACCCTCGCTAGCATGCCTGTTCAGACACACACACAAACACACACACAAACACATTCACATGCAGAAACCCCTCCCCGCTGCACACACACTCGCAAACACACACTTGAGCACGTTCACACACTTGTGCATACACGCATATTGGCACACCCTCGCACACACACACTCACACATACCCTCGCACACACACACACCTCTCAGATGTAATGACACAGCATCACGCCATTGCAATGGACGCAGATGGGAGCAATTACAGGGCTGAGAAAACATCTCCTGAAGTCGAGGCGTGTGTTTTGACTGGAGGAACAGCGGCTTGCAATCTCAGTCTAATTGAGGTCCAGGAGAAGCAGCGACATGCAGATGGGTTAGGGTGGTGGTGTGTTTAGCAGCACAGCAACGACTAGCGCAACATGAGGGAGGGGGGGTGTGGGGGTGAGGGGAGGGAGGGAGAGGGGGTGTGGGGAGGGAGGGTGTGGGGGTGAGGGGAGGGAGGGAGGGAGGGGGGGTGTGGGGGTGAGGGGAGGGAGGGGAGGGAGGACGGACAGGGAGGGAGGGAGGGAGGGGGGGTGAGGGGGTGAGGGGAGGGGGGGTGAGGGGAGGGAGGGAGGGTGTGGGGGTGAGGGGAGGGAGGGTGTGGGGGTGAGGGGAGGGAGGGAGGGGGGGTGAGGGGGTGAGGGGAGGGGGGGTGTGGGGGTGAGGGGAGGGAGGGAGGGGGGGTGAGGGGGTGAGGGGAGGAGGGAGGGAGGGGGGGTGA
>NC_140376.1:2207500-2272500 GCF_054491055.1 Hypomesus nipponensis | reverse complement strand
TCTCCTCTCCGCTGGTCTCCTCTGCTGTAATTGGGCCAGTGTGGTGGAGGTTGGGGTGCAGGCCGGCTGTGTCAGCCTGACTGGCAGGCCAGTCGGCTTCTATTAGGCTTAATAAGTAAACAGAATAGGAGAGGTTTGCTGTCATCCATTCTGAGTTGCACAGAGAGAAGTATCTCTCTCTCTCACACACACACACACACGTGTTCTCTCTGAGTCACAGGCAGCATGGAGTGGCTCACAGGGTAACACTCCCTAATGGTAAAGCCTGTCATCTCAACGAGGGAATCGTCTCCCTGACGGAGAGAGGCAAACATAGAAAAAGGAGAGAGGCAGGGAGAGGGTGGGATGGAAGGAAGCGGAGAGGTGGAGAGGGGGGAAAGAGAGACTTAGAAGAAGAGAGAGAGAGACTTGTGAATATGGAAAAGTAACTCTGTCCCAGATTTGCCCTGGCTGCTTTTGAACTTGAACACCAGAGGGATCCTGCTCCTCAACCTCCCTTCCCCTCGCTCTCCTCTCTCCTCACTCCTTCTCCTCCTCCCCACTCTAATGTGAGAGTCCTGCCCTGGTGAGGAGCTCTGAGCTCTTCCTGATGTGGAGGGGGGGGGGGCAGGCTGCGGTTGCCCGCGATGTTTCCATAACCACCAAGACTGAGGTCGTAGGAAGTTCTGATGGTGGAACGTTTAATTACATTGTTCTTCTGTAGACAAACATCTTCCCCCGTGACCTCATGGCATCTCCGCTGTGGTGGGTGTTTTCCTGTCACCAGTCTACAGGCTGGCACTAGGGCTGGAACCCAGAGGTCTGTGTGACTGTTTGGTGTGGGAACATGGAAACAGATACTGGAAGAATCAAGGGTTGTGTTTAGGTTGGTGGCAGGAGTATGGCCGACAACGTATCTATATCTGGTGAAGAAGGGGATTAGTGTGAGAGAGAGAGAGAGAGAGAGAGAGAGAGAGAGAGAGAGAGAGAGAGAGAGAGAGAGAGAGAGACAGAGAGAGAGAGAGAGAGACAGAGAGAGAGAGAGAGAGAGAGAGACAGAGAGAGAGAGAGAGAGAGAGAGAGAGAGAGAGAGAGAGAGAGAGAGAGAGAGAGAAAGAGAATAAGAGGAGATGGAAGAGAGAAGATGAGAGGAATGGATTAAGACAGTGATAAACACATGGTCCCACAAAGCTCTAACTTCACAGTGGAACTAGGCCACACAGAGACATGCAGGGCATCTCACAGCCTCTGACCAAAGCGTGGATCTCCCTGCGTCACCGTGAAGGCCTGACTCCGTACTGGATCAGGGATAAAGAACTCATTAGTGGACAAAAGCACATTGATCGACCGAGCTGATTAACACTCGATCCTTCTTCTTTTCAACTGTTCCTAGTCAGCTTCAGTAGCTTTGATGCAGTGCATGGGTCTATTTATAGTAAAGGAGGGTGGAAGTGAGTAGAACAAAGTGAGCAAAGTTTACAGTTTAGCTTTGGTATAGTATAGTTTAGTAAGATCACGTTGAATACTACAGTGCAGTATTGAATAGTACAGTATAGTATAGTTGAATAAAGTCACATTTGACATGACATAGCAACAGAACAGTTTAAGAATAGTTTAGTGAAGAAGCATTTCCCATTACACAGTAACATAGTATAGTTGAGTAAAATCTCATTCCAGGGTAGCTCCAGCGTCTGTTTAAAGCAGCGATGTGGGGTGCTGCAGCACAAAGCAGGGTGGCTCTTCACGTGTCGCTGCTAGCGAACAGAAGTTTGTTTCCTCAGCCCTCTAATGCCCCTCCAGCTCCCTCCAGCTCCCTTCTCGCTACCTGGAGGTAATTGTCTCCATTCGTCTCCATTAGAATACATTTGTCAGCTCAGGACTGAGTTTGTTTAATACCATCTCGGATACCCTGCTTTTCTGCTGCTCTCTCTCTCTCTCTCTATCTCTCCTTCTCCCTCTCCCTCTCTCTTCCTACTTTTATTCTGTGGGTGTAGAAGTGGCTCTCAAACATTTGTTAATGACACAGACAGCCATCTATTTCCTGTGTGGACGGAACGTCCCTCCATGACTCTGCTGTTCCATCCTGCCCCCCAGCCTGCTGTTCCATCCTGCCCCCCAGTCTGCTGTTCCATCCTGCCCCCCAGCCTGCTGTTCCATCCTGCCCCCCAGCCTGCTGTTCCATCCTGCCCCCCAGCCTGCTGTTCCATCCTGCCCCCCAGCCTGCTGTTCCATCCTGCCCCCCAGCCTGCTGTTCCATCCTGCCCCCCAGCCTGCTGTTCCATCCTGCCCCCCAGTCTGCTGTTCCATCCTGCCCCCCAGCCTGCTGTTCCATCCTGCCCCCCAGCTGCAGATGCTGCTGCTGTTGTTGCTGTCATTTAAGAATCGTTTATGATGTTTATCTTTCTATGGCTCATATTGGAGTAGTGTGCTTTAGGCTTCTTTTATTCATTTCTTTCTCCCTCCCTCCCTCTCTCTCCATCTTTCTTTAGTGTCCCCTGTTATTGGTCCCTGGTGTCACTACAGCACAGCACTGAGTCCTTCCCCACAGTTTCTTAATTGATCGGTATCTTCAGCGCCCCGCGTGCTTTATCACTTTTAATAATTCATGCTTCCACGTTCTCCGGAGAACACTCGCTCGGGTTCTTTACCCGGAGAAAAAGACGGCGTGTTCTTAGCCCTCTGAGTTCCTCTCACGTGCAGAGATTGTAAACAGTATTAATAATTCCTCGTACTAGAGGGATACTTGGTGAAGTTCCCTGTCTGTGTAAATACCAGCGGAAACTTCAGGCCATTACTCTGCATGAGCTCTGGTGCAGTCTTCCTACTCTGCAGAGTTAATGGAGCAAAACCTGTCAGGATGGAGAGGTATTTTCTATCAGGAAGACAGTTATTATAGTCATTAAAATCACCATCCACTTTAGGTAATTAGGCAATTAGGCAGTACACCTCTAGCATAGCAGCATATCCCTGGGGAGGAGACGAGAAGAGAATGGAGGAGAGGAGAGGGGGGTAGAGGAGAGGAGGAGAGAGGAGAGGAGAGGAGAGGAGAGGGGGGTAGAGGAGAGGAGGAGAGAGGAGAGGGGAGGAGAGGGGGGGTGAGGTGAGGAGAGAGGAAGGGAGAGGAGAGGGAGGAGAGGGGAAGGGAGGAGAGGGGGGAGGAGATGAGAGAGGAAGGGAGAGGGAGGAGAGAGTAAGGGGAGGACAGATGTGGAGATAAAGGAGGAAACAGGAGATATGAGAAGAGGAAAAGAAGGGGGTAGAGGTTGTAACACTGTCTCATTCAGACGCTTTTAACTACCTTTTTCCTGTCCATTGACCATCTGTATGTCTCTGTGTATGTTTATGTGTGTCCAGGGCTCCTCCAGGAGAGCTTTGTCGATGAGCCGGACGGCCTCGTGTCAGTCAACCTGCTGGTGGTGTCTGCAGTGGTGGCCTTCTCCACCGGGGCGGCGATGTCGGGCCTGGCCGTGTGCTGGATCATGACCCGGCGCCACCGGCACCGCTCGCGAGGGGGCGGAGCCAACGGCGCCCGCCGCAAGGGCGACAAGGAGCAAAGCATGCTGGGCCAGGGCCGCAGCGGCTCGGTGATGAGCGTGACGAGGAGCGGAGGGGGCGAGCGGCGGAGGTCTCAGGCGGACAACCCCTTCGTCATGACGACCACCGCCAACGGCTGGCCCAAGGGCGAGCTGGACCCGGGGCTGCCCACCCCGGAGCAGACCCCTCTGCAGCAGAAACGCCCCCCTCCGACCCTGAGGCTGACGGAGCAGGACTGGGAGCAGGGCCACACCTTCCTCACCTCCCCCTCCAACGCCGTCATCTACCTGAGCTCCAAATACCTGCAGGGAGGAGGAGGGGGGAGGCACGAGGAACCGGGGGAGGTGGTTCTGCCCCCCAACACTGAGCGGCAGCGCTACCTGGTCCTGGCCAATCAGAGGGCGGGGGGTTGCGGGGAGTACGGGGGGGGGCGGCCCGGCGGCCCCTTGAGGAACTCTGCAGGGGAGTACAACTACCCGGCCACGCCCCAGGACTCCCCCGACCAGCGCCGGGTGGTCTCCGCCCCCACCACCCACCTGGACTACGGGGAACCCCCCCGGTGGAGCCACGAGGGTCTGGGGGGGTACCCCACCACCCCCGGAGCCCCTTACCCGCCCTCCTCACACCCCTCCCAGCGGCCCACCCTGGTGCGGCCCGGCCACCACGGCACCCGGGGCCTGGCGGACCTGCCTGACTACAGCCACCTGCTGGGGAAGGCAATGGGAGAGCAGCACGCCCCTAGTGGCCAGTGAAGAGAAGTGCGATGAGGATTTTCCCACTTGTTTTCTTGAAAAGCATTTTTTCCCCCTCAAGTGACTGGAAACCACTGTCCTCCTTCCTCAGACGGTTCCTCCCTGCCTCCCTCCCTGCCCCCCTCCCTGTCCCCTCCCTGCCCATCCGTCTGTCTGTCAGTGTCTGCCCTCTCTCACTGTCATTGAAAGACTTGACTGTCCTAAGCTGACAGGCCCAGAGATATGGACTCATCCTGCCAGCAGAGACAGACAGAGCCAAGACTCCTCTGTTACTCTCCAAGCACTGAGAGGTGTTCCTCCCCCTCTGCCCTGAAAGTGGTATGGTCCACAGGGCTGGGATTGGATACCACGGGACAAACCACAAGGACAAGAAAGGGGTGGCAAGCCAGGGAACAAAGGGACATTTTTGTGATTAACAAAAAAATTAAAAAATAATAATAAAACTATTGGAGCGTCATCTCACTGACAGTTTATCTTTTAAACTCCCCGTTGTGGAAAAAGTCTCCTTGTGCTTCTTATTTCCGGGAAACGAACTCTTCGTTCAACGTGAAATTGTTCTTATGCGCCTCTGCCAGCTTTGCCTTGCAGACTATCACGCGCTCCTCCCTGGTGGTGTGCCCAGTTCAGCCTGCCCCTCCGCAGCTGACATCATCACCCCCCCCCACCCCCCCCCCCCCCCCACCCCCCCCAGGATATCAGCTTCTGGTCTCACATTTCCTTCCGTCGTCAGTTTTTTACGGCAAGGAACCATGAGGTGTGTACAGTCAGGTGTGAGGGGGGTGATGCTGCAGGGAGAAACTAGTGGCAGGCAGTAGGGGTGAGGGGGTGAAGGTGGAAGGTAAGGCCAGATTCACACAACTGGAGATCTGAGATTCACACAACTGGAGATCTAACATTCACACAACTGAGAGATCTGAGATTCACACAACTGAGAGATCTGAGATTCACACAACTGAGAGATCTGAGATTCACACAACTGGAGATCTAACATTCACACAACTGAGAGATCTGAGATTCACACAACTGAGAGATCTGAGATTCACACAACTGGAGATCTAACATTCACACAACTGAGAGATCTGAGATTCACACAACTGAGAGATCTGAGATTCACACAACTCTGTTACGATGTCAGCACTTTGCTCCTGCCTCCTCTTGTGTCGAACAATCAAGGGACAACAAATTGTTTTCTGCTGTGTCTATCGTGAGCTCTACTGTGTTTTATTCATCTGATTTGAGGAGGAGGAAGAGGAGGGGAAAGCAATAATCAGGAACCATGACAGTTGGATTACGAAATGAGAGATTCTCTAACTTGTCAAACAAGGATGAGAATTTTTCGAGTTTGATTATAAAATCAATCATTATTTTTTAACTTTCTCTTTTCTTTCTTGGGACTAAAAGGTGGAATGTAGAGAGAGAGAGCGAGAGAGAGAGAGAGAGAGAGAGAGACATAGATAAGATAAGATCTCTCTTCATCAACTCTGCCCCTCCCTCTCTTTCTTGGACTGACACTATCCCAGGCCTTGGCCCAGTTTGGGAAAAACAAGAGGGACACTGATTCTGGGCTGGGGTGGGGGGGCTGTGGCTGGGTAACAGGGGTATCAGTTAAAGGTGTTCTCTCCCCAGCAAATGGTCTCTCTCTCTTTGGTCTTTTGTTGTCCCATGTGTGTGTGTGTGTGTGTGTGTGTGGATGTGTGTGTGTGTGTGTTTGTTGGGGGTCAGAGGTCAGTGGTCCAGTAGCAGAAGGTGTTCCTGCCGTGGCTGCAGGTCTGTTCTGGGGGTACTCTGTCTAACACACCCAGAGACGGAGGGAGGAGGAGGGGAGCTGCTGGCGGACAGAGAGGGGAAGAGGATGACGGGGTGACAGAACACACGGGTGGAGGGACACTGGCCACTTACTGGAAAACATTGAGCTGACAGCACATCATTTACTGGGAGTATTGAGCATGCATGGCTGACTACGATCTAGTGTGTGTGTGTGTGTGTGTGTGTGTGTGTGTGCTGGAGGGCTGTTGGAGCTGGAGGGCTGGGTGTTATTGCATTATTACATGACAGCATTAGCATGGGACATTCTTTAGACATTCCGCATTACACAACCCTTCCTCCCCCTCCTCTACCCCCTGTTCCTGTCTCCTTCAAACCAGCAGCCCTTAGACACCAACCACCCTAAGTGCTCTCTCTATGTCTCTCTCTCTTCCCCTCTTCCTCTGTCTCTCTCTCTCTTTGTCTGTCTCTCTCTATGTCTCTCTCTCTCTTTGTCTGTCTCTCTCTATGTCTCTCTCTCTTTGTCTGTCTCTCTCTATGTCTCTCTCTCTCTCTCAGTCTCTCTCCTTCTCCTCCCATGTTTGTTGAGCATGATCAGGCAGAGTACCTCCCAGTCCCTCTGAGGTCTCCAGACAACCCAGCGCGGCTCAGAGGAGATCACACCAGACACCTCTCCAGAGGGAGGGGAGGGGGGGGAGAGGACACCTGTTACGTCTAACACACACACTCACTCACGTGTGCACGTACTGTACACCCTCACACAACCACTCAAACACACATCAACTGGCAGACACGTAAACAGACACTCACTAACCAAATTTGGGAGGCTATTGCATTAGTCTGCATGGGGCTTCCCTAGGACTGACTAGTGTCTCTGAGGGTGACCGCAAGCACACACACACACACACACACACACACACACACACACACACACACTGTCTAAGAGCTGGGTCTCTCTCCTATTTGAGAAAAATGCATGAGACATGAGAATATAATGAACTGTGACAGCACTGCTAAAGAATCTGGGGGTTCCCCTTCACACACACACACACTCTCTCACTCACACACACACAAACACTGGATGCATGTTTTCCTCCATTTTGAATGCAATAACACGTTGGAAGCAGATTCTCTGTTTCCTGATTTGTACGCCACTGCAATTTGACAGACAGCATAGCTGTTTCACCATGGAAACACCTGCCTCACTGGGAAAACACAATTTATTATAGTTGAATTTTTGTGTCATGCAATCGCATTCCTCTGGCAGAGTAAATTGTTTCTCTGGCAATCCCAATCTTCTGCCTTGAGATGATTTGTTTTCAAGATTTCCAAATGCTTCACTATTTCTAAATAGCTTACATATTTCCCCCATCTCACACACACACACACACACACACACACACACACACACACACACACACACACACACACACACACACCCTTCCTCCCAGCTCTCTTGTCCCAGTCAGTGTGTATAAATATCATGTTTTGGCTGGGGGCAGGTCATTGTGTATCCCCTTGTTTATCCTCAGTGGCCCACAGCCACACTGTGTCTCCATGGCATACTCCGCCCTAGCAACAACACTGCTACAGACAGCGCTGCCTCTGTCTCAGTCTCTGCTCTCTCTCTCTCCCTGTCTCATTCATCTCTCTCTCTTCTGCTCTCTCTCTCCCTATCTCATTCCTCTCCCTCTCTTCTGCTCTCTCTCTCTCTCTCTCTCTCTCTCTCTCTCTCTCTCTCTCTCTCTCTCTCTCTCTCTCTCTCTCTCTCTCTCTCTCTCTCTCTCTCTCTCTCTCTCTCTCACTGTCTTTCGTCTCTCTCTCTTCTAATCTCTTTCTCCTCTCTCTTTCACTGTCTCTTTCCTCTTTCTCTCTCCCGCCCTTGTCTCTCCCTCTCTCTTTCTCTCTCCCGCCCTTGTCTCTCCCTCTCTCTCTCTCTCTCTTTCTCTCTCCCGCTCTATCTCTTTCTCTCCAGCCCTCTCGCTCTCTCCACTTGGTGAGAATCCTAACCAGTAGATACCCTGATCAGCCTATCCCAGCCCAGGAGTCACCACACTGAGGTGTGTGTGTAGAAGGTGTGTGTGTGTGTAGAAGGTGTGTGTGTGTGTGTGTGTAGTAGGTGTATGCGTGTGTACCAGCCAGCATTGACCTGTTGTTTACTGTTCTATCTGATCGTTTGTTTGTTTGTTTTGTTACATTGGTTTCTTCTGCGGCCTTGTTTGGTTTGAGATTTATGAACTTTATTATAAATGTGTCATTTTAATTTGATCTCTGGTGTGTGTATGATGATGACGATGTTGATGGTGATGATAATGATAAATATAACAAAGGTAGATGAAGATGACAATGGTGAAGATTCAGGAGAAGGATTTTTGTACCGCGGACTGCATCTCAGCATTCTCCCCCACTGATACCGTAATAGCATCAAGTTTGGAAGAGAAGAGGAGGAGGAGAGAAGGAGGAGGAATGGAGGAATGGAGGAGGAGGAGAGGAGGAGGAATGGACATAAACCTACATGTATGCAGACTCTCCTTTCCTCCAGAGAGACCTGTCCTCCAGAGAGACCTGTCCTCCAGAGAGACCTGTCCTCCAGAGAGACCTGTCCTCCAGAGGGGAGTCTCCTGCTACTGTGACTGACTCTGGGGCCCACCAGAGGCTTGCCTGGCCCCAGCCCCTCTCCCCAGCCCCTCTCCCCAGCCCCTCTCCCCAGCCCCTCTCCCCAGCCCCTCTCCCCAGCCCCTCTCCCCAGCCCCTCTCCCCCAGTGTCCAGCTCCAGCCAGGGCCCCCTGGTGCTCCCTGAGGATGTCCCAGGCCAGGCGTGTACATAGGGACCCCTCCAGCTTCAGTGTACCCCCAGTAGCAGCATGAACACTGGCTGTGTGCGGTTCTCACACCTGTCACTCTGCACAGTACATGCCAGCCTGTGTGTGTACCCGTGTCCGCTGAGACTTTTCATCATGCAAACATGTGCATGCAACCTCCAACAACTGCTCACACACACACACACACAAGCCTACACACGTATTGTGCATCCAAAACACACACACGCACACACACATGCAGTCAACACACACATATACACACCTTCATACACACATATACACACCTTCATACACACATATACACACCTTCATACACACGTGTGTATAAT
The DNA here is from genome assembly GCF_054491055.1 of Hypomesus nipponensis. NCBI lineage: Eukaryota > Metazoa > Chordata > Actinopteri > Osmeriformes > Osmeridae > Hypomesus > Hypomesus nipponensis. Next base: position 2,263,320 of record NC_140376.1, on the reverse strand, counting down.
CAACACATTCCAGACACACACTTATACACACCGGCAACACACAAAACTCACATACAATCAACCCGCATACACACGCACACAATCATAACACACACACACACGCATTCAGCTGTGAACATCGTGTTCAATGTGGTTCTCCTCCGCTCTCTACCAGTCACTCAGCATGGAGACTTCCCCCCCCCCCCACCGTTGTCTTTCTTACTTATTAAACAACTCTTGACATTGACCGCTTGGCTCTGTAGCTTTCTTCAGAATCAGAAGGGATTTTATTCGCCATGAACGTTTGCACAAACAAGGAATTACTTTGGCAGGTAGGTGCATACATTGAACATATAGGAATACTGAAACTCAAATATGTGGACTAACTATACAAAAGGAGCAAAGTCTAGCTAATACTAAGGGGGGGGTCTAGCTTTTACTAAGGGGAATAAAAAATATAATTGTATTTTATTTTTACTTTGCTGTCTTTGTTGAGGGAAAACCAGACAGCAGTTTGCCTGTCTGGAGCCGTGATACAAAATCACACACCAGGGTGACAAAATAGAGCAGATACTGTAGTTCCCTGTTTGTCAAGATACATGAGATGGTCCTAACACCAACTCAGGAGTGGCGTAGGTGGATAATACCAGCACTGTCCACTAGAGGGCGGCCTAACTTCACTGGTCGTGTGACAGATGTAAAGCAAGGCCTGGATCGAGCTCCTTTTCTCCGTCTCTTTTTGTGTGTGTGTGTCTCTCTCTTGTCGTTCTCTCTCGCTTTATCCTTCTCCATCCCTCTATCCCTTCCTCTCATGCTTCTGTGAAGCCTTTCAGAGCCCTCCATCGCTCAGATCTCTCCACCTTCCTCCCTGTGTCACTTTACATGCCTCCACCTGTCCCTCTCTCCTTCCCAGTTCAGCCTATATCCACCCCCCCTTTTCCCCCAACCGTTACCTTCTATCCCTCCCCCCTCCCCCTCCCCCTCCCCCTCCCCCTCCCCCTCCCCCTCCCCCTCCCCCTCCCCCTCTCCCTCTCACTCTCTCTCTCCCCCTCTCCCTCTCCCTCTCTCTCTCAGTGCAGCACAGTGAAGGGCAGGTCTCAGACTCAGCATAGAAACAGCAGCTGGTCACAAGAAGCCATAAATCCCCAGACCAATCAGCCAGCTCCAGATCCAGGAAGTGAACCGGGCCAGGACCAGTGACACATGGAGTGATGGGTCTAATGAACAGCCTGAAAGTGCGCCAGCAGGGTAGGAGGGCCTGTTACATACATGAGTGTTCTGTCCATTTGATCCCCTTGCAGGAGACCAAGACTCTCATGGTGTCTGTGGTTGACACAGGAGACAGACCTCTCTGTCTCTGGCCACAGACCTCAACAGCTGTGTGTCTGTAGCGACAGACTTTAACACCTGTGTGTCTGTAGCTACAGACCTCAACACCTGTGTGTCTGTAGCTACAGACTTTAACACCTGTGTGTCTGTAGCGACAGACTTTAACAGCTGTGTGTCTGTAGCGACAGACCTCAACAGCTGTGTGTCTGTAGCGACAGACCTCAACAGCTGTGTGTCTGTAGCGACAGACTTTAACACCTGTGTGTCTGTAGCTACAGACCTCAACAGCTGTGTGTCTGTAGCGACAGACCTTAACACCTGTGTGTCTGTAGCTACAGACCTCAACAGCTGTGTGTCTGTAGCGACAGACCTTAACACCTGTGTGTCTGTAGCTACAGACCTTAACACCTGTGCATGTGTGCACTGCCTTAGCCTCCAACCCAGTAACAACAGCAGCAGCTCTTCCTGTAAGTTTAACTAGACCCAGTTACACATCTACAACGCTGTGTATCCTGAACACTGCCCTTCTCACACACACACACACACACACACACTGACAAAGAGACACACACACACACACTTTCAGCACAAGCACAGTCTCATACACACACACACACACACCCAGGGGGGGGGGTGGGGGGGGGGGGGATGTACAGTAATCTTGACAACAACACGTCCAGTAAAAGACTATCCAATTACGCAATCAATACCTGTGTGGGGAATTGATCAGGCTTGTATTAAACTAACACAGCCATTCCACACACCACTATAAACCCCATCTGACCTCTCACACGCATTTCCACACCTGCACCGACCGTAACATCATCAGAACACTCTCCATTTTTATATCATCCATCTCAAGGCTCATTATCTGTCTGATTTAAAACTCGATGTAGATAAACGTTTCATCCCTTTGACAAAAACATCGATATGTGCTGTCTCATGTAGATGGCCTTGCAGTTAGGCAGGGAGTCAGATGGCTGAGCAGTTAAGGAGTCGGGCTAGTAATCAGAAGGTTGCCGGTTCGATTCCCTGCCATCCCAAATGACGAATGATATTCTTATGTTTGACGTACATGGGCCAGACGTGGCCATCGAACAGACCCGGGGGTCTGGCACTGCGTAGTTCCTTGACACTTCATCCTACTTGCCTCGTGGGGAATGTCTCTGTACTTACTGTAAATTGCTCTGGATAAGAGCGTCTGCTAAATGACTAAATGTAAATGTAGTTAGAGTCAGACACTGCTGTGGGTGGAATTGTCACATAGGCAACCAGCAGTTGCTGAATCTGTCCACTAGATGACACCGTAAGCCACATAAAGAGCTGCACGACAGTGGAAAAGTGGAAAGAAGAAGGTAGGGTTGTCAAATTGTTATATTTAATATACAACACAGCTGTCAAGCGTGATCAAGTTTTTTTTTATCTCGTCCTCTTTTCTTTGCAAAGGAGAGAAGCGAGGACGGAGAAAGAATAAAATAGATCACCTTAATAAAAAAATACATAAAAACTGGTTTTACATCTGTATCCCGGACCCTCATCCAACAACCTGTGAACTGTCTGAACCCCACCACTCCTGTCAGATCTGTCTGTCAGGGCTCAGAGAGAGGACTCCTGTAACTCGACCTGTGGCCTCCTGACAGGAACCAGCTCCTTCCTGAAGTCTCGACACAGGAAGTAGTACCCCACGGCATCCAGGAAGCAGTTGGTCATGGCCACCAGTTCTGTCACGAGGTGGACGTTGTGAGCCAGGACGTACCTTCCGCAGTCCTGCGGGTCCCTGCGTGCCTCCAGGTACCTGAGGAGGAGCGCTGCGTGGATGGGCGTGAAGCACACGACGAACACCGCCAGGTTGGCGCCCACGACCGCCACGCTCCTCCGGTGGTCCTGCAGGCGGGGCGGCGAGCGTGCGTTCTCCCTGGAGGCCCGGAGGAGGATGTAGATGGTCTGGGAGGAGCACAGGAGCATGGTGAGCAGGGGAACTACATATCCCAGAAGCTCTAGCGACATCAGGAAGTCCAGAGGTAACGGTTGGTTTCTCTCGAAGCAGGTCTGCAGGTTTTCGGGTGCGTTGTCCTCGCGGAACACGAGACACACCCCCGTGATGACGAGCCAGATGACCACGCACACGCACGCCGCCCGCTTCTTGGACCCCGCCCTGCTGGCGTAGAACGGGAAACGCACGCCGAGGAATCTCTGGACGCTGATGGCGGTGACGGTGAAGATGCTGCCGTACATGTTGGCGTAGTGCAGGATGACCAGCACGGAGCAGAGAGGCAGGGCTTGGAGGTCGTGGATGCCGTCGTACAGGCGGAACGGCAGGAGGACCACCAGGGTGGTGTCAGCCAGCGCCAGGTTGATCATGTACACGTGTGTGTCGGTCCAGACCGAACGCTGCCGGTAGAACACCAGGAGGGCGGCCGCGTTCAGCACCAGCCCCGCCAGGAACACGGGTACGATGAAAAACGTCTGGAAGTTTCTCACCTTGTCGCTGATGTCCACGGAGCAGTTGATGTGGTTGCTGTGATAGCTGGACATGGCTGTGGGTCCCTGGTGGGGGAACAGGTGGACAGACTTATTATGAGGAGGCTTTTACATTGAGTAATTTAGCAGACGCTCTTATCCAGAGCGACTTACAGTAAGTACAGGGACATTCTCCCCCGAAGCAAGTAGGGTGAAGTTCCTTGCCCAAGGACACAACATTTGGCACGGATGGGAATCGAACCGGCAACCTTCTCATTAATAGCCCGATTCTTTAACCGCTCAGCCATCTGACCAAACACAACGTGATCTCATACATTTGTAACTCGTGTAAAACAGTTACCGACAATATGCCATCATATGCATATCGTGTGTGAGTAATTAGCTGGCTCTGAATTACGTATTGGAAGCATACTAAAAGACCATTGTGGTATGGTACACACTTGTCTCTGTCCCACCTTCCGTCTTTCTAACTTCTCACATCAGTGTGTTAATCAGTCTTTCTAAAGCATCTTACCTCAGTATTAGACAGGAGAGAAAGGTTCTCTACATCCGACTCTTCCGCCAAGCTGAAAGTTGTTGTTCACCTCAAAGCAAACTTGACTCTTTCCTTTTTGTGCTGCGTCCCACTCATAAAGTATATGCGCGTAGGAACACGCATCATCGAACAATCGAACAAGGGGAACAAGACTTGTTTGATTGTCAATCGAAGAAGACAATGATTGGAAGTAGAAGAATGTGACAAATTTGTTCTGCTCTCAGGATTAACAGTTTGTCAGCTTGTTTGGGTGGAAAACGTATACCAAGTTCTCTGACCGGAAAGTAGTTGTTGCTGTGACAACCTGGTTCCTCCGGTTTAAAGAAAGACCACAATTATAGCAGTACATGTCCACATGCACGCACACAAACCACAAGGGCTTGGTGCATCCTTGATCTAGAAATTAGTTTCACTTTTGGTTGTGGGGGCGACACTTGAGTCACTCCCCAGACGTGCTCATTGATCAAGCTCGATGTTTCAGTTTATGTCAGAAGTAAAGAGATCGATGTTCTTATTTAAAAATATACATTACCCTTTCTAACAACCTCAAGAATAACCTCTGAAATAAGGTTCTAAGTAGAACCTTGAGATTCAGAAGTTTTGTTTTCCGAGGGTTCTCCTACAGCAGCAACTGAAGATCCAACAATCTAGCTAGGGCCTTTTGTTTCATGTGAGTGTTTGGATTTGTTCTGTTCCAGCATGGATGTGTGTCATCGCAGGTGTCAGATCTGAACACTGTATTATCCCCAACCCAGATTTCTTCTACTTCCTGTTCCCAAAGCACACCTCGCCTTTGCTTCCTTGCCCATCTGTTACATGACATGGTGTACTTGACTCAACAACAGAGACCTCCTCTTTCCTCCCTCTCTCCTCCTCTCTCCTCCTATCTCCTCTCCCTCCTCCTCTCTTTTCTGTCCCCCTCTTCTCCTTTCTCCTCCTCTCTCCTCCTCTCTCCTCCCTTCTCCTCCTCTCTCCTCCCTTCTCCTCCTCTCTCCTCCCTCTCTCCTCCTCTCTCCTCCCTCTCTCCTCCTCTCTCCTCCCTCCTCCTCTCTCCTCCCTCTCCCTCCCTCCTCCTCCTCTCTCCTCTCCCTCCTCTCTCCTCCTCTCTCCTCCCTCTCCTCTCCCTCCCTCCTCCTCCTCTCTCCTCTCCCTCCTCTCTCCTCCTCTCTCCTCCCTCCTCCTCCTCTCTCCTCCCTCTCCTCTCCCTCCTATCTCCTCCTCTCTCCTCTCCCTCCCTCTCCTCTCCCTCCCTCTCCCTCCTCTCCCTCCTCTCTCGTCCCTCCTCCTCTCCCACCCTCTCCTCTCCCTCCTCTCTCCTCTCTCCTCCCTCTCTCCTCCTCTCTCCTCTCCCTCCTCTCTCCTCCTCTCTCCTCCTCTCTCCTCCTTCTCCTCTCCCTCCCTCCTCCTCCTCTCTCCTCTCCCTCCTCTCTCCTCCTCTCTCCTCCCTCCTCCTCCTCTCTCCTCCCTCTCCTCTCCCTCCTCCCTCTCCTCTCCCTCCTCTCTCCTCCCTCTCTCCTCCTCTCTCCTCCCTCTCCTCTCCCTCCCTCTCCCTCCTCTCCCTCCTCTCTCGTCCCTCCTCCTCTCTCCTCCCTCTCCTCTCCCTCTCCCTCCTCCTCTCTTTTCTGTCCCCCTCTCCTCCTTTCAGCATTCGTTCTCCTCCTCTTTTGTTCGGAGGGAAGATTGGCACCCAGCAATGTTTATCTATTATGGGATGGCCGAAATCACCTGAAGCACAGGCCTTTGTCTGGATGGCCTGGTCGCCCTGGCAACCGTGTGTCACCATGGTGAGCAGAGGTCAGGGTTTTGAGTTATTAAGGATGGGCTTTGTTGTGGCTTAGACCCACGCAGAAGCAATGTCACACATACACACACCTGTACAGACATGAACACACACACACCTGTACAAACACACACACACACACACACACACCTGTACAGACATGAACACACACACACCTGTACACACACACGCACACACACATGCTGGGAGGACAGTGTTTATCACAACCCCTGCGGACTTGAAAATAGAAACCCTACAAAGAGATTGTCCTGCCAGACAGATTGTTCCAGAACTTGAGTCCACAAAAACCTCATTCTACCTTGTGTCCTAGATCCTACCTTCCTTCCGGCCTGCTTTATCTCTGAACCAACCCTGACATGTCGCTGTCATGGAGACCACACCAGACCTTAAACACAACACTGTTTTCAATGTTTCCATTGCAATTAGCAGTGTTCGAATCAGCTCGCCTGCCAGCCGACACCAACGGAGTTGTCTCGATGTTTGCCCCACCCTTCTGGCATGCCAGAGAAGTCAATTCAACACACTTAAAGTATCTCAAGTATAACGCCGTCCATGTGTGATCCAGGTTGGATCGACCCAGTCTCCAAGCACCCCTCAATCCTTTCAGGACGGGCAGTAACGAGATACACAAGTACACAACGAAGGGGCTACTAAACTATCAACCTCTCTCTCTCATCCTCTCTCTGTGGAGATTTCCGAGGCAATCATAAAGGAGTATACCTATTGTGATATGAAAGTGTGTTAGTGTGTCAGGGCAGGTCAGGTAATTAGCAGTGAGTGCTGCCTGACTTATCTAATGTCATCTAACGAGCCAGGGAGTAGCTCTCTCTGTGCGACGCACCAGATCACTTACTGCCTGCCCTGGTCTCCACTGAGGCCCACAGAACACAAAATGTCGCCTGGTGTTGAAGCTCTCGGCCCAAATCAGTCGACAAGTGCACACAAACCAAATACTCGTTATGTATTTCAACGTGTCGCGCCGTGCCGTCGTTAAGTCTGTTTAAGTCGAGGAAAAGTTGGCAATCGTTGTATTGCGAGTATTTATACATATGTGGTTGTGTTTTGCCCCTCTTGGGAAGAGTTTAGCTCCATTTCCCAGTCATCTCAACCCTCAAGGGGGTCGACCCCTGCTCATCTCCATTACCCTTCATAATGCTGTTATATCACCCATTGTGTCATCGCCTGCCTGCTGTGTTGGGTTATATGGGGCTCCCTTATGCACAGGACAACAAAGAACTTGTTTTGTGTGCTGAGGAGGAAGAGAAATCAAGAGGTTAGGACCGGCTTGTTTTCTGCCTCTATTGCTCTTTTGTCCCTTGTTCTAGTTCACCTTTACACGGCCGCGGGCTACGCTCGCATCTGTATTCTTTCTCCTCGCTAGCACGCTTTCTGAACATGAACCGGCGGGTCCGATTCGCTGATGTAAGTCCGTGGCTCTGCAATTTAAGGTTGTTGTAGTTATCCAACGATCAACTGTGCTTTTTGGTTACGTGTGTCTGACGTTGTGTACAAAAACAACCTGCTTCTGTAGGCCTAGTTTTCCACACACGCTTCTGACTGACCTAAATTCAATTTCTTCTCTCACACGGTTTTTAGGAAAGTGGCGTAAAGAGGTAAAGATTGATGTAGCCTGCTCAATTAGTCCTTTAGAATCTACAATCGACGTCTAGGAACCTTTCATCATCAATTTAAATCTGTGCACCCTCACTATTGACCTGTAGCCTTATCTAATCAAGGTACGGTTGCAGTGTTTAGAGTTAGCTAATCACAGTGAGGTAATCTAGTCATCATAGTGAAGTTTTAGCAGTCAGCATAAGCTACAGTATTTAATTGAAAGGATTGGGTGATTGATTTCCGAGGTGATTCTGATCACCGAGACGCCCCTTCACTGCCTAGCAACCAACTCCATGATGATATAAGCAAGATAACCATTGAGTGACCCCACTAACAGGTGGACATTATGTGTGTGTGTGTGTGTTTGTGCAGGTGTGTATGTCTTTGTAAGAAAGAGACAGACAGACTCCTCTTCTCTGAGATTGACAGTATCGTACTGTGTTGTCATGGGAATGTAGAGTTATGATTTTGGATCCGTTTTTTGATTCGGGAAAATGAGTTACGCAGTCACAACCATCTCCTCCCCTCACATCCTTTACCATGGCTGTGTATGAGCAAGCTGTGTTTGCCTTGGGAACCACAGAACTCCTGAAGTCGCCATAACAACACAGCCTTCGGGACCCTGTACCTCACACACACACACACACTTTTTCTCTCCGACTTTTCTCCTTGCTCCATTTCAGATTAAAGACAGACATTTGCTCTGTGGGTTCACAGCCTGTAGTGTCAAGCCGTACAGAGATCACGGGGTTTAATCTCAAGACCTCCGCCCATCACAAGGTTTTAGGGACTAACAGAGGTGGCTTTGTAGTGTGTGTGTGTGTGTGCTGTGGCCTTTTTACAGCTACACGGCAGTGCCAGACCGCAGGGTCAGGAAGTGTGATTCAATCTTAAAATCGAAGCGTAAAAACAGGTCAAAAGCATCAGAGAGATGATGCGAAGCCACCAAGAATAATGAATCCTCGCTCAATCTAATTAAATTCTGCGTCCAAGAGGGATTTTAGACCCTAAACCCTTTACGATTTCCCATCAGAGTCACGTGGACAAGATCACCCAGTGGAAGCCAGCATACTACCAGGCCTGGTCACAGTCAAGCCCACAGGGTGAGGCCCTAACAAGGCATGAAGACCCAGGAGATGACTGGATCATCCGCTATAAAGAGATCCCTCCTCGGAGCCACTTGAGATGCTCTCTGACACCTTCTTATCCATAATGCACCGGTCTGGTGTCAGGGCCCAGGATAATTAATGAATGACTAGTTTAGACCTCTGTGTTGTAATAGGAAATCCTACACACGGGCATGAGGTAAGTAAAACCAAGAGATGGAGATTGTCACGGAGGCACTCTAGAGAATGAGGCCGAAGGGAGTTATGCATGCGCTGCGGTTTGGCCGGGTTAGGGTTGAGGCGACTCACAGAATCATTAAGTGTTTTAATCGCCATGAAAGTTTGCACAAACAAGGAATTTACTATGGCAGGAAGGTGCATACATTCAACATATAGGAATAAATCTGAAATAAGTGGTTTAAGTGTAAACAAGTCTAACTATACTAAAGGTACAAAGTCTAACTAATACTAAAGGGAAAGGTATGTAAAATAAAATATTAAGTATAAAATAGCTATAATATACAATATAAAATACAGAAATACAAATTTGGAACAGTGCAAATATGGCAAGGTGTCAGATAAAGTGTTAAAGTCCCTGTAAAGCAGAACTGAAAATGAGTGTTAACTTCATCACACCACAAAAGAATGTTTTGTTAACTACCCATCCAAATTCAAATGGAAAAAAAAAAACTGACAAGTATGTTAAGTTAGGCTTTGAAATCGTGAGAAAAACCAGCAGTCTTCTCTGCTTGATACTGGGGGGGGGGGGGGGGGCGTATCGCCTGAAGGAGCAGAAGCTCCGCCTCCTTGAATTTATTGAATTTAGCAACAACAGCAACTAACTCATTTAGTTATATAATGTACTGACAAGCAACTGACAAGCAAATAATGGAATTTGCTTTACAGCATCTCTACAGTCTGTGAGAGCCATTGGCCTTGTTGAAGAAGCTAGCAGTGGATAGGAAGAAACGTTTTTTGGGATGTTTGTTTCAGAGGGGTGTGAAACCAACATGGAGGCGTCAAGGAGCTCTCTGTGGTGTGGCGGGGACCATGGCGATGGGGGGGACCATGGCGATGGCAGGGACCATGGCGATGGCGGGGACCATGGCGATGGGGGGGACCATGGCAATGGGGGGGACCATGGCAATGGGGGGGACCATGGCGATGAGGGCAACGTTGTCCCTTCTCAGAGGAGCAACAGGGCAGGGTTAGAGTTAGCACAGTTGGGTTAGGGTTAGCACAGTTGGGTTAGCACAGTTGGGTTAGGGTTAGCACAGTTGGGTTAGCACAGTTGGGTTAGCACAGTTGGGTTAGGGTTAGCACAGTTGGGTTAGGGTTAGCACAGTTGGGTTAGGGTTAGTATAGTTGGATTAGGGTTAGCATAGTTGGGTTAGCACAGTTGGGTTAGCACAGTTGGGTTAGCACAGTTGGGTTAGGGTTAGCACAGTTGGGTTAGGGTTAGCACAGTTGGGTTAGCACAGTTGGGTTAGCACAGTTGGGTTAGCACAGTTGGGTTAGCACAGTTGAGCTCTCAGCCAGCACTGGAACATTCAAGCACTACAGTAGCTCAGCATGCAGGGAACCAGAGAATGAGCGAGAGAGTGTGCAAGATAGAGAGAAAGAGAGTGAGCGAGAGAGTGTGCGAGATAGAGAGAAAGAGAGTGAGAGAGAGAGAGAGATCTCACAGAATTTACTTTTGAAACATTTAACTACATGCAACATGACTGAAAAATAAATCATTTGAAGAAGGGTAGAAGGAAACAGCGATTGAGAGAGAAGGAGAGTGGAGTGGTTCTAATGTCACTCAAGATTTAATCTCCAAATCACATTTCCCTCTTCGGGATTAGATACATCTCTCAGGCTTCTTCGGAGCTCAGAGTGAATGAGCGGTCACACACACACACACACAAGATGCAGTGCACACAGAAGAACAGGACAAAGTCACAGACAGCGCACACACATAATACACCACATAACAGTGTGTGTGTGTGTGTGTGTGTGTGTGTGTGTGTGTGTGTGATGGTGAAGCGGTGATGTTAGTTTCCTCTCTCAGTGCTATTCTGGAAGTAGGTCAGGACAGGCAGCTCCCTCCTCCCCCCTCTCCTCCCCCACCCTCCCCCCTCTCCTCCCCCACCCTCTCCTCCCCCACCCTCCCCTCTCACCTCCCCCTTACTCTGTCCCCCACTCCCCCCATCCTTTCTCCCCCAACACCTTTTCACTGTCCCCTCATGTCCATCTCTCTCTTCCTCTACCCACATACAACCACAGATTTTGAAATCAACATGGAACACCAGATTGCTCAAAGGGGTCTGTTTCCAAAGACAAAGCAGAGGTAGTTACCGTGGGTGATAGTGTACAGTGGGGTCAGCAGCGTGTTGCGGGTTACTGTGAGATTGTGTTCGTCTCTGGTGTGTATTCTACTCCACCCAACATTATAACAGACTTTCAGGAAGTTAAAGCAACAGAGATAGACACTGGTAGCTCTCACAAAGAAAGAACACCATTTAAAAATTGTTCACCGACAGAACTATAACAGCAACTGAAAGTCTGAGGAAATGGCTTAAAGGCATGTTACATCGCCGCTCTGTATCACGCCTGCAGATCATATCAACAAAGCATGAAGGGTAAACAATTTGCTGTTGTGTGCTCAGAATCTAACATAACATACAATCTATATTTACAATTACTTTGACCACAGGGCTTTCTGCTACCAGATACATGACTGTGAGCTGACCAGTTAAACGTTATGTAACAAAATGTCACACCCAGTCTCTCCACAAGGGGGTGTTTGTTATTTTTTTATGAGTGAAGGAAATAAGCCCTACGCCAATCTGCCTCTAGTAAACTGCAGGCAGGCGAGGGGGTTAAAGTAACTGTACATTTGGGTCAGGTTCTTACCGGAGACTGACAACTAATTCAAAAGTAGAGGGGATGGGTGAGGAAAGTGAGGAGACAATTTCACACTAAATCAATGCATCTGACAGGAAAATGTTTTGAGATTGTCTGATGACCACAGAGTATTTGCTGATCTTCTGAGGCCAGATCTCCTCCTTGAGGAAATTGTTCTGAGAGGATGAACGAGTAATTTAGCCATTACAGTAACCATCAGCAGGTTGACCGGACAGATGAAGTTAATAGCCGCCCGTCAAAGCTTTGTTCTTCTTTAACAGCCGAGTAAAGCTGAGCGAAATGGGGAACGACTGATGGCAGAGATACAGGGTTGAAGGAGAGAGAGATGGAGAGAGAGACAGGCACACAGAGAGATGGAGAGAGAGAGGCACAGAGAGAGATGGAGAGAGAGGCACAGAGACATGGAGAGTGACAGTCACAGAGAGAGATGGAGAGAGAGAGAACCACACAGAGAGATGGAGAGAGAGAGGCACACAGAGAGATGGAGAGAAGAGAACCACAGAGAGATATGGAGAGAGAGAGAACCACAGAGAGAGATGGAGAGAGAGAGGCACAGAGAGAGATGGAGAGAGAGAGAACCACACAGAGAGAGATGGAGAGAGAGAGGCACAGAGAGAGATGGTGAGAGAGAGAACCACACAAAGAGATGGAGAGAGAGAGAGGCACAGAGAAAGATGGAGAGAGAGAGAACCACACAAAGAGATGGAGAGAGAGAGGCACAGAGAAAGATGGAGAGAGAGAGAACCACACAGAGAGATGGAGAGAGAGAGGCACAGAGAGAGATGGAGAGAGAGAGAACCACACAGAGAGATGGAGAGAGAGAGGCACAGAGAGAGATGGAGAGAGAAATACGGTAGGAGCAGGAGGAGAGATGAGATCAAGTGAGACAGCAAGTTTGTTTCTCCCCGTGGCGTTGCATGGCAACAGGAGGGTGGGAAGGGGTGGGGCAGGTGAGTGGGGTGGGTGGGGTGGTTAGGGTGGTTAGGGTGTGTAGGGTTAGGCCACCAGGTCAGAGAGGGAACAAGGTTTGCGAAATACAGGGATAAGGAGGAATAGATACAGGCTTGAGATACGAGAGTAGACTCCATGTCTTCATGTTTTCCTCTCTCTCTTACTGATCTCTTAATCTCTTTAGACTATCGCCGTTCGCTCCCTTAATCTGGACCTGTCTGTTGCCATCCTCCTCACCCTAATCTGTGGGAACGTAAATAAGCATTTTTTCTTTTTGCTTTAACGGGTGTTAACACAATTGTTTTCCTGTCCAAACAAAGGCGTGACGACGTTAATGAATTTGTCTGGTGACATTTCATATTACTTATGTGTGTGTGTTTGTGTGTGTGTTGCCATGGTAAGTAGGTCAGCAGCACATGTCATTTGCTGATTCATCAGATATAAACAAATCCTGGTTGTCGAGGCAACCGACCATACACTCCACCAGCTAAAAACACCAGGTGATAGAACCATCAAGCTCCCGGTTCTACCGTTCTCCAACTGCGACCTTCTAACAGTGCTCACCGCACAGCCCAGGCTCTCACCTCTGGATTGGTAGTTATCTATTTTGCGTTCATGTGTCATGAGTGAAAGAGAGAGAAGAGAAGAAAGAAAAAAAGATAAAAGGATAGAGAGAGAGTAGCGAGAACAGAGAGAGAGAGAGAGTAGCGAGAACAGAGAGAGAGAGAGAGAGAGAGAGAGAGAGAGAGAGAGAGAGAGAGAGAGAGAGAGACAGAGAGAGAGAGAGAGGGAGAGACAACCTGAGAGACAGTGAGTGACCTGGACACACAATGCACACACACAAAGCACAAGCACAACATATACCGTGTGTGTGACTGACGTGTATGTGTATATATGTATATATAATAAGGTACTTAAGGTTATGGTAAAGTTTCCTTTAATCTTTCAATTCAATTGAATTTGTCATGTTTGATTGATATTGTATTATCCGGTAACATCAATAGTATACTGACATCAATAGTAACGATATGAATATTGTTTTGTGTTTTAATATTGTGTTCTGTGGTTCCAGCGTTGCTTTGGCAATATGAACATTTGTTTCTTAATGCCAATAAAGCCAATTGAATTGAATTGAATTGAATTGAGAGAGAGAGAGAGAGAGAGAGAGAGAGAGAGAGAAGTGTAGGGATGACAGAGAGAGAGTAGAGAATACAGTAGAGGGATAACAAGATATATTGCATTCCATTCACCCTCCAGGGACAGGCCTGTTGGGCTAGGATGTGGAGAATGAAATGAACAGCAGCTCTGAGACTGAAGATGCTGGTTAAACTGTCCTTTTTGACATAATATTGACTGAGTGTTCAAAATGCTTCTAATCAAACAGCATGCATTATTTGTCATCGTGGGATCGTGAGTTATCAGTAGTATTACTTGGGCTCTGAACTAAGCTTCTCGGGATAGGATCTAAGAACTAGGTTTCCAGGCATAGGATCTAAGAACTAGGTTTCCAGGGCTAGGATCTAAGAACTAGGTTTCCAGGGTCTGGCTGAGAGGACAGTGATTCATATCCGGCAAGTTGTGAAGTCGGGGGTCTTGCTACTCATCCGTTGTCATGGAAGCACACGTTGTCATGGAATCACACGTTGTCATGGAAGCACACAGGCGAGATCTGATCCCAGTTCAGCATTGGACGCCTCAGCTTTCTCTGTCGGTCTCTTCTTCTGCTCTCCTGACATTGTTTCTCTGTCTTCTACTTCTGTCTTGCCAAGTCTCCTTCAGTCTGAGATCTTTTTCTCTTTTTCTCACCTCCACGTCAGTCTTCGGTTACAGATCTGTGTCCCACACACACACACACACTGACACACACAGACACACACTGACACACACAGACACACACACACTGACTTTGGTCTGAACTCTGACTTCCAGGAATGGTTGACATTTTCCTGCCGTGTGTTCGTCAAGCCTCCCGCTTGAACCTGACCTTCTGCTCCCTGACCTCCCATCTGCCCTTGTTGACTGAAGCATGCCGACCAGGCCTCTCCACACATGGCCTCTCCAGACACTAGAGAGAGTAAAACAGCCCTCTGTCTAGTACTCGACCATCCACCCCTGCAGCAGAACCCACTTTCTAACACAGTGTTAGAAAGACTTATAGATAACAAATCTTTAAGTCCCTTCTCACACCCGTACGATATCAATCTCCCTGCTCACCTTTATAACATCTTTTCACCTTTGCTTAGGATGACTGACTGAATAAAAAAAACTAAACAGAGGGAGAAAAGGATAGGGATGATGGAATGAGACGAGGGACAAAGGTTTAACCTTCTCTGTTTACAATCCATTGATAATCTGTGTATTATATATAACTATATACTTTGGAACTCTCTAACTATCTTGCCCCTGAAGCTGAACACAGCATGATGGTCAACCCTACAGAGCATTGAACAGCGAAGCTCTGTGCTGGTTTTGGTCCAGGGTTAAAATCTCAGTTTGGTTGTGAAGACGACATACAAACATGATGGCAACATGGTGACACCGATCTGTGCCATCAGGGCCCATATGGAGGAGAGCAGAAGGGGATGATGAAGAGGATGATGATTATGATGGCGATGATAATGAGGATGATGACTAACATCATCATGATGATCAGTATAAGTGATCAGGATTTGTTGTGGCTTGACACAGTGATTTTTTAGTGTCTCAGCCTCCTAGGGTGGTACTGTGGGGGGGGGGGGGGGTTGAGTGCATTTGAGAGAGGAGATAAGAGGGTTTACCGGGATGAAGGGGATGAGAGAGAGAGAGAGATAGTTGGGGAGGGGAGGAGAGAGGAAGTGAAGAGAGGGCAAATGAAGGAAGGAAGGGAAAGGATAGAAAAGGACAGGAAAGCATGGAGGCAGAAGTTGGGTTGAAAGGTAATACTTTTGTGAAACTGCTCCTGTTCCACAGCAGGATGAGTGTTTCTGCTTCCCTGTTTGGTGTTTCTGCACATCAGGTGGGTCTCTTTCCCCAAGTACCTCCTCTATCCCCCCAGACAGCAAACGTCTGCAAACAGGAGTGGCCTGTACCATTTATTTCTCTCTTTTCTACCTTCCTTCTTTTTCTCCAGATCCTTCTCTCTCTTTTTCTCTCTGTCTTTTTTGTCCCCCTATTTCTCTCTTTCAATCTCTCATTCTCTTAATCCTCTATCCCTCTCCTCCCTCCCTCTCTCCCTCCCTCCCTCTCTCTCCCTGACTCTCTCCCTCCCTCCCTATCTCTCTCCCTCTCTACCTCTCTCTCCTAAGCCTGGGTCTACATGCCACTGTTTATCCCTTCCCCTCCCCGTCCATTCTCTCTCTAGCTCTAATTTAGGCATCTCCGCGGTTATGTAAGACCCAGGGTCACAGGGTCAATGACGTCGCATGTGAGTGTAGCAGTGAGCGCGCCGCTCTGCGGGCCAGCGGAAGAGAGAGCAGAGACTTGGAGCGGGGAGGTGAGGCGGGGAGAGGAGGGGAGAGGAGGGAGAGGAGGGGAGGGGAGGGGAGAGGAGGGGAGGGGAGGGGAGAGGAGAGGAGAGGAGGGGAGAGGAGGGGAGGGGAGAGGAGCGGAGCAGAGAGGAGAGGAGGGGAGGGGAGAGAGGAGCACAGCAGAGAGGAGAGGAGGGGAGAGGAGGGGAGAGGAGGGGAGAGAGGAGCGGAGCAGAGAGGAGAGGAGGGGAGAGGAGGGGAGCAGAGGAGAGGAGAGGAGGGGAGAGAGGAGCGGAGCAGAGAGGAGAGGAGGGGATGGAGGAGCGGCGCAGAGAGGAGAGGAGGGGAGAGAGGAGAGGCAGGCAGTGATTGAAGCATCGACTGACAGACAGACAAAACATGGAGAAGTAGAAACCTGACAGAAATAAATGCCAATGTGTACAAACACACAAGAGCAGAAAGTGTAAAAGCATCGTACGGACGCAAAGATGATGATGGTGCGTGAGAGAGTTGAACGAAAGAGAGTGCAAAAAAGAAAGAGAGCGTGAGAAATCATGAGAAAGATACATTCATGAGCCCATGAAGACACACACCGGTAAACAAATATGGGCGTGGGAAAGAAACAAGATGCGAGATATTGAGATGTGCAATAAAGATTCATGTTTAAGTGGTTGGAAAGGAAGAGGTGGAGGGATTTCTCAGAGAGGCAGGGGGAAACAAAGGATTAGGAGTAAGCGGAGAAATGGGAGGGAGGGAGGGAGGGAGGGAGGGAGGGAGGGAGGGAGGGAGGGAGGGAGGGAGGGAGGGAGGGAGGGAGGGAGGGAGGGAGGGAGGGAGGGAGGGAGGGAGGGAGGGAGGGAGGGAGGGAGGGAGGGAGGGAGGGAGGGAGGGAGGGAGGGAGGGAGGGAGGAGAAAGCTGCTCCAGTAACCTAGAAAGAGTAAATGCTTTTCTCATTTCATAACAGTACCTGTTACATCATAGTCTTACTCACAAACAACTGTTTTCATCTCCGGTGTTTTCATTATGAGTTTTATCAAAAATGCTTATTTACACAGCCTATCTGACGTCTCTCTCTCTGTCTTTTAGACTGTCTATTTTTCTAGATTTCTCTGATCACTTCTCACAGTATATGGAGAGAGAGACAGAGTAGGAAAGAAAGGAATTATGTGACAGTGCTTGGCACAGCGAGAAGATGAGACAGATAAAAAGAGATTAGAGTTTTTGAGATTTGCTGAAAAGATATTCATCAGACTTTTCTCATCTTTTTATTTAATACAGTCGAAACAGCTTTTTCACGTCCTCAGAACTGTGAAAAGGTTGTAGATTATTTCTTTATCTCTCTCTCTGTGTGTGTGTTAGCAAACCTATTACAAACCTGTTAACAATAATAAAATATATTGACTCGTCAAATGAATATGTACAACCTGTAATTACACTGTCCCAAAAGACACATCTAGATTTGTCTGAAGACATTCGTATGTTATTTATGATGCCAAAATGTGTTATCCATTTGCCATTTGAGAGCCATTTGTTTATGTGCTCTTTAAAGACACGGCAAAATCACACATATCTAAACCACAAAAGAAAACTGGAAAACAGAGAGTTTGAAAAGCCAAGATCCAGACTGCTTTGTGGGGATAATTTCTGTTTTTGTGACACACTGCCACACTTTCCCACGCGCGCGGAAGCTCTGAGATCCTCCTTAAGCGCGCGGCGGAGGAGGAAGCGCGCCACTGCTCGGGGGCACGAGGCGGGCCGGTGAAACGCGATCATGTGAGAATCCATGGGCCGAAAGAAGGTTACAGAGCGCGAAAAAGACAGTCCACTCAAGTCAGCGAAAGAGGTGACAGCAACACGACTCAGCGACGTACTTTTATTGCAAACAGCCCACTCTCAACCAGGGGAATACTGGTGCAAGAGTTTACTTTAACTTACCGAAACAACATCAGCAACATCTTTCTTTCCTAGCCCATTTGTTTTCGTCGACAAGTGTTAGTATAAGCTACATATGAGTATTTGTTGTTTTTACAGTTTTCAAAAGCTCCTTTTTGGAGCTAAAAACCCGTTATCTTATATATTTTTCTCAGTTTTATTTTCATATAGAGTTGTATGACTCGAAGATAAAACAGCAACATCATGAGAGGTAAGTGAATGATAATTCTACTTAACTGGCAATGCAATACTTGCAAAAGTATATATATTTTTTAACTTATTTTTTGAATTAACGTTTTGCACCTACTCAGCGTTGTCTTGTATTAAGCATTGCTTTGAATTATAGTTCTTTCTAAGTGCGTATGTCGACGCAAGACGCTTCGCATGGAGCACAAGTAGGCTTCAAGCCCCACAGATAAAGACGAATAGACTACAGTAACATGACAAATACTCCAATTAAAACAACAAAGATGATCAAATAGTTTATCTGATCGTCATTAAATTAAATTTCTTTAAGGAAATCCCAGACCCTGTTTTCTGTTGTTAAGTCTAATGTTTGCATTCTGCATGCTTATTGCGTGATAAATACTAAAACATTAATTATTATGAACAGACTACAAATGTGCACTAATAATATATATATATATATATTTTTTTTTGCACGCATAGAACTGACAGTAATAATTTATGGTAGATGTAGTTACTTTATCCCACCGGAGTGCGACTTTGGTTATGTAAGAGAACTAAGGGAGGGAGGGAGGGAGGGAGGGAGATTGAAACGGCTCAAAGAAAACACACGAAAAATATTAGATAATCACATTGCCTAATCTCTCCTATGACATGGGGCTTTTTTCCGGTCAGTTCTCAACATATTTTCTTCATGTTTTAAGGAGAACATGTGAACAGTATAATATTACACCTCTCAACTAATACTGTGTAATTAAATATCCCTCCGTATATGTATTTTAACAGCTACAAACATTTGTAAAATGAAAAATAAATAACTGGGAAGGGGGGCCGTCCGCGGGTGTTCAGTTTAGATTGCAGGGTACCGTGTTGTTGTTGTCTGGCTTTGCAGCATGGCCGCGGGTGTGAGTTTGGGGGGGGGGGGGGAGAAAAAGGGGGAGTGCGCTGTTCCATTGACCTAGTTATGTCATTAAGGATTACACAGCATGAGAGGAGGAGAGTAGAGGAAGGATGGTGAACTGAAGACACACGGATGATGAGCTGCAGCGTCATTAGCCTACTGAGAGAGAGAGCAAATGATCATACGGTGTTATGATTGGTTTGGTAGCAAATCAACGGTCTGGGGAGAGCCCTTTTCGTCGATGATGCCTTTCCAGTCAAGTCATGCCTACATTAGGAGCCTCAAATCCTCTTATATTGATCATTCATTAGTTAAAGTGTGGTATAATGATCTAATAAATATCTTTTGAGAAAAGGATAAATAAATGAATACGTTTACAACATGTTAGTATCAAAGTTTATAATCTGATGTCTGCTACAACACAGAACTAATGCGTCTGAGTTAACAACCGTCAGGTTTTTTTTTTGGTTCAGAGAACGTGGCAGTTGAACTTGAACTGATCCAGCGCTCAGGACCCTGCATGGCCTTGAGCTGTCAGAGGGAGAGACTGGAATGCTGCGTAGCCCCTGTGATCATGGCAACAGCCCTGGGGTTGCTAGCCCCAACCTACACCCCATAATGACACCTAACACCACACCCTATAGCTCCAGCAGTATGTACAGTATTTCAACTCTTTGGTTGGCAGTCCACAGTTGGCTCATAACAGCAGATTGATGATGTCATCACTCATGTTGCTCACTTTGGAATGTATCTCTGGCCTGACAGTAAAGCAGATAGACAGATAAACAGGCAGGCAGGCAGGCAGGCAGGCAAACAGTCAGGCAGACAGGCAGGCAGGCAGGCAGGCAGGCAGGCAGGCAGGCAGGCAGGCAGGCAGGCAGGCAGGCAGGCAGGCAGGCAGGCAGGCAGGCAGGCAGGCAGGCAGGCAGACAGGCAGGCAGGCAGGCAGGCAAACAGGCAGGCAGGCAGGCAGTGAAGAGGTAGCACCAAGCTGTTAGTTCCAGGAAGCACTCCACTTCAGGAGACCCCTGATACGAGGCCTAAGAGAGGAGGCCTGTGAAACGAGGCCTCTGATTGGCCTCTAGACATACAACAGTCCGTCTCAATTCAGGGGGGGAAAATAGTAAAAAAAAAAAAAAAAAAAAAAAAAAACATATCACATTTCTCATATAATTGTAACAAGCGTTCAAGAGTCCAGTAACCGTGGAGATGCCTTGGAGAGTAAAGACACTCTGCACTGTTTCATAACCACTGCACTGCTGGCCTTAGAGTCTGTCTGTCTGCCTGTCTGCCTGCCTGTCTGCCTGTCTGCCTGTCTGCCTGTCTGTCTGTCTGCCTGTCTGCCTGTCTGTCTGTCTGTCTGTCTGTCTGTCTGTCTGTCTGTCTGTCTGTCTGCCTGCCTGCCTGTCTGCCTGTCTGCCTGTCTGCCTGCCTGTCTGCCTGTCTGTCTGTCTGTCTGTCTGTCTGCCTGTCTGCCTGTCTGTCTACTTGTCTGTCTGACAACTGGACACAACCGTTTTGTCCTTTGTGTCCCCTTGGTTGAGGTGTCTCCTGGAAACTCTTGCCCTTACTGAAGCTAGTGTATGTGTGACATTTGGGGCAAATGGACCAGCAAAGCTGCATGGTATTGTTGCTTTGATTTCTTTGACCGTTGCTTTATTATAGTTTTTACAACAGTATGACACTTTGAGTACAGTCAGTTGTAGTGTATTTGGTATTTAATTTTAAGTGTACAATTCCCCTCAGTCTGAGAGAAAGCAGTGTGTGTGTGTGTGAGGAGCGAGTGTGAGTTGTGATTTGTTTCAGCACACACACACACACACACACCATAAGGAAAACAATAGGAAATGGACAAATTGGAGGATTAAAGAATGAAAGTGAATGCCTGACAGCTTGTATGTTTCATCACCTTGAGAGTCTACCAGTCTTTAGGTTAAGCATACAGTCATTCACATCACTGAAACTCTCAAATTAAACAGGACCTCTGGACTCTGGCCCGCTGTGTGATAAGATTGCATGTGAGTTGCAGAATGTGCTTGTTTAACAGCACCTGGAAGGTTTCAAAATGTGCTTGTTTAACTGTTTAACAGCACCTGGGAGGTTTCGTAGTGCTGGAACTTGGAGCATGGCACACTGACTGACTGACTAACACACACATGAGATGGGCCATCTCTATAGTCACTGCCAGATTAGACCCTGCAGATTATACCCTGCAGATTAGACCCTGCAGATTAGACCCAAGAATATACCACTAACTGGTTTACCTTCATTGAAAGACCTCTTTCTCAGGTCACAGTAAATGGTGATTATGATTGCATAAAGAAAAGCTATCTTTTATTGTGTTCAAGAGAACAATGTAACTTGTTTTCCAAAAGTTTAGGCTTGTTTTGACTTTCAAGGAGTCCCTTTTGACATTGATGGATCATTTAATACATTGGCCTCTCAATTTCCTTGAGTTTCTCTGATTTCTTATCTGGCGGGTACATAATGTCAGTATTCAACTCACTCATTACACGCTTCAAGGCTAAATACATAACTATCCGGTAATTGTTAACGAGTAGTTGTAATGCTTCATCAAGAGTCAGTAATTGAGCATCACTTAATCAAAATTTAGTGCGTTCAAAAATAGTTATCTTATTTTCTGATAAAGTACAAAAAAAAACCACACACAATCTGTTTTTGACTTGTAACGTTTTTGCTTTGTATCACACTTCCAAAGTGCGTCAAGCGACTGCGTTCAAAGTCAGGAAACACCGTAACCTGAACTACCTCCACTCAATGACCCCAAATGTTCTCTGGAGACTCAAAACCCCCAAAAACAGTCCTTGTTCAAGACCACAGGGCAAATCAATCACTCCTTCCTGCACAGAACCCAGTCTCAAATACACCACCTGTCCTGAGAGCAGTTCACATGAGTAATGGCCTCCTCCCGTGTTGATTAGTCATCCGTTGCAGGAGTGTGAGAGGGACTCTGATTGTGTTGTAGTCAAGCCTCTCGCTTGTATAAATTGGGACCGGCCCATTCTTGTCGTGTAAGCTTCTTCCAACCGACCGGATCTAAAAATAATTATATGAGCAACAGCTGAAACTGCAGTCAAATAGTTGACAAGCAGCCACTAGTTGAGGGTCGTGTGTGTTGCTGTCCTCGTGGGCCGGTGGAGTAACTCACTACTCGGTTACATAAGGACAAGATGGCCGCCAGCATGATTTCACTTATTGATTTGCTCTCACACCTGTTTGAGCCGGTCACAAATTGTTCTCTGGAATAAACCACAAGGCAGTGAGATGACATCATATTTCCCTATCTCTCTCTCTCTCTATCTCACTTGCTCTTTCTACCTGTCGCTCCCTCTTCACCTTCACTCTCAGGTTCTCTCTCTATTTCATCTTATCTCCTCTCTGTTATGTAGTCAGATTTGGTTCCACCTTAAAGCGGGAGAGAAATGAGATTACGAGGCTGAGCCAGGCTCCTCCTCCCAGCTCAGTGGGAAAGTGTGTCAGTAGACCAGCTCCTTCTCCAAGCCGGACTTCTCCCTGGCTGAGTAGCAGGCCAGGCAGCCAGTCAGAGCCTGAGCTCTGCACCCGGTGAGCCAATGGGAGCGCGGAAGAGAAAGGGAGGGGGAGGGAGAGGCTCGTCACGGCGTTGCCACGGCGACATCGCCTGAATGAGTGTGTTCGTGGAATGTGGCCAGACGGCAGTTATATAACAGGGAGGAGAGGGGGGGAGGGAGGAGGGGAGGGAGGTTATTTTCCACTGGGCTTTATTTATTTATTTCCCATGGTTGGTTGTTGTAGGTCGGTAGGAACTTTATCCAGAGGAAACACTGAAATATCTCACCCATATTATGGACAAGAACTGTCTCTCCACCAACCAGCAGCAGCCAGGGGATGCCTGGGCCATTTCTCTCCGTGAACGTTGAAATTGTACCGTTTATTCCCGTAGTTACTGAACTTAAACTTGATTTGATTTCTGCGCGTGACGCTTGTCCAGATCCCTGACTTCAGCTTGGAGTTGTGTGAGCAGGTTTCCAACGTTCTGGATCTGGACCAGTTAACACCACGGCGGCACATTAAAGCTTACCTAACTAACCTAATTGCGTCAGGGCGCAAAGCAGTTTAAAAAAAATCTTGAACACGCCCTGCCAGCCTTTGCAAACAGACGTGAGCGACGCCCCCCCCCCCCCCAGCAGAGCTCCTGCTAGTTTGTCTGCGTCTCTTTTAGGTTGTCGTCTCTTCAGTGCTCAGCCTAGTAAGCAGAGGAGGTTTCGTTAACTTGCAGTTCACCCTAGAGGATGAGGGGGGGGCGAAGAGCCGGTGTAACTTTATAACCGCGGGCCTCCGCTAATGCAATTGACCTGCTATTCTGGTCCAGTGAGAGGCTCTGGCAGCCTCACTTAGATAAACAGCAGCTGAAAAGAACAGTCTGTGCCTAAGATAGAGAGAAAGATAGAGAGTTAAAGTCTGCTCTCTTAAAAGGTGTGCTGTTTTCTTTGTTGCTTTGTGCGTTTTGTCACAAGAATGTGCATTCCTCAAAGTACATTTCCTCCCACGATTTGACATTTAGATGCTCCATTTGGCTCTGCATTGTGAAATCCTCAGTGAATAATATACATACAGGGTCAACACCTGGTAAAATTAATTTCAAGACTATCCAGGTTAGACTGTGGTATAGGCTGGCTAGCTTGCTACCTTTTATTACTCAACTTGATTAAGTTGCTCTAAAGTTAGCCTGCTCTGACACTGTTTGTCTGGCCTTTATGGTTTTCAGCAGCATATCAGATACGTTTTATGGCTCGCAGTTTTGATTAGTCCTTTCTCTAGGACACGTCCACGTCCAATCCTGCTGAGAAACAGCAGTACTTCCTCCTCGACCACTTCCCTATCGACCATTGCTCCCTGACCAGGAGTTCATAGTCTCCACCCAAAGCTTAGACAAATAACATTTTATTGTGTCATTATTGTCTGAGTAGAATGACCCAGAATTGCACAAAAGATCACCGACAACATTCATGCAGCATTTCAAAATCCATGTAACTCAAACTTGGTATATCAGTCTGTTCTAAATTACTTTCCTCTCTCTCTCCCCCTCTCTCTCTCTCCCCCTCCCTCTCCCTCTCCCCCTCCCTCTCTCTCTCCCTCTCTCTCTCCCTCTCTCTCCCCTCTCTCTCCCCTCTCTCCCTCCCCTCTCTCCCTCTCCCTCTCTCTCTCTCCCTATTCCTCTCCCCCTCCAGCTCAGATTGAAGTGATACCCTGTAAGATCTGTGGGGACAAGTCCTCAGGAATCCACTATGGTGTCATCACCTGTGAAGGCTGCAAGGTGAGCTCCATTAGAGTTAAATCAACTTTTACCTGAAGTGTTTCACCTGTGTGGTGTTGATTGTTTTTGAGTGGGTAATTGTGGCCTGCATTCTGAATGAACAAAACACACTACATATTCTGTCACTTAATGTTGCACTGAAAGTCTACTACACCTGGATTGACTGTGTGTGTGTGTGTGTGTGTGTCGGCAGGGCTTCTTCCGACGCAGCCAACAGAACAACGCCACTTACTCCTGCTCCCGCCAGAGGAACTGTCTGATCGACCGGACCAACCGCAACCGATGCCAACACTGCCGGCTGCAGAAGTGTCTGGCTCTAGGCATGAGCCGCGATGGTGAGGCCCTGCACCGCTCTGTGTGTGTGTGTGTGTGCTGAGGTGCCGTATTCAGACAGTTGCTGATCCGTTTGGTTGTTCTCCGCCGACACTCATTGCTTTCTTGTCTCTTCCCCCGATCCCAGCCGTCAAATTTGGCCGCATGTCCAAGAAGCAGCGCGACAGCCTGTACGCAGAGGTGCAGAAGCACCAGCAGTCCCAGGAGCGAGCCAGCGCCGCTGCCCGCGAGGAGGCGTCCGAGCTGGGCTCCCACAGCCGAGCCTACAGCCGGGGCTCCAGCACCGCCTTCAGCGACCTGGACGACATCACCACCCTGCCGGAAGGCCTGCTGTTCGACCTGCCCCTGACACCAGAGGGCGCCGGAGGGGAATACTGCAACCTGGAGATGCTGGGAGGCAGCGGGGGAAGCAGTTCCTCGTCTCAGAGCTCTCCCGAGCAGAGCGGCTTGGACTTCGGAGATCACCACGTCAAACACGAGTACCAGCTGCTGCACGAGTCGGGCATCTTCGCCCACGGCCTGCTTAACCCCCTGCCGGAGGGCTGCTCTCTGATGGAGATAGGTCAGTAAGAACCACCCCCACAAGGACGGCCACGCCATCTCTCCGTTACAGCGGCAAAACTGCTGGTGGCAGGTCTTTGTCTGGAGGTGTTAGTCGGGTTTGTCTGAAGCTGATGTTTGTTGTGACTCCATGTGTTTTCAGAGCGCATCACCCAGAGTGTGTTGAAGTCCCATGTGGAGACCAGTCAGTACAGCTCAGAGGAACTGAAGAGGTTGGCCTGGACGCTGTACTCCCAGGAGGAGACGCGCTCCTTCCAGACCAAGGTACGCACACTCAGGCAGACACACACACACACAGAAACACTGACAGACAGACAGACAACCACACACACACAGACAGACACAGGCAGTCAGACACAGACAGACAGACAGACAGACAGACAGACAAACAGACAGACACACCAGCAGTCAGACAGACAAACAGACAGACACACAGACAGACAGACACACAGACAGTCAGACAGACAGACAGACAGACACACACACACACACACACACACCCACAGGCAGACAGATCTCCAGGATACAGAGTAACATTCCTAATGTCTAGTACTCATCTAAGTAGCCGTCTCTCCCCCTTTGCCAGTCTGTGGACGTGATGTGGCAGCAGTGTGCCCATCACCTCACCAACGCCATCCAGTACGTGGTGGAGTTCGCCAAGCGCATCACCGGCTTCATGGACCTCTGTCAGAACGACCAGATCATCCTGCTCAAAGCAGGTCAGTACCTACGCCTACCCTGCCTGGAAGTCCACTCCTACACAGAGCTTGTGGCTGAAAGCAAACACACAGTAACTCAGTACACACACAGCTCATGCTACAGACTAAAGACACACCAGGCAGGGCTGCCTCTCTGGACAGGCCTCATGATGCTATCCACCAGCCTGACTTCAGAGGCTCTGTGTCTAACCGCTGTTCCTCTTGTTTTTCTTCTCGCCCACTTTTTCTCTTTTCCCCCTCATCATAATCTACGATGTATCAAACCTGTATTTTTTGTATTGGAATAAACTGTTGTCTCCTCAATTTTTTTGGGTCATTTACAAACACTATCTTCCACATCGCTGTCACTTTTGAAAATGGGGATTGCCTCTGGTCCAATTTATAATTGACGTGACTTTGTGCTGTTGTTGTATGCATGTTGGAGCACTCTCTTTCTTTCTCTCTCTGTCTGTCTGTCTCTCTCTCTCTCTCTCTTTCTCTCTCGCTCTCTCTGGTTTTCCCTCCAGGCTGCTTGGATGTCCTCCTCATCCGCATGTGCCGTTCCTACAACCCCATCAACCACACTCTGCTCTTTGATGGCAAGTTTGCAAGTGCTCAGCTCTTCAAGGCTCTCGGTAAGTTACTCCCCACCACACACACACACACACACACACACACACACACAGTAAGTCACCCCCCACACACACACAACCACACACACACACACAGTAAGTCACCCCCCCCACACACACACAACCACACACACACACACAGTAAGTCACCCCCCACACACACACACACACATACAGTAAGTCACCCCCCACACACACACAACCACACACACACACACACACAGTAAGTCACCCCCCACACACACACAACCACACACACACACACAGTAAGTCACCCCCCCCACACACACACAACCACACACACACACACAGTAAGTCACCCCCCACACACACACACACACACACACACAGTAAGTCACCCCCCACACACACACAACCACACACACACACAGTAAGTCACCCCCCACACACACACAACCACACACACACACAGTAAGTCACCCCCCCACACACACACAAGCACACACAACCCCAAAACTACCAACCAACAACCTTGGTCAAACGTCCACTTCGGACGTCTGGTTGTTTGACGTGGCCTTCTTGCTTCTTGTTGTGCTTCAGGCTGTGACGACCTGGTGGGCGCCGTGTACGACCTGGCCAGGAGCCTGAGCCGCCTGCAGCTCTCTGAGGAGGAGATGGCTCTGTTCAGCGCTGCCGTGCTGCTGTCACCAGGTGAGACCCAGACCCTCCAGCAGGGGGCAGCACAGCAACCTCACAGATCACCTTCTGGCTTTGTTGTAAGCCTCTTACTGTGGCTCCGTAGAATGGCCTGGTTATGTACATGTCTTATGACAGTGGTAATAATAATAATGTCAATACAATTTATTTGTAACGCAACCATCTTCCACTCAAATTAATATCAGTCATAAAATATAATATACGATAACAATAGGGGCAGACACAATTAAATTAACAATCAAAATCCATATTTAAAAGGTTTCATTTCATTTTTATTTGTGTGTGGTATGTTTAACAGTGATGTTTAATAGTGATGTGCCTTCCCTCCCTCCCTCCCCCCACCCCCTCCATCCCTCCCCCACCCCCTCCATCCCTCCCCCCCCCCCCACCCCCTCCATCCCTCCCCCCCCCCTCCATCCCTCCCCCCTCCAGACCGGGCCTGGCTGAGCGACACCCAGCAGGTCCAGAAGCTGCAGGAGAACATGTACCTGGCTCTGCAGCACAGCCTTCAGAGAGGAGGCTGCTCCGAGGAGAAGCTCACCAAGGTACCCACGCTGTCCGACACCACGCACTCTGCATTATCCTGAGCTGCTTACACGCTCATCCAAAAGGACTGTTTTATTGCACTGTTCATTCAGACTGTTTTAGATGTATCATGTCATAGTTTGACAGTAGATGGCCGGATTCGGATATGGTAAAACGCTGACATTGATATGTTTCCCTCTTTTTCCTCCTCTCCAAAGATGGTGTCCAAGATGCCTATGATGAAGTCCATCTGCAACCTGCACATCGACAAGCTGGAGTTCTTCCGTCTCCTCCACCCAGAGACGGCCTACAGCTTCCCCCCTCTCTACCGTGAGGTCTTCGGCAGCGAGATCGCTTGCCCAGACTCTACCGAGGGCTAGTGGTCCCCCATCGCACCAAACCATGATTCGATTCACGCAGACAGAGAGGTTTACGGATGAGGGACAGGGAGAGCGAGAGAGGCACAGTGAGAGAGATAGAGAGATAGCAGGAAGTGGCAAGAGGCAGACTCAACTCAGTGACAACCCTGCACGCTACACTTTAGCAGACACTACCACTCACCTCCGCTCTTTCACCTTTTGGCCCCTCGGCCTCCCATCCTGCCCTGCTGAGCAGCTTGAACTGCCTGGAGACACAGTCCCCTAGTTACTGCTTCATTTCATGAGGTGCTGGGCTCCAAGTGCACGCTACCGATTATCCATTTGGGAAGGAGTTGAGGAAAAACCTTGTAAGAAATGTTCTCTTGGTAATTTATCTAGTTAAAAAAAAAGACTTTGTAAGGACCTAATCTTGAAGTGAGTTTGACTTCTCGAGTTTTCACAGGTCCTAAGGTAAGCTAATCGTGAATGTAGTTCTCAGTCCTGTCGCCCCCTTATCCCCTGCAAGGCCTGAAACAGAATGTACACCCTGTCCTAGCCTCCCTCTGGAGGAGTGCTATGGACGAGGCATGTTTAAACGCTTTGTAAGCGAGGGGTGGTGAAAACCAACGGCAATTTTTTTTTTTTTTTTTCGTTTTGTACTTGTGGTGGTTTGGTATCCAGGAAGTTAACAGTTGAAAGGGACCAAGAACAAAAAGAGAGAGCAGGGCGAGAGGGATGACGTGGCAAACTAAGACCTGAGGCGTCTTACCACATCACAGGCACAACCTATTGCATCACAGGCACAATCTATTGCACAGCACTTAGATGAGGAACCTATACTGGCCTACTTGTGCATTCAGACACTGATATATTTTTTTATTTTATTTTTGAACATGATTTTCTTTTTTGGAGATGCAATCAAAGACCTCAACCCTTTGACCTTTTCCCCTTGCAAATGCCACTTCGAGAAAAGAGAGAGCGAAAAGAGGAAAGAATCACAGAAGTATTTTGAAAAGTATTTTTTTCAAATGTCACTATATGTATACATAGACTTATATTTACTCTTGTAACAATTAGTTGTTTGGGGAAGAGAGAGAGAGAAAGAGAGAAGTAGAGAGGGAGAGAAAGAAAATAGTCTCAGGCTTCTCAAAGACTTCCTGACCACACGGTCGGGTGAAAAGAAGACAATCGCTGCACAGTCTGAACCCTGTGAACAATCGGCACCTAAGACTAAGACCATGCTGGGGAAGCCCCGCCTCCGAGCCACAAGCCCCTCCTCCGAGCCACAAGCCCCGCCTCCGAGCCACAAAGACTCTGAGGCAGTAGGCTGTGACAGGCAAGACAATAACAGCCTCACCCAATGAGAACCCATCACTGCCATCTCCGGAGCCCCACCCCTGGCCCCCACCCCCGCCGACGTCACCAAGGCAACGACAATCACTGCTGTGATGGAGCCTGGCAGAGGCACAGGGGGAAGGAGCCTAGCAACCGAGGCTTGACAACCAACACACTGAGCAGAGACTCTCACTTGTGTGGAGGAAGAGGATTCTGGGATGTCTAGCTGCTTGGGCCAGCAGTGGGCAGGGATGCTGGTCAACACTCAAACATACTTCTTACCTGTGGTGCTCAATCCTTCTGCTTTCATAGAAAACTGCAAACGGATAGACTGATGTTGGTGTTTTTGTCTGCCGTCCTCCCCACCCTTCATAGCCATACTACCTCACCTCCCCCCAGACTTACCGCACGTCTAAGAGGGTAGACAGGCCCTTACCAGCGAGCCCTGACAGCTATGTGGACGTAGGGACACAGCACCACCACATCCGCTGCGTTGCTCCGTGCAGTTTGAAGGACATAGCTGAAAAATCTATTTTATGCAAATATATTTTTCCATTCTGTTTGATAAAACCTCATATGGAGATTTCTGTTTTTACTGAAATTCTGTTAAGACACTACATATTGTACAGACAAGCGGGCAGGCAGATAAAGATAGACAAATAGACAAACATACTGACAGAGAAACATGAGAAATTGATTTGGATTTTTACAAATGAAGCCCTTCAACACTCATAACACAAAGCTTGACCCTTCTACAGACCAGCTGCCGTGGATGAAACTAGAATCAGTAGAGCTGAAGTTTATTACAACCTTCTTTACCGCAAAGAGACAATCACTCACAGGCCTTGGCTATCCAGTTGTATTTGAAGTGATCCCATGTTTCACTTTTTGCACTGCTGGGCCAGTGTAGGACTCCCTATTGTATATATGCTTCTGTGGTTTCTGTCTGTTTCTCGGGGTATACAGGATTTTAATGGATGCACAAGGTAGAGTCAGAGTGGGACTGTGCAATAATGTCGTTCCCGTGTGTAGCTTGAAGGCGACAGCTGCACCCTAAACCCATCCAAGCCAGGTGACCCTGCATAGTCCCCCCACACACACTCTGACAGAGACAAACACACAGATTCTCCCCCTCAGCGATACACAAAGCCACAACACGACACGAGTCTGGTATTAACTCGCACGAGTTTTGACGACGGTTTGCGAGGCAGTGCAAGATTGTACACATGGTGTAAATGCTTTGTGAAAGTGTTTAGAGCTTAGTATGTATTTGTAAAAGAAATTCTACCATTTCTTTTTTTAAACGTAGGTGAAACTGTGCAGCCTCTAAAGTGTGTTGTGTGGGGGTGGTTAGACACGGGGGCAGTCCTGTAGGGGCTAAGCACTTTTACTTTTCCAGTCAGTTTCACTCAGGGAGATGACCGGTCTCTCTGACCGAGTGTCTTTAGATAGCCCAGCAGGGACACATGCACCCAACAGAAAACCTTAACCCATAACTGTGTACAGTCTGTTCTTGTGAATGTTGAGCACAGAAGTATCCAATAATCTACCCCCATATCAATGTTTGATATCAATGTTATTATTGGGCGTTTGAACATTACGGAGTTCGTAGAAGAAATAGCATCTTTGAATCTTTGGATCGTGTGCTGGTTTTGTTGTGATCTTTTGTTTGTTAATTTCTATCCTTTTTCTGTCAGGTTGTTTTTCTCATCAGTTTAGTGTTCTTCTTTTCGTCTCGAAGAGTTGTAATTCTATTTTTTTTAAGAATGTTTATATAAATGCCTCCCTAAACAGTTTCTCTTTTGTCATGATCCTTTTGTCTATTATGTTCCCATTCTATTTTAAGATTATTATTGAAATCAATATAGATTTTAATAAGATATAATTTATTATATGTTATGAATATAAAGACGTTATTAACACAGTGAACAATTGTACATTGGGAATACAATGTGTGGATTAATGAATGTAATAAAGATCGTTTTACAATACAAAGATTCTGCTTGTCTGTTTGTCGTGCACTGACAACTCGAACTCCGTGTTGGTTGGGCTTCAATATTACTGTTCCAGGACAACTATAAAATAAGACATGGAATAACATCAACTACCAGGGTTGAATTATATGATGAGCAGACATGTTAAACTTTTCCTTAAACAATGATATGATTCCCAACGTTATCCCAGACGTGAACGCAAAGCCGGCCCAAGGCATAAGCGAACTACGTGGCTGCTTAGGGCCTCCGTGGCCACCAGAGGGCGCCCAAATACATTCTGCTTAATGAGTCCCCCTACCCTGCCCTTGGTCCCCCAGTGGCTATAAATTTCGATCAGTGTAAACCAAGCCCTGGGTATTCTTCTCCGCCTTTGAGAAAATGAGAGCTCAAACGCTCCGATTTGAAAATGTTCCTATTATGACGTCATAACAGGGAAGGTTACCTCCACTTTCTCTGCTTTGCCCGCACAGAAAATTTGGCCCACCAATGAGAAAATGAGCTACGATCGTGTGAGCGCGACATTGGTTTTTCCTGGAGACATCATGGCTTGCGAATGACCGAAGCATGGCAGTTTGCCCCGCCTCTTTCTTCCTCACAGCATTTGAAGCTACAGACACAGAAACGGCACGTCCTGAGGAAAGCTCATTGTGGGACTGCTCGTAGTGACTGTAATTTTGCACCAAGGCTGAATTTGGGAAAACAGACTTCAGATACAGAATTAGGAGACCACTAAGGCCAATATAAAAGCATCCAAAAACAGAATGTCATGGGACCTTTAAGGCCCCATAAAGGCTTGGGCCGGCCCTGCGTGAACGCATACATATTTCGATGTCCCACCAATGTTGGACCAGAGAATGGCTGTTTATCAATCCGAAGAACGCACTTGCGTTCTGGAGAAGAACGTTCTTGCCAAGCGTCTTGCGAGAACGGTCTTGCAAGACCGCGAGGACGGACCATTCATTTTGCACTCGCCCGCCATCACTCCCAGTGGAACTCTGGTGGAACTGCAACCAAATTCGGTACAATGGGGCTTAATAGGGAGTGAACAGGCTCTCTATAGACGGGCTCTGACACAACCGCTTGGACACGGTGTCTAAGGTCTTTGTGCAAAGTGTAACCAGGCGGGGCTTTAACCCTCACGCTGTCCTGGTTGTCATGGCAGACCATGTCTTTAACCCTCACGCTGTCCTGGTTGTCATGGCAGACCATGTCTTTAACCCTCATGCTGTCCTGGTTGTCGTGGCAGACCATGTCTTTAACCCTCACGCTGTCCTGGTTGTCATGGCAGACCATGTCTTTAACCCTCACGCTGTCCTGGTTGTCGTGGCAGCCCATGTCTTTAACCCTCACGTTGTCCTGGTTGTCATGGCAG
This sequence comes from Hypomesus nipponensis, assembly GCF_054491055.1. Taxonomy (NCBI): domain Eukaryota; kingdom Metazoa; phylum Chordata; class Actinopteri; order Osmeriformes; family Osmeridae; genus Hypomesus; species Hypomesus nipponensis. Next base: position 2,230,344 of record NC_140376.1, on the reverse strand, counting down.
ACCATGTCTTTAACCCTCACGCTGTCCTGGTTGTCATGGCAGACCATGTCTTTAACCCTCACGCTGTCCTGGTTGTCATGGCAGACCATGTCTTTAACCCTCACGCTGTCCTGGTTGTCATGGCAGACCATGTCTTTAACCCTCACGCTGTCCTGGTTGTCATGGCAGCCCATGTCATCCAGGTGGCGCTGTCTGAATTCAGCAGACCCCTGGTCCATAGCTCCTCTGCTTACTCAGCATCGCCCGTAAGTACAATACAGAACTGTACATTACTCGTGAAGTGACGTGTTCAAATCTCCATTTTGTCGCTTCGGATAAAATGATAAACGCATGAATAAATGAGAACAAAATTGTTTGAGAATTGGTTGGAGTGGTTATAACCTCCATGCTCATCCCTCCAGTTCAGTAGGGGAGAGGAGAACAGAGAAGCTATAAACAGAGGAGATGAAGGCAGAGCAGAGTACAATAGAATATAGTGGAATCTTGAAGTACTCATCAATGATGCAAACATTTGTTTAGAAACCGTATTTTTTATTAGCCTTTCAACCTTTCAAAACTTTCTATTTTCAAAACGAGTTTTCCTCATACATAGGGAAATTAGAGAGGACTTTTCAAACCTTGTTTTTTTGTTTTTTTTCTTCAAACTTGTTTTTCACACACAGTAAAAGGAGAGGAGAACAGAGAAGCCTTAAACAGAGTAAATGAAGGCAGAGCAGAGTACAATAGAATATAGTGGAATCTTGAAGTACTCAATGATGCAAACTTTTGTTGAGAAAATTTTTAAATACATTTTTCTTTCAACCTTTCAAAACCTTTTTTTTGTGTTTACAAAATAAATTCTAATTGAAGTACAAAAAAAACAAGATAAAAACACAATATTACACCTATTACAGATGCTAAGATCATCAAGTAAACATTATTAATGAAGCAACAATGCTGAAACAAATATGTGCTATAGAAAGGTTACCGTTAACAGTTATTCCAGCTAATTTAACAACAAGAAAAGATAAAACAGCGATTAACACTCGATGATGTTGCCGAAGTAATCCTGGTGGAATTGGTCCAAAGACCCAGATCCAGGATCAGACCAGCTTCTCCCAGTGCTGTCAGTCACCATTGGCAGGGACTCCATGACTGACCTCAGATCAGCGTCTAGACAGCACTCTCCTGCTCCATCCTCTGGGCTGCTCTCTCCTCTCCTGGCCCAGCTTCAGCACTCGAATGCAGGGAGACCAGCTCCATGCTCCCCCTCTCTGCAGGCTTCCTGGGGGTCTGGAGAGACACAAGACAAGAGACTCAGGAAAAGGGGAAAACATGGAGAAATGTGACATGAACAAACGACAGTACCTTAAAGTACAGATAGAGGGCAGTGTTGGACGTCAGCAGAGTCAGCAGCACCACCACTCTGATGATGAAAGCTGGCAGACGATTGGCTGTAACAAAAACACAGCAGAAGAAGAGAATGATCATCATCAGATCAGGATGTCAACTACCAAGGTAAAGACACATCCTGTAACTTCCATCTCCAGTCTAATGTGCTGCTACTTGTTTTTAGAGTGTGGAGCTGAGCAGTGACCAAGGTGACTGCTACTGACACATTCTGGAGGTGACTACCTGCAGATCACCACAGGACTCAAATGACTGGCAGTTAGGTTTACTCAAGACCAGCCCCGACTAAGGATCCAGAAATGTTTAAAGGCAGCCCTTTTGATGGACTTAAAAGTTGCAGGTTGTGGTTTTAAACACCATTCTCACTAACCTGCAACAGTGAGAGAGAGGAACTCACTCTCAGAGGTGAAGTTATGAGAGAAAACGTAGACTTCATAAACACAGCTGTAATTTCCTTGGTGGGCGTGGTCTGCAGCAGGAAACAGGAAGTTGGCAGAGTGATTGACAGCTGTGAGGGTGTGTGTCAGGGTTGTGTTGGAGCCAGTGAAGGTGAGGTGGAAGGAGCCTCCTGGGTACTGTGGCTGGATGGAGCAGGTGATGGTGAAGCTGTGGTCCCTGAACACCTGCAGCCCCTGCTGCTGGTCCTGGGAGACCCCTAGCATGGAGGAAGACAGGGAGATATTGGGCTGGAACAGGATATCTGCAAACAAAGGAGTAAAGAGAGAACATTCAAACAGCAGGACAAACACTTGTCTCCTTCAACTGTCATAATCCCATCAGCATGAAACTGTAAACAATAACGTCATGATATCAGAGACGTGAGGGCCCTTTGGCACACATTTTGAGCCCTTTATGCACATTTAACACAGGTAACATGTTTCAGTTTTGACAAGGTCACGTGATAATGCTGCAAAGTGCTGTACCATTCCTATTCAGAGCATTTTGAGCCCTTGCAGCCTTTTGCACTCAATCACCTACCATGTGATTTCAAGTAAGTCTGTGAGGGTTTAGGGTTGAGGGAGGAGATTGAGATTGGAAGTCAGTAATGTGTGACTGTAAACATCATCAGCTGAATAAAACAACATTGTGTGTATTACCTGAGCAGGTCACCTCCAGGGTACGGGCAGTGGTGTACCCTCTTTCCACTGCTCCACACTCCCTCAGTGCAGACTCAGACCCAACACAGTTAGATCTAAACTTCCAAACAGGATGTTCATCATCAGTGTATGTTGTTGAAACATCAGAGCCACAGTCCAGCTGTCTGCACAGTACTGCTGCAGCTCTCAGGTCCCAGGTAGACTTCCAGCCCACTCTCCTCCACTCTCCCTGGTGTTTCATCAACACTCCACCAGCACAGCGACCATCTCCTCCCTCCAGCTTCACATCATCTAGCTCTGGAGAAAAACAGGAGACAGTCAGGTCTTCTGACTCTCTGTATCCTGACAAAATACTGCATTCATCTTGGAAAGACAAACTGCTTCTTCCAGTACCTGAGCAGGTGAGTCCAACAGCATTGCCAGGTGAGCAGGTGTTTCTAGCTGAGTCTGAGGTGTTACAGGCCAGGAGACGGGACTCCGTGCCTCCACACTGGAACTCTTTATCCCAGAGTGGACCTTTCCCTTCTCCATAGAGCGCCCTCTGGAGGACTGAAGGAGCCCCACAGCCAAGCTGCCGACAGACCACCTCTGCATCCAGCCTGTCAAAGTCAGCTTCACACACTGAGACCCACGACTGATCAGACCTCACCTCCACTCTGCCAGAACACAGACCAACTCCCTCCACAAGCCTCACAGACTCTGGAGGAAGAAATGCCATAAAGATGCACATGGATGCAATCAGGGTTTTTGGCACGTGTCATGAAATTACAGGAGCTTATGACGGCAATATTTTTTCTTCTAAGGTTACAAAAACAGATAGCAGCCTTGAATCCAGTAAGTCTAGATAACCTTCATTAACATTTAAAACAATGTCTATATGTATCTGGTGTAATGTGCTGACAGCTACTGTAACAGGTTGAGACTCAGTAATGTGTGACTGCCAACATCATCAGCTGAATATAACAACATGATGTGTGTATTACCTGAGCAGGTCACCTCCGTGGTACGGGCAGCGGGATACCATGTGTACACTGTTCCACACTCCCTCAGTGCAGACTCAGACCCAACACAGTGAGATCTAAACCACCATACAGTATGTTCATCATGAGTGTATCTTGTTGAAACAGCAGAACCACAGTCCAGCTGTCTGCACAATACAGCTGCAACTCTCAGGTCCCAGGTAGACATCCAGCCCACTCTCCTCCACTCTCCCTGGTGTTTCATCAACACTCCACCAGCACAGCGACCATCTCCTCCCTCCAACTTCAAATCATCTGGCTCTGGAGAAAAACAGGAGACAGTCAGGTCATCTGACTCTCTGTATCCTGACAAAATACTGCATTCAGATTGGAAAAACAAACTGCTTCTTCTAGTTCATTTTTCTTATTCAACCTTTATTTACCCAGGAAGATCCCATTGAGATTAAAAAATCTCCTTTTAAAGGGAGATTTGGCCAAGACAGGCAGCAACATAAAAACAGAAAAGTTCCAAAAAGAAGAACACAGAAATTAGATGAGTAAAAAAATAAATAACAGGGTGCCCAATCTATAAAAGCCCCTTTTCCCATTTCTGTTCTGGTATTTGGGCCAGCGAGTATAAAGAAGTCCTGAGAACTCAAGTGTTGCCCAGTACTTTTCTGTATAATAAAAACACACAGGTAGTTTGGGAGCAGACCAAGTATTGCCTTATAAATGAAGGTGTACCAATGACAGAGCATACGGGTGGCCAAAGCAGGCCATCCTACCCAAGAGTATAACTCACAGTGGTGAGTCAGAGCTTTACAATTGGGAATTAATCGTAGAAAAGCATGGTAAGCTGTGTCCACCATACGAAGACAGTTAGCAGAGGCATGCATATATAAAAGATCATCATAGTCCAACACAGGTAAAAAAGCAGCAGCAACTAATCACTTTTTTACATTAAATGAAAAGCACAGCTCATTTTGAAAATAAAAACCCAGTTTTAACCTCAACTTTTTCACCAGGTACTGCACATGTGGCTTAAAAGTGAGGGAGTCATCAATCAAAATACCCAGATATTTATAAGAGTCAACAACCTTCATTTCACTTCCTTCAAGAGTGACCACCGAGGGGATATTCTGTGGCCCTCTCTGAGACTTTGAAAACAACATAAGTTTTGTCTTATCTGTATTCAGAACAAGTTTCAGTTGGAAAAGGGTATTTTGAACAACATTAAAAGCATTTTGCCAGATGTCAATTGCCCGAACAAGAGTTGACGCACAGCAATATATCAGTGTCATCAGCATAGAAATAAAACTTAGCGTCCAACACAATTTGACCCAGATTAATTATATAAATAGGAAATAAAAGTGGACCTAATACCGAGCCTTGTGGCACCCCTTTACAGACGGTTGCAGTATCAGAGCATAGGCCATCATATCTGATGCACTGCGATCTATCTTCAGGGTAGCTTGTGAACCAAGCAACCGCCTGCTTTGATAGCCCTGGCTTGAGGAGCCTAAGCCACAAAGCATCATGGTCGACTGTGTCAAATGCTTTAGACAGGTCAATAAACAGTGACGCACAATGTTGCCTTTTGTCAAGAGCAACAGAAATGTCATTTACCACTTTCAGAGCAGCTGTAGTAGTGCTTGTTGTGTTTTTTCCTAAAGCCTGACTGATAGGGGACACACTGCCATTTTATCAACCTATGTTGATTTTGTCGTGGCGGCCCGCCACGGCTAAATTTCTGCCGCCACGGTATCAGAAATAGGGCTGTACAAGATTTTAGGCCGTCTATCAGCAGTGATTGTTAGAGTGCTTGTCGGAGAATAGCAAGGACACGCGCCTCACAGCGCAGTTAAAGATGCACATGGATGTAATCAGGGTTTTTGACACGTGTCATGAAATTACAGGAGCTTATGAGGGCAATATTTTTTTATTTTAAGGTTACATAAACAGATAGCAGCCTTGAATTGACTAAGTCTAGAAAACTTTCATTAGCATTTAAAACAATGTAAATGTATCTGGTGTAATGTGCTGACAGCTACTGTGACAGGTTAAGACTCAGTAATGTGTGACTGCCAACATCATCAGCTGAATATAACAACATGATGTGTGTATTACCTGAGCAGGTCACCTCCAGGGTACGGGCAGTGGTGTACCCTCTTTCCACTGCTCCACACTCCCTCAGTGCAGACTCAGACCCAACACAGTGAGATATAAACCTCCATACAGTATGTTTATCATGAGTGTATCTTGTTGAAACAGCATAACCACAGTCCAGCTGTCTGCACACTACAGTTGCAGCTCTCAGGTCCCAGGTAGACATCCAGCCCACTCTCCTCCACTCTCCCTGGTGTTTCATCAACACTCCACCAGCACAGCGACCATCTCCTCCCTCCAGCCTCACATCAGAACCTGGAGAGACAGGAGACAGTCAGGTCCTCTGACTCGCTGTCTAGTCCTGTCCAGAAACAACCCCTGACCTTTAACCCCAACCCTAACATAGTTGTGTTTCCTTAGATTGACACACAGACACGAGACTAGGTCATGTACTTTAAAATAGTAGTGTCTTAAACAGCCTGTTAGTTGCCATGGTAGCATATTCTACCAACCTGGAGGTTCATCAGTGACTTCATCCTGGAGACCTGAGGAGACAATGTAGAACAGAACCTCACCATGACTTTCCAGTACTGTATGTCTACACCAGAACAAGACAGCTCTATTACCACAACGTCCATAGCTATGGTCTGGCCAGACGTGCAATCATTCATGAAGGAATAGATTCTTTCAGATCCTATTCAGATTTCCTCTATAATGCCCAGTATTTTTGGTCACACACACACAGCTCCTGGTTGTAGAGAACTTGTTAGCTGGTAGCTGTGTGCTGCCTGGAACAGCCCCAGTAGCTCATGCTGTCCTGTGTTCGGGCTGTATGAGTGTGTGTGGTAGTGTGTGTGTGTGGTAGTGTGTGTGTGGTAGTGTGCGGGTCGGCCTGAGAGTGTATGCACGAGTGTGTACCTGTGTGTGTGTGCCTGTGTGAGAGGGTTAGTGTGCGTGTGTGTGTATAAAATAGTGGTGGGCCGTTATCTACTATTACTAATACTCTTATCAGGCGATTAAAAAATATTGCCGTTAATCTATTCTCAAAGTTGGGTTGGGAGCTGGGTCTATACTACACAAGCTATGATGACTTTCACCTTGATATCTTAGCGCGGATGTATTCCTAGCCAAATTGCACTGTAGGGGGCGAGTACGAGTCTTCGAACCTGTGTGTGTGTATGAAATTACCACATCAAACGTGACGTTCTAACATGGATGCAGCTATGAAGCCGCCGGGTTTGCTTCAGGGAAAATTTATTTTTAAGAAGCTTCCCAATGGCAACCTCGACAAGACTAAGGTTGTTTGCACCTTGTGCCATGCGGAATTAGTTTACTGTAGGAGTTCTTCCAGTCTCAAATACCATCTAAACGCAAAGCATCCCTTAGCTAATGCGTAAGATGCCGGGCCAAGCACTGATGTAGCGCAGGGGAAGAGTCGTCAAACTACTGTTTGAGTGCAACCGAGGCCAGCCCGTCAGCACAGCTCTCAGTCAAGCTGACTAATCTCCTCGCTCACCTGGCATGAGAAAATCGTTCTCAAAGACTTACTTTTAGTCATTATTTGGGTAGCACACATTCTAAATGCCTTTGGCGGAATTCAAATGAGCCTACATTAAAAAATTAATCTATGCCCACCACTAGTATAAAAGTAAGTGCCTGTTGTAGTCTTTGTGAGTGTGTATGTTTGTGTGAGTGTGTTTTTTAAGTGCATTATAGTGTGTTTCAATGAGAGTGTGTGAGTATATTTGTGTTTTATTTATTTATTTACAACAGCTATGTTTCATTTGCTTAATTCCTTTCTAATCACAAACACAAATTCAGCCCAAAACACATTCTTGTTTCTAAAATACATTTACGTGGGTCTATACCAGTATAGGACAGTACTATACACTAATACAGGTCTATACCAGTATAGGACGGTGCCATATACTCTAATACAGGTCTATACCAGTATAAAACCATATACCAGTATAATGGAGCAATCCATGTCTGTACTGTATCCTAGACTGTACAGATACAACAGAGCCCTACCTGTGCTCCAGAACATGACCACCAGCATCAGGACAGGAACCATCTCTCTCTCAGACTGGGTCTCCACTGGGCTGTAGAAGACTTCTGACTGGGGAGGGCTGAGGGCAGAAAAGGCAGCTTCCATAATCTATATCTCTTCTATTTCCTGTGACGCCTTACCACAACTCTTCCACCTAATCGGCCATCATTGAGGTGGTTCTGATAAGCAAGCTGCAGGGCTAGCAACTTACAAACATTGGCCGTGAGACACACAAATTTCAATCAGGGGGGGGGGGGTCACCAAGGTCCCCTATCTCTGGAACAATCTACAAACCCATGTTCGAGACTCAGAGAGTATTACAGTAAGGTAAGTAAGAACATTTTAAACTTTTTTTTGTATTAGTTCAAGTTGTCAGAACATGGCTGTACCAAAAGACAGCACAAGGGTTAAAAGTGCAAATGGTTACGGACAACATTGCTTGTATTGGAAAGAACCAAGGTAACAATGTCAAACTCCTCAACGTGTCCCTATCACAATGATCATGCACAGTATTCTGCATCTTTAGCTACTAGATGATTGATGGAGCCATTGTGGGAGCAACCTTCGGGCGTTGTCGTGAAGTAAAGAGGCGCCATAAAAAGTGAAGTACAGCAAACATACAGTTTGCAGTGCAGAACCGTGAGTCTTAAACCGTGGCCCTCTAACCGCAATTACTCGTCATAAGAAAACAAAATACAGTGCACACAGCATTAGGCCTGCATGAAATTGTGTTGGTCAGTACGCACTATTTGAGCCAGCCCTTGCTGCACTCTTTACGGTAATTGTGCATAATACCGTTGCGTTGGTATGTTTAACCTACAGATTGACCAATCATTCTGTACAACAATATAACATTTAGGCTAGGCTTGAGTGGCACGGCGGCCAGAAGAAAATCAGTTGGCACGGCGCCGAAAGGTTTTTAAATAACATGGCCTACCTTTGATGATCTTCTCTTGAAAACGAAGTCCATTCTTTTGTCTTTTTGGATGAAATGGTTGATGGCTGGGTCATTAGCAGAATTGTCGAGAGAGGAGGCATGATATCATGATTGTTGTTGGACAGCTTTGGTGGGACTTGGTGGTGGTAGTGGTGGTGTGTGTGTGTGTGTGTGTGTGTGAGGGAGGGGGGCATTTGAGTTTGTGTCAGTGTTTGTGTTTGTGAGATAGAAAGATGGAGACATTAAAGAATTGATTTTAAAAAAGCAACAAAAAAAAACACAATATAGCGCGCACAGCATTAGGCCTGCATGAAATTGTGTTGGTCAGTACGCACTATTTGAGCCAGCCCTTGCTGCACTCTTTATGGTAATTGTGCATAATACCGTTGCGTTGGTATATTTAACCTACATATTGACCAATCATTCTGTACAACAATATAACATATAGGCTAGGCTTGAGTGGCACGGCGGCCAGAAGAAAATCAGTTGGCACGGCGGCCGAAAGGTTTTTAAATAACATGACCTACCTTTGATGATCTTCTCTTGAAAACGAAGTCCATTCTTTAGTCTTTTTGGATGAAATGGTTGATGGCTGGGTCATTAGCAGAATTGTCGAGAGAGGAGGCATGATATCATGATTGTTGTTGGTCAGCGGTTGTGGTAGTGGTGGTGTGTGTGTGTGTGAGGGGGGGGGGGGGCATTTGAGTTTGTGTCAGTGTTTGTGTTTGTGAGATAGAAAGTTGGAGACAATACAGAATTGATTTTACAAAAGCAACAAAAAAAACCACGATATAGCGCGCACAGCATTAGGCCTGCATGAAATTGTGTTGGTCAGTACGCACTATTTGAGCCAGCCCTTGCTGCACTCTTTACGGTAATTGTGCATAATACTGTAACATTGGTATGTTTAACCTACAGATTGACCAATCATTCTGTACAACAATATAACATATAGGCTTGAGTGGCACGGCGGCCAGAAGAAAATCAGTTGGCACGGCGGCCGAAAGGTTTTTAAATAACATGGCCTACCTTTGATGATCTTCTTTTGAAAACGAAGTCCATTCTTTTGTCTTTTTGGATGAAATGGTTGATGGCTGGGTCATTAGCAGAAATGTCGAGAGAGGAGGCATGATATCATGATTGTTGTTGGACAGCTTTAGTGGGACTTGGTGGTGGTGGTGGTGTGTGTGTGTGTGTGTGTGTGTGAGAGAGGGGGGGGGCATTTGAGTTTGTGTCAGTGTTTGTGAGATAGAAAAATGGAGACAGTAAAGAATTGATTTTACAAAAGCAACAAAAAAAAACACGACATAGCGCGCACAGCATTAGGCCTGCATGAAATTGTGTTGGTCAGTACGCACTATTTGAGCCAGCCCTTGCTGCACTCTTTACGGTAATTGTGCATAATACTGTTGTGTTGGTATGTTTAACCTACAGATTGACCAATCATTCTGCAGAACAATATAACATATAGGCTAGGCTTGAGTGGCACGGCGGCCAGAAGAAAATCAGTTGGCACGGCGGCCGAAAGGTTTTTAAATAACATGGCCTACCTTTGATGATCTTCTCTTGAAAACGAAGTCCATTCTTTTGTCTTTTTGGATGAAATGGTTGATGGCTGGGTCATTAGCAGAATTGTCGAGAGAGGAGGCATGATATCATGATTGTTGTTGGACAGCTTTGGTGGGACTTGGTGGTGGTGGTGTTGTGTGTGTGTGTGTGAGGGGGGGGGCAGTTGAGTTTGTGTCAAGTTTGTGTGTGTGAGATAGAAAGATAGACAGTAAAGAATTGATTTTACAAACGCAACAACAACAACAAAAACACAACACAGCGTGCACAGCATTAGGCCTGCATGAAATTGTGTTGGTCAGTACGCACTATTTGAGCCAGCCCTTGCTGCACTCTTTATGGTAATTGTGCATAATACTGTTGTGTTGGTATATTTAACCTACAGATTGACCAATCATTCTGCAGAACAATATAACATATAGGCTAGGCTTGAGTGGCACGGCGGCCAGAAGAAAATCAGTTGGCACGGCGGCCGAAAGGTTTTTAAATAACATGGCCTACCTTTGATGATCTTCTCTTGAAAACGAAGTCCATTCTTTTGTCTTTTTGGATGAAATGGTTGATGGCTGGGTCATTAGCAGAATTGTCGAGAGAGGAGGCATGATATCATGATTGTTGTTGGACAGCTTTGGTGGGACTTGGTGGTGGTGGTGTTGTGTGTGTGTGTGTGTGTGAGTGAGGGGGGGGGCAGTTGAGTTTGTGTCAAGTTTGTGTGTGTGAGATAGAAAGATAGACAGTAAAGAATTGATTTTACAAACGCAACAACAACAACAAAAACACAACACAGCGTGCACAGCATTAGGCCTGCATGAAATTGTGTTGGTCAGTTCGCACTATTTGAGCCAGCCCCTGCTGCACTCTTTACGGTAATTGTGCATAATACCGTTGCGTTGGTATGTTTAACCTACAGATTGACCAATCATTCTGCAGAACAATATAACATATAGGCTAGGCTTGAGTGGCACGGCGGCCAGAAGAAAATCAGTTGGCACGGCGGCCGAAAGGTTTTTAAATAACATGTCCTACCTTTGATGATCTTCTCTTGAAAACGAAGTCCATTCTTTAGTCTTTTTGGATGAAATGGTTGATGGCTGGGTCATTAGCAGAATTGTCGAGAGAGGAGGCATGATATCATGATTGTTGTTGGTCAGCTTTGGTGGGACTTGGTGGTGGTAGTGGTGGTGTGTGTGTGTGTGAGGGGGGGGGCATTTGAGTTTGTGTCAGTGTTTGTGTTTGTGAGATAGAAAGATGGAGACAATACAGAATTGATTTTACAAAAACAACAAAAAAAAACACGATATAGCGCGCACAGCATTAGGCCTGCATGAAATTGTGTTGGTCAGTACGCACTATTTGAGCCAGCCCTTGCTGCACTCTTTATGGTAATTGTGCATAATACTGTTGTGTTGGTATATTTAACCTACAGATTGACCAATCATTCTGCAGAACAATATAACATATAGGCTAGGCTTGAGTGGCACGGCGGCCAGAAGAAAATCAGTTGGCACGGCGGCCGAAAGGTTTTTAAATAACATGGCCTACCTTTGATGATCTTCTCTTGAAAACGAAGTCCATTCTTTTGTCTTTTTGGATGAAATGGTTGATGGCTGGGTCATTAGCAGAATTGTCGAGAGAGGAGGCATGATATCATGATTGTTGTTGGACAGCTTTAGTGGAACTTGGTGGTGTTGTGTGTGTGTGTGTGTGTGTGAGTGAGGGGGGGGGGCACTTGAGTTTGTGTCAAGTTTGTGTGTGTGAGATAGAAAGATAGACAGTAAAGAATTGACTTTACAAAAGCAACAACAACAAAAAAAACACGACACAGCGCGCACAGCATTAGGCCTGCATGAAATTGTGTTGGTCAGTACGCACTATTTGAGCCAGCCCTTGCTGCACTCTTTACGGTAATTGTGCATAATACTGTAGCGTTGGTATGTTTAACCTACAGATTGACCAATCATTCTGCAGAACAATATAACATATAGGCTAGGCTTGAGTGGCACGGCGGCCAGAAGAAAATCAGTTGGCACGGCGGCCGAAAGGTTTTGAAATAACATGGCCTACCTTTGATGATCTTCTCTTGAAAACGAAGTCCATTCTTTTGTCTTTTTGGATGAAATGGTTGATGGCTGGGTCATTAGCAGAATTGAAAAGAGAGGAGGCATGATATCATGATTGTTGTTGGACAGCTTTAGTGGAACTTGGTGGTGGTGGTGGTGTGTGTGTGTGTGTGTGTGTGTGTGTGAGAGGGGGGGGGGGCATTTGAGTTTGTGTCAGTGTTTGTGAGATAGAAAGATGGAGACAGTCAAGAATTGATTTTACATAAGCAAAAAAAAAAAACACGATATAGCGCGCACAGCATTAGGCCTGCATGAAATTGTGTTGGTCAGTACGCACTATTTGAGCCAGCCCTTGCTGCACTCTTTACGGTAATTGTGCATAATACCGTTGCGTTGGTATATTTAGCCTAGAGATTGACCAATCACTCAGCACAACAATATAACATATAGGCTAGGCTTGAGTGGCACGGCGGCCAGAAGAATATCAGTTGGCACGGCGGCCGAAAGGTTTTTAAATAACATGGCCTACCTTTGATGATCTTCTCTTGAAAACGAAGTCCATTCTTTAGTCTTTTTGGATGAAATGGTTGATGGCTGGGTCATTAAAGTAGAATTGTCAAGAGAAGAGGCATGATATCATGATTGTTGTTGGACAGCTTTAGTGGAACTTGGTGGTGGTGGTGGTGTGTGTGTGTGTGTGTGTGTGTGTGAGAGGGGGGGGGGGCATTTGAGTTTGTGTCAGTGTTTGTGAGATTGAAAGATAGACAGTAAAGACTTGATTTTACAAAAGCAACAACAACAAAAAAAACACGACACAGCGCGCACAGCATTAGGCCTGCATGAAATTGTGTTGGTCAGTACGCACTATTTGAGCCAGCCCTTGCTGCACTCTTTACGGTAATTGTGCATAATACTGTAGCGTTGGTATGTTTAACCTACAGATTGACCAATCATTCTGTACAACAATATAACATATAGGCTAGGCTTGAGTGGCACGGCGGCCAGAAGAAAATCAGTTGGCACGGCAGCCGAAAGGTTTTTAAATAACATGGCCTACCTTTGATGATCTTCTCTTGAAAACGAAGTCCATTCTTTAGTCTTTTTGGATGAAATGGTTGATGGCTGGGTCATTAAAGTAGAATTGTCAAGAGAAGAGGCATGATATCATGATTGTTGTTGGACAGCTTTAGTGGAACTTGGTGGTGTTGTGTGTGTGTGTGTGTGTGTGTGTGAGTGAGGGGGGGGGGGCACTTGAGTTTGTGTCAAGTTTGTGTGTGTGAGATAGAAAGATAGACAGTAAAGAATTGATTTTACAAAAGCAACAACAACAAAAAAAACACGACACAGCGCGCACAGCATTAGGCCTGCATGAAATTGTGTTGGTCAGTACGCACTATTTGAGCCAGCCCTTGCTGCACTCTTTACGGTAATTGTGCATAATACTGTAACATTGGTATGTTTAACCTACAGATTGACCAATCATTCTGTACAACAATATAACATATAGGCTTGAGTGGCACGGCGGCCAGAAGAAAATCAGTTGGCACGGCGGCCGAAAGGTTTTTAAATAACATGGCCTACCTTTGATGATCTTCTCTTGAAGACGAAGTCCATTCTTTAGTCTTTTTGGATGAATTGGTTGATGGCTGGGTCATTAAAGTAGAATTGTCAAGAGAGGAGGCATGATATCATGATTGTTGTTGGACAGCTTTAGTGGGACTTGGTGGTGGTAGTGGTGTGTGTGTGTGTGTGTGTGTGTGAGAGGGGGGGGCATTTGAGTTTGTGTCAGTGTTTGTGAGATAGAAAGATGGAGACAGTAAAGAATTGATTTTACATAAGCAACAAAAAAAAACACGATATAGCGCGCACAGCATTAGGCCTGCATGAAATTGTGTTGGTCAGTACGCACTATTTGAGCCAGCCCTTGCTGCACTCTTTACGGTAATTGTGCATAATACCGTTGCGTTGGTATATTTAGCCTAGAGATTGACCAATCACTCAGCACAACAATATAACATATAGGCTAGGCTTGAGTGGCACGGCGGCCAGAAGAATATCAGTTGGCACGGCGGCCGAAAGGTTTTTAAATAACATGGCCTACCTTTGATGATCTTCTCTTGAAAACGAAGTCCATTCTTTAGTCTTTTTGGATGAAATGGTTGATGGCTGGGTCATTAAAGTAGAATTGTCAAGAGAAGAGGCATGATATCATGATTGTTGTTGGACAGCTTTAGTGGAACTTGGTGGTGGTGGTGGTGTGTGTGTGTGTGTGTGTGTGTGAGTGAGGGGGGGGGGCACTTGAGTTTGTGTCAAGTTTGTGTGTGTGAGATAGAAAGATAGACAGTAAAGAATTGACTTTACAAAAGCAACAACAACAACAAAAACACGACACAGCGCGCACAGCATTAGGCCTGCATGAAATTGTGTTGGTCAGTACGCACTATTTGAGCCAGCCCTTGCTGCACTCTTTACGGTAATTGTGCATAATACTGTTGCGTTGGTATATTTAGCCTAGAGATTGACCAATCACTCAGCACAACAATATAACATATAGGCTAGGCTTGAGTGGCACGGCGGCCAGAAGAAAATCAGTTGGCACGGCGGCCGAAAGGTTTTGAAATAACATGGCCTACCTTTGATGATCTTCTCTTGAAAACGAAGTCCATTCTTTTGTCTTTTTGGATGAATTGGTTGATGGCTGGGTCATTAAAGTAGAATTGTCAAGAGAGGAGGCATGATATCATGATTGTTGTTGGACAGCTTTAGTGGGACTTGGTGGTGGTGGTGTTGTGCGTGTGTGTGTGAGGGGGGGGGGGGGTGCTCATTACCAGGCCCCAACCTAATACGCGGGCGCAGAATTCCGACAAAACCCCGAAAAAACGTTACTTTTTTTCAATATCTGGCAACATTTAATTGACCATTTTCGGTGTCAAACTGTTGTGGAACATCTTTGGCCGCGGCCGTAAAGTTTTTAAATGACATGGCCTCGCTGCCTACCTTTGATGAACTTTGAAAACAAAGTCCATTATCCTGTCCTTGTGGAAATAATTGGTTGATTGCTGGGTCCTGCACCTTTTAATTTAAAATGTCCTCCTAAAATGTCCTGTAATTGTTAATGTCATCCTTGCGGCTTCCATTGTGAAGTAAACGAACAAACTAACATTAGAGTTTGCTCGTTTGTCAGATTCAAACAGGGCTGACAATTAATTTATTTTTATCTCGGAGTTTTCTGAAAACTCCAACGAGACGACATTTCACGTGTGTTTGCACCCTCCCGCCCCTTCCATTACTGTTCACCACGTTGGGAGTATGGAAACAAATCGTGACCAAAATTAAAATTAAAATGCATTTTCAGAAATGCTCTTTCATTTTAAGAAAGTAGTTGCATTATTTGACTCATAAATTTTATTAGTAATCAATCATCCTATTTGCATTTTAATTTTCTTCTTCAAGAGTGCTCAATCTTTCACTTAATTAAAATGAAAAAGAAATACACATTTGAGATTTAAATAGATACCAACATTCAATCTGAAATGTAGCTCAAATTTGAAATTTAAAATGCATTAAGACTGCTCACATGTTTTGCCATAATCAAAAAGAAAACAAAGCAGACATTGCTTTTTCGTTTTCGTTGTCTTCCCGCAAACTTCTGCCCATAATTCGAAAACGAAAAAACAATTTGAGTGGCGCAGCAGCATGACGTCGGTAGCCGCTCTTCTTCATCTCCCTGCTGACCGAGCTACCCATCGTGTTCGGTAGGGGGCGGTCTGTACATTTGCATTACATCAGAATCAGAAAGGGTTTTATTCGCCATGAAAATTTGCACAGGAATTCACTTTGGCAGGAAGGTTCATACATTAAACATATTGGAATCATAACACTTAAATATGTGGACAAAATGAGCCAAGTAAGTCTAGCATTGGATAAAAGCGTCTGCTAAATGAATAAATGTAATACTAAGGGGATTTAGAATAGACAAGCTTGAGTGTGCGGTTTTTTCTACTTTAAGTTAACAGTATTTTTCATTCGCACCCTAAATTGCCTTTTTTTTTTTACAAGTAGAGCGCGCCTATCCTTACAAATAACTTCAGCAGACCCCTGGTTCATAGCTCCTCTGCTCACTCAGCATCAGCCGTAAGTACAATACAGAACTGTACATTGTTCGTGAAGTGACGTGTTCAAATCTCCCTTTTGTTGCATTCGATAAAATGACAAACGCATAAACTCCATGCTCATCCCTCCATTTCAGTAGGGGAGAGGAGAACAGAGAAGCCTTAAACAGAGGAGATGAAAGCAGAGCAGAGTACAATAGAATATAGTGGAATCTTGAAGTACTCATCAATGATGCAAACATTTGTTTAGAAACCGTATTTTTTATTAATATTTCAACCTTTCAAAACTTTCTATTTTCAAAACGAGTTTTCCTCATACATAGGGAAATTAGAGAGGACTTTTCAAACCTTGTTTTTTTGTTTTTTTTCTTCAAACTCGTTTTTCACACACAGTAAAAGGAGAGGAGAACAGAGAAGCCTTAAACAGAGTAAATGAAAGCAGAGCAGAGTACAATAGAATATAGTAGAATCTTGAAGTACTCAATGATGCAAACTTTTGTTTAGAAACTTTTTAAATACATTTTGCTTTCAACCTTACAAAACCATTTTTTGTGTTAACAAAAGTAATTTCAAATTAAAGCACCAAAAAAGATAGAAAAACACAATATTACTCTTAATACAGATACTAAGTTATTCAAGTACACATTATTAATGAAGCAACCATGCTAAAACAAATATGTGCTTTAGAAAAGTTACCATTAACAGTTAATCAAGCAAATATAACAACAAGATAAAACATTTATTGACACTCGATGATGTTGCCGATATTTAAGTAATTCTGGTGGAACTGGTCCAAAGGTCCAAATGATCCAGGCTCAGACCAGCTTCTCCCAGTGCTGTCAGTCACCATTGGCAGTGACTCTATGATTGACCTCAGATCAGCGTCTAGACAGCACTCTCCTTTTCCTCCATCCTCTGGGCTGCTCTCTCCTCTCCTGGCCCAGCAAGGAGACCAGCTCCATGCTCCCCCTCACTGCAGGCACTCCAAGTTTGTTTGAAAAGTTGTCAGCCCTGCAATCTACCAGTCAGTCCAAATCTGCGAGTTTCCCTGTCCCATCCAATGTCTATAAAGCCGAATAATGGATTTTGGTGTTTCAAAACCCTTTGACACTGTATGACTATGTTTAGCTTGTGTTCTGCCCCTCTCTCTTACCAACCGTCTCTGGAGGAGGGGATTCCTCTCTGAATTGCTCCTCCCAAGGTTTCTTCCATTTTTTCTCCCGTTTGGAGTTTTTCCTTGTCTTCCTTGAGGGTTTAGGTTGGTTGAGGGGCAGTTCTATGGGCGTATGTGAAACCCTCTGTGACATGCTTGCGTGTAAAAAGGGCTATACAAATAAATTTGATTTAATTTGATACCAGGCCATGTTAGAGAGTCAGACAGTATAACAATAATATTGGTGTCTAAAAATGTGTCTATGAAGTTTGTACCATATAGGCCAGGAGTCCCCAAACCTTTTTCTGTGCGGGCCAGATCATTTTTCCTTTCTTTAATGTGGGCCCGGGTCGGTCTGTAACAGAACATTACATGGGTCTGAGTGACTACCAGTATTGTGCAGATTTGATTATAATTTTAAATGTATTTATTATGCTAGATTATCTATTATTAGTCTATTATTTTGTTATGCACTGTACAACCATACATATCAATGGTTATATAATCTATTAAAAGAGCTTTAATAGCATAGATATATATAAAAGTCTTTATATCAGTTTATGAAATTGGACATTCCCATAAGATGACGGTAGAGGGTGCTATGCCACAGTCTTTTGGTGTCCCATCGCGAAGTTAGGAATGTACAACGATGGGATGTCTTGGGGGTGTTTAAATAAAGGGAGTTGTCGCAGATTTACAAATATGTGCATCGAGCAATTAGATTTCCTGAAGGTATACCCTGTAGTTTGAGACCTGTCGCTGTGTCTGGTAGACTTGTAGATCTTGTCCGTCGTACGCACTCCGCTCTAGTCACGCTTGTGAATCCGAAGAACCCCCTGGTAGACGTGGTCACCCAACAATCAGTTGGCGTGTCCCGACACGGCTGCCAGAGAGCTGCGGAGTGGTCCTATGATTTCTTATCAACGGCTTCTCATTGCTTGCCAACAAGAAACTGCAAGTGGATTGACTGTCTTTAACGATTTTTTTAAGGCCAAAGTGGAAGACTGTCCGCCTCTAAGATGTCTGTAGCGGGCTTCAAGAAGCAGTTTTATAAAGCCAGCCAGGTTAGCGGAAAACTTTCCTCCTACTTCAACGTTAGCTAGCACAACAGACAGTCAGCTCGCTTTGTATGTAACGCTAGCTCGAGCTAGCCAGTGTAGATAATGTTAGCTTAGCTAACTTTTATTGTATTCTTTATTTGAATTAATTTAACATAGCGTTACCTATTATTATGTTTCCTACCGATTTAAATGCATATAACAATTGTGTAACTAGTTAGCTGAGTACCATTTTATTTCGGCAAAGTTTAACTATATGATGAGATGAACTTTGAGTCGCTAGCTTGGTAGTTAAAGTTATTGTGATTTTTGCAAGGTAGCTTTAGCTCTGCTAGCTTCCTAGCTGAAGTTAATTGAAAACACTGTGGTATCCTAGCAACTGTATCAGACCGTTACGGTGCGTGTTGACAGACAGCTGTCACTCAACCAGGCACTTGTACGTCACTTCAGGGTATGCGCAGTTATTGTTAACAGATGTCTTATAACCGTACCTTTAAGAGACGTATTCTCTCCAAGCGTGAACTTTAAAGCGTATTATTATAACATGATGTCATTGAACAGTTATTAAGTGTTACTGACTGTTGTAAAATATGGTAATGTGCGTTAATAGCTGACAACTTGAGACGTTGATATGATTCATTTTCGTCAGCATAAATCTGATCTCACTACCAGTTGATGTTTCAGAGACTTTTGAGTCAGCCTCCTCTCTTCCTGTTCCTGCTGAGATCAGCAGGAAAGACATTTGGTTTCTCCCCCAACTTCCTGTGTAGTTCCCAGTAGGGAAGACAAAGGAAGAGAAAAAGGTTAGAAGGGAGTATGTCTGGAGGGAAAATCTGCAAGATGTAGAGGCCACACTGCTGTGTGTGTGTTTGTGTGTGTGTGTGTGTGTGTGTTGTAGACAGCTAGATGAAGGAGGTAGCTCTCCCCTAATTGGTCTGCAATGCAGTTTCGCAGCTCTTGCCAGGGCATGAGTCAATAGTGCTTTACACCAGCAAGAAAAATCCTGTCCCCTTTGAAAGCAGGACTGTCACAGTGCAGTTCCTCGTGGGGATCATAGCACAGTCTGGTACAGCTGCCAGTTGAGCTCTCATGGTTTGTGACGATTTGTATTTTGTTGCTGGCCTAATTGCAGGAGCGGGTAAGATAATGTGTGCAGCTGTAGCTCTGTATTCTTGTGGAATGCAGGAAGTTTCACAACGGACAACTGAAGAATGCTTTCCACGACCACACACACACACACACACCCTCGCTTACAGTAACTGTCCCTGTTTTCTCATCTAGTCTGTGTCCGACGCTGAATCTAATCACGCTGCCTTTCTCTTGATTGATCTCTCCTTTTCTCAACATTTACACACCCCGTCATATCGCACGATTTAAGACAAGCCGTACCCATCCTGTGTTTTTGGTGCAGATTCATACTGAGGAGTTTGGGAGAAACAGGAAGAGGTTGCTCAGTGGTCAGAGATAGGGCTCTGCAGAGGGTTGATTTCTCTCTCTCAGCCAGGGGCAGCTACTCTGAAGAGATCATATCTCGCTGGAAAGGTTAAGCTAACATTACTGAACAGTTGCACCTCTTCTTGCCCACTCTTCCAACTGCACACAGACACACACACTCACAGCTTGTCACTAGACCATTGAGCCTAGTAGTCTATTCTGCTAATGGTGTGCCACTATTTGACAGTGGGATATATATAAGCTGGTCTATGTAGGGTTACAGTGTAACTAATGAATGTGTATCTAGGCTACCAGATTCAAAATATATAGCAGGTGAGCAGGTCTGAGGTCTGTGGCCTGTAGGGTTGTGTTTGTGTGTGTGACAGAGAGAGAGAAAGAGATAGGGACACAGAGAGTGTGTGTGAGTGTGTGTGAGCGTGTGTGGGAGAGAAATTGTAAGCAATTGTGTGTGTGTGTGTGTGTGTGTTTGTGTGTTAGGGAGTGAATGTGAGAGAGAGTGTGTGCGTGTGCGTGTTATCTAGGGCGGTTTGGTATGTATGCCAGGACACTCCTGCTCCCTGGCAGCATGTCCTCCATTGTTGAGGAGCTGGTTGATGCGACTGACTCACCAACACACCGTCCCCTCTCCCAATCACAAAACAATCCCACCATTCTCCGCCTCCCAATCACTTCTCACGCCGTTTCCAATCCCACCGGGCTATTTTCCCTTTCTCGCTTGTTCTGTTAGTGGAGCTGCCAGCTACTGTAGCAGACACTAATGTAGCCTTGTGTGGCAGTCTTGTCTCCTCTGCAATGCTGATATGAGAACCATATCTGCCAACGGAGAATCCAAACAAAGCCATATTATGTGGAGCGATTCTTCACCTCCAGATGTTTCCAGCCGTCTCTGCAGCCGTTGGCCCTCTTGTCTACTACTCATAGTCAGACGGGAAGGCCTAAAGGATCTCCTATATGCTTTATAGTTCGTGTCTTGGAATAGACTCTAAACTGATGTTAGGAAAACCTAACCTTTTTCCATGCTGTGCCGTATTCGCGTGCAAGATAAAGGTGAACACACTGCGGCCTCTGTTCACATAGAAGACTTTGATGGGAGATATTTACATGAGTCACCTCTCTCTGTGTCTGGTATCCCTACGGTGTTCCTGGTTATCCATTCATGCCCAGGTTTACATAACATTTACATTTAGTCATTTAGCAGAAGCTCTTATCCAGAGGGACTTACAGTAAGTACAGGGACATTCCCCCTGAGGCAAGTAGGGTGAAGTGCCTTGCCCAAGGACACAACGTCGTTTTGCACGGCCGGGAATCAAACCGGCAACTTTCTGATTACTAGCCCGATTCTCTAACCACTCAGCCACCTGACTCCCTAACAGGTGGGGGAAGAGGGGCGGAGCCAGCACGTGGAAGTGACATCTTCCAGGACCCAGCAGCAGTTAGTCGCCTCTCCTCTCTCTCGCTCTGCGGTGTCACCGAGGCCTGGTGAGAAGCTAGCGCTCTCTGGTCTGGTGCGAGTTAGTAGCCATGCCCATTTCCTGGTTCACATGCTGCAGTCATTAGACCAGGCTTGATGTGCTGCTGTGTCTGGGGTCCTCAGGGCCCCCGTGGGGGGCAGGGCCTCCCTGGGGGGCAGGGCCTCATTAGAGGTCTGGGTATCCAGAGCATGTCAGTCCACAAGCCCCACAGTAACACAGAGGACACAAGTGAGGTTGCGTAGAGACTGTGCTAAGCCTTGCGACAACATCGTATTTCAGGTCGATCTGGTGTTTTGCCCAGCACAGACCTACAATAGGTGTGTACACCTCTTCAAATGGACGAGGACTTTAGTCGATCTAGACTTGTTATTGAACCGTGAAGCAGTGCTGGCTTGTTTGTCTGTCTGTCAGTCAGTCCTCGTGATCTGATCCCAGATCCCCAGGGCAGAGAAAGCTATCATGTGCTTCTCACCACGGTTCATGGCTGTGTCTTAAAGGTTGTTGACCTATCTGACATGCTGCGCTTTTATAAATAGAGCCTGCTGAGGGATGTGCACTCACTAGTCATCACGATAAGGCCTCTTCAGTTTGCAATGCCCACGTCTTTAACATGTTTTATAGAAGGAAGTTTGCAAAGCATAAAAAGTAAGGCTTGTGTTTTGCCTGAGGAAAGTGGTGAGACCCCCATGAATCACCCCACCCATCTAGTCAGAGCGAGACGCCAGAGTTTATTTCCGGTTGAGCACAGTCCAGCCTGGGAAACAGCCCTCCATAGAGATAGCCCTCCATATAGCCCAGACCAAGAGATAGCCCTCCATATAGCCCAGACCCAGAGATAGCCCAGACCAAGAGATAGCCCTCCATATAGCCCAGACCAAGAGATAGCCCTCCATATAGCCCAGACCAAGAGATAGCCCTCCATATAGCCCAGACCAAGAGATAGCCCTCCATATAGCCCAGACCAAGAGATAGCCCTCCATATAGCCCAGACCAAGAGATAGCCCTCCATATAGCCCAGACCAAGAGATAGCCCTCCATACACCCTGACAAACTGAGAGACCAGTATCTGCTCCGATTTATCTCAGCAGGAGAAAAACATCAAATTGTCCCCACAACCTGTTGTTGTTTATGTTCCACTGTTTGTAACTGAGTTAGACCTGTAGGACAGGACAAAGGCTGGACTGAACCGCTCTGGACAGCAGGGCAGCAAGCTGAAGTCAGAGCATGTAGAATCGGCCATGTTGGGTCCAGGCTAGACCTTACAGCCCGAGAACTGGGAGAAAAAACTTGCTGAGTTTGTCTGTAAAAGCGTGCTCATAAACCAAGCACGTATGCTTTCAATTAAGCATAGCCTGCGTCATCTCCAAAAACATGAGCAAATCAGTTGTCTCTGTTTAAAAAGAGGCCTTTAAACATTTCCAGAATATCGC